>NC_081410.1:33560793-34160793 GCF_030272615.1 Cryptomeria japonica | reverse complement strand
TAGAATATAACAAATTCTACTCCAACAAAAGATCATGGGTGTTTCACTAGAGATATTGAATAAGAGATATACTTCTACTGCTACATTAAAAGCATTGGCATGTTCTTAATTTATTGATGTAAACTCTCTGTGATGCCACCACAACCAACGAAGGTGTAAAAATTTGTTTGCAATGCATGGATTTTTAGGATTGTCCTTTGAGAAAACAAAATTAAAGTATGGAAGCAGGATCTGCCAGCTCTCGAGGGAATCTTGATGAAAAATAACTATAAAATATTTGGGTGAGCTTATATGCAAAAACTCATGCTTCCTGATGGGTTTATGTACCGAAAGAAGCATGAATTAAGTGGTAAAGGGGATTCTAGAAACAAGAGGGATAGAGAGGCAGTGGAAGTGAAAACTTTTGGTGTTGTGTCTGCTCCATCTCAGAATGGGAATGGCAAAGGTACTGTAAGAGGAGCTAAGAAGGGTGTTGGAAGAAGCGAGGGTGTTTACATTCCCCCATTTAAGCTAGCTCAAATGATGAAAGATGTGGAAGACAAGAGCAGTGTGGAATACCAGCGCATGACATGGTATACCCTTTGGAAGAGTATCAATGGCTTAGTAAACAAAGTAAATGCATCTAAAATCAAGAACAACATTCCAGAGTTGTTTGCAAAGAATCTCATCCATGGGAGGGGTCTATTTTGTAGGTCTTGTATGAAATCCCAAATGGCATCCCCTAGATTTACAAATGTTTTTGCTGTAATGGGTACTGTGGTAAATAAAAAATTTCCTAAAGTTGGCAATCTTCTTTTGCAAAGAATTATTTTGCAGCTTAAGAGGGTATACAAATGTAATGACAATCACATGTTGATAGCAGCAACCAAATTCATAGCTCATTTAGTGAATCAAAAAGTTGCATATGAGATCATTGCCTTGGAACTTCTCACCCTTTTACTAGAGAACCCCACAGATGATAGTGTAGAGGTTGTTGTTGGGTTCATGAAAGAATGTGGTTCTTTGTTGCAAGACCTTTCACCCAAAGGTCTCTATGGGATTTTTGAAAGATTTAGAGGTATTCTCCATGAGGGAGAAATTGACAAACGAGTACAGTTTTTAATAGAAAGCCTTTTTGCATTTTGCAAAGCTAAGTTCGAGGGTCATCCAGTTGTGCATCCAAATCAGTTAACACATGAAGTTTTCCTAGAAGATGAACTTGATCAAGAAGCTAGTTTGGATGTTTTCAAGCCAAATCCTGATTTCTTAGAGCATGAGGCAACCCATAAAAAACTGAAGAAAGATATCCTTGGAGATGCTTCTTCAGATGAAGTAGAAGGGGAGAATGATTCCGGTGATGATTCAAATGACGATGATGATGATGATGAAGAGTAAAGTGAGGAAGCACTAAGAATATAGGATGAGACAGAGACAAACTTGGTCAATTTAAGACGTACAATTTATTTGACAATCATGTCAAGTGTTGATTTTGAGGAAGCTGGTCATAAGCTACTAAAGATCAAGCTTGAACTTGGTCAAGAGAGAACATGCCTTCGTTATTATGGTCTTCTTGGGCAAAGATTCTATATGATCAATAAAATTTATGAGGAATTTTTTTATGTGTTTTGTACAACAATATTCTATGATACACAGACTGGAAACAAATAAACTGCGTAATGTTGCAAAGTTTTTTGCCCACTTACTTGGTGCAGATTGTGATAATACTAGATCAATTAATCTTATTATTTATTGAGTATTTTTTATTTTCTATGTTGTGTGATGTACCATAAGCAAACTAGAAATCTAAATTCAATAAGATGCTTTGTTCAATGATGATAATTTCTATTTTCTTGCATGTGAAGAAAGACCATGTCAGACAATATCAATGAACAACAAAATAAGGAGACAATTGCTAGATTGTGGTCTAACTTGAAAAGAAAAGGTGATGGAAAATGTTATTGTCCATGCAAAATTTGTAAGGGGTTAAAGACTAGAAGACTTCTAATCAAAACAGTGAAGAAACATTGTAGGCTGCATGGTCACATTGAAGGTGGACATCATTATCATCCATTGGTATGTTTCTCATTATATCATTTTGACAATTTATATACATAATAAATCACGTGATGATGAGATCATGATCATGGTTTATTTATGTTTATCAATTTTAAATAGCTCAAGCACCCCGGAGCACATGGTATGGATCAACACAACCCTGAGAATATGGTTTTCGAAGTGGACAAACATGGAGTTGTGAATATCAAAGTTGAAGATAATGATCGCATCGAAGATGATGATCATGAGCCAGAAAACACAATTGAAGATGACGGTACAAATACATTGATCCATGACTCATTTAGTACTCGCGTAGCTGATCATGATGATGAAGATGACCTTGATGTTGTTCATGATGTCCCTCTACTTGAGAAGGCATATGAGGCCCTTTACAAAGGCTCACAGACAACTCTTCTCTCCGCTATATTGTTGTTGGTGAAATTGAAGGTTATGAATGGTTTATCCAACATAACAATGTCACGTATGTTAAGGTATGTCATATATGTCATAATAAACTATGAATCATGTTGTACCTATATGCGGGAAAAGCAGGTCGATAGAACTCAATATGTGAAAAACGGAGCTCTATGGAGCCTTGCTCACACACTCACCAGACTTCTTGGTGCAAGCTATAGAGTAATGAAGTATCACTCAGCTTCCCAAGGTTGGTCCCATGGTTCTCTATCTTACACAGTCCCTCAAACCAATGTTTTTGCTCTTAGATCACTGAGAAAAATGGTTTAGGGATGGCAAATGCAAGAACGAGGGATGCTTTTTATTGATTTAATATGAGATGCATCCTAAGCTATGCATGATTCTAGAAATGCAATAAACTAACTATAAGATGACAAGGTTAGTAAACAAACTATCCTAGCATACTATATTAGTTAATGATTTGAGCTAATGATAATAGAAAGTATTCTAAACATGCATATTTAGACTAATTCCTAGTTAAAAGAGAGGCTAAAATGATGAGCATAAAATGGTATGAAAGCTTGAATGTATTTGAGCATAAGTATGATACTACAAACTTGGATGATCAAAATGGAGGAATGAGAGCTCTATTTATAGCAAAAATAGGGCAATGGATGGTCAGGATTGAAAGATTTGATCAAGGGTTGAGTTTGAAAGTTGGGAATCCATGTTTGCAATTTGCACCAATAAAATGATGACAAATGTCAACATAGGGTTGGGTTGAGAGAAGGGGTTGGAGACATTAAATGCTTGAGAAGACCTCATGGTCATCTAGAGATAAGGGTTAAGCTTAAGTTAGGCTTACCCATTGGATTAAGAGTTAATCCAAGGATAAACTCTTGTGCAAATGATTAAGAGATAATCATGGTCAAAGCATTAAAGGCTTGATGAGACCCTTGGGTTGGATGAAGGTTAAGTTAGGCAAAAAGTCTTTAACCATGTAAGAGGGTTGAATAACCATTAATGGTTTGGGAGACTTTAGGAAATTAAGTGGTTGAAGACTTGAAGCTTTTAATGGTTATCAAAGACTTTAAGGTTTTGAGAAGTGACCTCCCCTTGCTTAGGGATGTGACAAAGTTTAGAAGATGGGTTAGGTTAAATTAGAAGTGATTAGAAGGGTCTAGAAGAAATTAGGAAGGGGTTTAGGAAGCAAGTGGGAGATGTAGGAAAATGCAAGTGGATGGAGGGATAATAGGATTTTATTGAAATAAAGTTAATTTAATTCTATTTGGTTGTAATTTGGGGAAATTAAATAAATTAGATTTATTCAATTTAAGATAACTATTTAATTAAATTTGAATTTAATTAAAAGTGGATAGAAGGGATTTTAATTGGATAAAATGATTTATTCATTAAATGGGTATAGTGAATTTAAACTGAGTAATTTGCTTAATTAAATAGAGGAATGCGGTAATTTAATTAAATTGGATTTAATTAAATAGAGAAATGAATGTAAAATATTCATTTAGGAATATGTTCATTTTTATATGTCTACATTTTGCCCCTCTTTGAAGTGACGTGTGTGTACATGTTATTTCAAAGAAAATGATGTTTTATCGTGATTTATGATCAAATGAAATATTTGTGTTACTCTTATGATTTGCAAGCCATGCCCCAGATTTGATTTGATGCATGATACCCCTTCGAGAGATGAATCAATATTTTGAAAATTTGGGTTTGATTATTTGTATGTGGTGTGTATGATTTTGTCTATGTGAAATGTTGAAATTGATTCATCTCCTAATAATTTACATTTTGTAGGGTATAAGGGAGACCGCGAGCAAATTACATGACCAGTTCCCTAACCCTAATTTCATTTTCCTCCTATAAAAAGGGAAAGGGGCTTTGATTTGATTCATTTGTGCATTGTTGACTTTGGAGAAAGAGAATTTGGAGAGAAGTCAAAATGCCTATTCCATATTCTAGGCATTGTTTTCAGTGCGTTCGGAGGTACCGGAGACCTACCGCATATGGACCACTAGTAAGTCAACACTTTTGACCCTTTTTTGATTTTTGATTTTGTTATTTTTGATCTTTTTTTATTTTTGAAATCCGGTTTTAGCGTTTTAACGCGTCAAAGTTGCAATTTAGCACATACGAAAATTTAGGTAGCACATGAAGTTAGAATTTTAGGGCTACGTCCGAAATAAAATTGTGTAGCGCATAAAAGGTCTAGGTTAGCGCATTTAGGGAAAGTAGTGCATGTCGGACGTAGGGTAGCGCACCAAGTCAATAGGGTAGCGCGTGAGCAAGACCTAGCACATAGGGGTCACAGGAGTTCGCATGGGTAAGGGGTTTTAGTGCTTAAGGTAGACCTAGCGCATAGGGTCAAATAGGTAGCATCAACGAGGTATAGGTTAGCGCATAAATAGGCTTTAGCACATAGGGTAGGCTGGGTGGCACTTGGGAGAAAAAGGATAGCATGTAGAGGTGTTCTAGCACATAGGGTAAATAGAGTAGAGCATGGGAAAAACAACTTAGCGCATGGGTAGATATTAGCGCGTATATAATCTAGTTTAGAGCATCAAGAAAATTTTTGTGAGATTGTGTGATTTGTGAAATTGTTGTGTTTTGCTGTCATGGTTTTTATTGATTTGTCCACTATGAGTGTTGATATAACTTGTTTTGATTTGCAATATTTCAAGTTATGCATAGATATTAATATGTTGGTTTGATCAAAGCATGATTTGTTTTTGCACTATGTTTCAAGTTCGATGTGTGAATCTTGATTTGTGTTACAAGCTGATATGAGTTGGAAACCTTAGTTGTTTTACAAGCTGATATGGGTGGGAAACTTGAGTTGTTTTACAAGTTTATGTGATTTAGAGACTTGAGTTGTGTTACAAGTTTTGATATGGTTTTTGATAACTTGAGTTGTTTTACAAGCTGATATGAAATGATAGGATTTTGAACTTGATGTAGATGAGCAAATTGTTTCATGTTGTTGACGTGAGTTTGATTTTGATATTTTTGTTTTGATGTGGAAACTGATATTGGACTTGTTTTGTTGGTTGACAGGAGCGATTGGGCATGGTGCAGTCATGTGAGTGATTTCCTAGGCCTTGGACTTTGATACCACGGTTGACACAGGCTGACCTGGATATTATTGAGAGATGCGGGTTGACGTCCCTGTTGGATATGCCTCAGTTCACTATGAACCAGGGGCTACTGATAGCGCTTGCAGAGAGGTGGCACAGTGACACGAACACCTTCCACTTTGCCACAAGTGAGATGACAGTCACACCAGAGGACTGTTACAAGATTCTGCGCATACCAGTAGTAGGTGTGCTACTACCATATGAGCAGTTGGAGGAGGGTGGCACAGAGGCACTTCACCATATTTTTCATGATGAGACATTATGCGGATATGAGATCCCATGGTAGAAGTTCCTAGACTTGGATTATGCACTGCTTCCATCAGTACTGGTAGGGTTTATCGGTGGATTCCTTTGTCCTAATCACAGGTCAAAGGGATTCTCTATGGGATGGGAGCTGGTGTTAGAGGACATGGTTACATAGGGCCGCAGGTTTGCATGGGGATCGGCTATGCTAGCCCATCTGTACAGGGATTTGCATGAGTTGGTATACCTAGGTTACGATAGTTTGTCAGCTGGTGTGATGCTCTTACAAGTATGGTGCTGGGAGCACATTCCAGCCGCTAGGCCATTAGCAGACAGAGATAGGCCCATTGGACATGCCTATGCCTATGGATATAGGGGTCTAGTTGTCCAGCGGAAGCTGGACAAAATAGAGCATTGGAGGAGAGTTTTGGATGACATTGATACGGTCACATGGTGACCGTATACAGGGTGTGAGGTATGGGTGGAGGACGAACTAGAGATGCCCTATGTGTTTATGACGAGATACCTGATTGGGAGGACCCCATTTGTTATTGAGAGGTTCATGGTGACCAGAGTTTTGCGACAGTTTGGTCGACAGCAGGGTATACCTCAGGGGGCCTGTTTGTATGCATGGGAAAGGCAGGACATACCAGATTGGGGCCCAACCATTGATAGTGTGGTTGCGATGGAGGAGTTTGTCAATTTGGCAGGCCAGATATGGGATTATGCCCCAGAGCTTTTGGATGCGGGCATGACAGATGAGTTTGTAAGATTGTTTGCTGCACGAGCAGTAGTGAGGATTTCAGATCCAGAGGAGATGCGGCCAGCATTTGATGATGAGGATGACGAGGGAGAGGAGATAGAGGGAGGAGGGGAGATAGAGGTTTGGAGAGAGTAGTCAGACAGGCAGTGATGGACAGGGGGAGAGGCAGATTGGCTATTGGAGCAGATGGAGAGGGGAGGCTGGGGGAGGTTCTAGCTCTAGTGGGGCGGACTCATGAGGCAATACAGCCAACCCAAAGGAGGAGGATGGATGTGCTCCCACCTCTAGCACCGAGGACAGGAAAAGTGAGAGGGGACGTCCCTGCATAGGTACTGCTATGGGTTCGGATCCCCATTCATGTTGAGGATGCATAGATTCGAACCCTGCAGGTGACTGTACAACAGCTGCAGGCACAGGTATTGACATATCAGTGGTAGATTGCGCAGTTGACCACCGAGTGAGGCACGGAGATAGAGTAGGAGGGTCGAGTGGAGGAGCTTGCAGCGAGCATACAGAGGGCAACGGTGGGTGGTCCGATGAGAGACACCCTAAGAGAGCTATCTTTGAGAGCTCATGAGGCAAAGTATTACCACTGACACTATGAGGGTGTGGTACCCAGGGATCACCAAGTACAGAGCTTTACACAGTCGAGATCCAATTGATCTCGAGATACTGGGTCGCAATCAGAGAGCCTAGGTGTGACAAGGCCATCGAGATAGGATCCCCCTGGAGATCTAGGGGTGGGGACATTTGGAGCCAGACCATCTCCATCAGGGGATAGCCATACTTGAGAGACGTGGTCTCTATTGTATTTTAGATCATTGTATTCTTTGTACTGGACACAGAGATGATAGATTTTTTACATTTTGATCATTTTTGGAGATATATATAGGGCATCATTATCTTTGATCATGTGGTGTGTTATATGGATGTATGTGCTTATGTGTTTTTTTCTTTACATTATGATGATGCAATGCTTAAATGTATGTATGATGCAGGATGTATGCTTTGATATGTTTGTGAGATGTTTCTTGAAAATGAGATGTATGATTTTATATGCTGTGAAATGTATCTTTGAGATGTATGATAATGATATGTAACTAAGTGTAAAATGATATGCAACTAATTGTAAAATGATATGCAACTAATTGTTTTTGGTAGCATCCTCATTTTGCATTTGTCATCCTGATACAACCATATGTTGTTTGCTTTCTTTGTAGGTATTGTCATTGAGCATTGATTTGTTTGGGATATGTTGAAAATTTATACAAGCACAATGCTATAATTTGAACCATAATGACTTGAGAAAAATTTACATGATATTTGATTTTGCAAGATAGCACAATTGTCAAGGTATTATTGAACCAGGATGACCTGAGTGCAGATTGTATAAATAGACAAGATTAAATCATTTGTATGCATGAAATGAAATCATTTCATCAGTGATATTTGATGTATCACATCTTGAGGCCAGTATCCACACAGTACAAGTGATCGCCTCCCAGACAGAAGACTAAGAAAATATTGGAGTTTCCCCATGATCTCTAGCTTTGAAGCATTTTGGTGAGAAAAGGGAGAGAATCCAATAATTTAAAAAGTTCAATAATGCAAAAATAGTAAAGATTTTATGCGATAATGCAACATGTAGTACTTCATAAAATCATCCATCCTTGTTATTTTTGTGATTTTTTGTTTTGTTTTGCGATGAAGCGTAGTTGTGGTTGTTGGATGCCATGCTTCTAAGTTTTGTAAATAGTTTTGATGTCTTGAATGTTTGCAAGTTTTTGATGATTTATTGCCCCTAGCTGAGTGTGCCACTTGATGTGAATATGTACAGTGATTTCCAAGCCATGGTGGAATGTGTTAAGAGGATATATATGGATAAACCAGGATAGTGACTACGCTAAATATGTCCTGAATGGATATGTGCTAAGTGTCAGGCGATGGCCGATAGTGTTTTAAGGATACGGATAAAATGGTATGGAGATAGATAGAGGAGCTATTCTTTCACAATAGCGCCTGTTTACCAGGTTTTCACCATTTGTTTTTATTGTACTTTATTTTTCTGCTTTTTCTGGATTTTTTTATTTTTTTGCTTGTTTTGGCTTTTTCCATGCACTAGGCTACTTAAGTGTAGTACTTATTCAGATGGATGTTGTTAGTTGGTTCATCGAGTACATCTCCTTCTGAAGTTGTTAGCTGGTAGGAACCTAATCCATAGATTGATATGATGACATAGGGACCCAACCAGTTAGGTTCAAACTTCCCTTTCTTTTCTCGATCTTGCTGATTTCTTGGATTTTCTTTGAGGACTAAGTCACCAATTTTGAAGTTGCGAGGGATGACCTTGTGATTGTAGCTCCTGCACATGCGTTATTGATATGCTTTGAGATGAGTGTAAGAATGTTGACGTCTTTCATCCAATAGTTTGAGTTCTTGTAGTCAGTTAACTCGATACTCTTCATCTGGGATTAAACCTTTCAAAGAGACTCTGAGAGATGTGATTTCTACTTCCAAGGGTAAAATGGCCTCTGATCCATATACCAATGAGTATGGTGTTTCTCCTGTAGGTGTGCGGATGCTGGTTGTCTATGCCCAAAGTGCTGGATTAAGTTGTACGTGCCAATATTTGCCTACATCATTCACTGTTTTCTTTAGGATCTTTAGTATTGTCTTATTAGATGCTTCTGCTTGACCATTTCCCTGTGGGTAATATGGTGTAGAGAATCGATGTCGGATTTTGAATTTTTCACATAGTTCTTGTACATCTTGGTTTTTGAAAGGCCGTCCATTATCTGTGATGATTGAACTTGGAATACCATATCTGCAAGTCAGATAATTTAGGATAAAAGAGGCAATTTGTTTCCCAGTCACTATGGTCATGGGAACTGCTTCTATCCACTTGGTAAAGTATTCTATTGCAGTTATAATGAATTTATGTCCATTTGAAGATGAAGGATGAATTTTTCCAACTAAGTCTAGTCCCCACTGACAAAAGGGCCATGATGTTGTAAATGGTTGTAGTTCCTTTGCTGGTGCATGTATCAGATTGCCATGGATCTGGCATTTAGGACATTTCTTGGCGAAGTGATATGAATCTTTCTCCATTGTAGGCCAGTAGTATCCCATCCTTAAAAGCTTTTTAGCAAGAGTAGTCCCACTTGAATGTGTTCCACAAATACCTTCATGAAGCTCATGTAAAGCAGAATTAGAATCATTACGATCAAGGCAACGAAGAAGAGTACCATCTGGAACTCGATGATACAAAGTATCAGCAGTAAGGGTATAACAGGTAGCTTGTCGGATAAAATTACATTTCTGGTTATGGGATTGGTCAATGGGTAAGATATTGTTCTTGAGGTAGTTGTATATTGGTCCATATAATGGAGAATCTGAACTAGTCAAGGCATAGATAACATGGGATTCAGAGTGGTCATAAGCTAGGGAGAATAGTTGCTCTACTAGGAACTCGTAACAACTTTGTTTCTCTGGAATTTGTAGTAATGAAGCAAGAATAGCCATTGCATCGGTTGCTTTGTTGTACAACCTTGGTATTTGCTTGAAGGTGATGTGCACAAAATACTGTTTGAAGTCATCCACCATTCGCTTGTAGGGTAGTAGCTTGTCATCCTTTGTCTGATAGTCATTGTTGATTTGATTGATGACTAGTTGTGAATCTCCATAGACCATTAACTCTGTGATTTTCCATTCGACGGCCATTTTGATGCCTATAACCAATGCCTCATATTCAGCCACATTATCTGTGGATGGGAACATAAGCCTATATGATCTTGGTATAGTGTGTCCTTTACGAGTGATTAATAGAATGCTAGCACCTGAACCATGTTGTGTGTAGGATCTGTCAAAGTATAGATTCCATTGTTTGGTAGAAAGAGCAAGAACGTCCCTGTCTGGAAATTCAATTTCCATAGTTTGTTTTCCTTGTAGCGGTGCTTCAGCCAGCTGATCTGCAATTGCTTGTACTTTGATGGCTCACCTTTCTGTGTATTGGATATCAAATTCACTAAGAATCATGACCCATTTAGCCAATCTAGCTGTAAGAGCTGCCTTGCTGAGTAGATATTTGAGAGGATCAATTTTTGCTACTAGCTTAATTGTGTGTGCTAGCATATAATGTCGGAACTTCTGAGATGCGAAGACCACTATTAGGCAATCCTTTTCAATGAATGTATAGTTGAGTTCATAGCCATTCAATGTCCTACTGATATAGTATATGGCTTGTTCTTTTCCTTGTTGATCTTCTTGTGCCAATAGTGCCCCGGGCGATATATCTGTTGTTGAGATATATAGGATAAGTGGCTTTCCTGTGACTGGTGGTACCAGAACTGGTGGATTCATCAGGTACTATTTGATTTGGTAAAAAGATTCTACACACTTGGTTTCCCATCTGAATGGTACATTTTTGTGTAGTAAATGGTTAAATGGTAGACTTTTATCTGCTAGCTGAGCGATGAATCACCTGATTGATTGAAGTCATCCTTGTAGCGATTTGAGTTGACTGATATTCTTTGGTGGTGGCATTTCCATAATGACTTGTACCTTTGCTAGATCTACTTTGATACCTTTCATTGAGACTATGTAGCCTAGTAAATTACCTGATGTAACCCCGAAGACACACTTCTTAGGGTTGAGCCTGACTTGGAGTTTCTCCAATCGATCAAAGATCTTTGTTAGGATGCTGAGATGTTTCGCTCTAGTGAAGGATTTAGCTAGTAAATCATCCACGTAATCTTCCATAAATGTGTGCATCATGTCATGAAAGATTATTGTCATTGCTCTTTGATAATTGGCCCTGCATTCTTTAAGCCAAAAGGCATAACATTCCAACAGTATGTTCCCCAAGGACAGGTGAACACTGTTTTATCTTGATCTTCCAGGGCTATTTTGATTTGATTATACCCTGAGAAACCGTCCATTAGTGAGAGCATTTCATGTCCTACTGTGAGGTCTACAATTATGTCGATACTGGGCAGAGGAAAGTCATCTTTTGGACAAGCTTTGTTGACATCTCTAAAGTCAGTGCATATTCTTGTACTACCATCTAGTTTTGATACTGGAACGATGTTGGAAATCCATTCTGCATAGTTAATGGGTCGGATGAATCCGACATCTAATAGTTTCTTTAGTTTAGTTTTGACCATGAGTGCCACCTATGGATTCATCTTTCGTAGCTTTTGCTTGACTGGTTTAACTCCTGAAGAGATGGACAAGTGATGCATGATCAAGTGTGGATCTAATCTAGGCATATTGGCATATGACCAAGCAAAGTTAATTTGCTTTTCTTTAAAGAAAATGATGAATGCTGATCTTTCCTCCTCTGTCAGAGATTCTGCAAGGTGTATGTTTTTTACTGCTTCTGTGGTACCGATGTTGATTGATTGAGTAGACTCAATCAATATGGGTGATCGCTCATGAAAGTGCTCAGGAAGAGTGTCAAGTCTCCCATTGTTAGGTGCCTTAAAAAGGTTTTCACCCTCAAATACATCCTTTATTTTTACTTTTTTGTGATCTAGAGCTGCCATTGACTGGTTTTCAGCATCAGATCCTTTATTTGGTTTATTTTTATAACTGAGAGACTTGGCACTCCCTAATTGGCAGATATCGTTACTTTGTTCACTGGTAGAGCCTGTTTCTGGATTGACGGTACACAGGTAATTAATAATAGATTTATCATCTGGGAAAATGGGTATATCATGGTTTTCAAGTTCATCCCAGTCAATGAGATCAAGAAAAACAAGTGGTAAAGAATTGTTAGGTGGATCAAGTTCTGCTACTATAAGTGTCAGGACAGAGATTTCATCGTGTTTGTTCTTGGTTTTAAAGAAGTCTAGGATTTCATTGAGGTCTTCGATGGTATTATCTTTTGTATAGACTTGTTCATAATGTTTCTGTTCACTTTCCTTGGTGTCATAGATATTCTGAGGTCCAAATTCAAGAGGTCTATCTTCTGCATTATGTTTTTCTTGAGAAAGGGATATGGAATCAGTATTGTCAGTGATATCTATAGTAGCATTTGAGTAGCTACCCCATTCATATTCATTTGAATCAGTCTCAAAGGCATCATCCTAGATTCTATTAGTGCTGCAAACTGGTATGTTGTATGGTGAAAATAAATCTTTGATAATGGATACCATTTTGATAGTTTTTGTTGACTTGGTATCATATCCTTCTTCTACTTTCTGTATTTGTTCATAGACTGTGCCTCCTCTGGGAGAAATAATGGTATCCTGAGATGATCTTATTTGTTCTTGGCATAGTGGATTTTGACTATGAGCTACTGCTGCAGATATGGCCTTCTTGTGGCTTAGAAGCTTTTCCTGATGTAACTTCTGTTCTTGACGTTCTCATGCCTTGTGGATTGTTTCTGCTAATTCAAAGAGTGCTTCCTGCCAGGATTCTTCTTTGTACTTCTTCTTTACTTTCCATTGAGGTTTTGCAGTTATGTGGGGCGGCTTTCTTAATAAGAAAGTGAGCTTACAACCCAATCATATTTTGTCTCTACTGGGCTATGAAGGAAGATCTATGGGTTCAGTGACTCCTTTGCATTTCCCAATAGGTCCTTTACCATCATATCCCATTTGCTGCATGATTAAGTATCCTTTTCCATATAGGTGTGTAGGTAGAACAATGTCTAAAGCAGCTGCTCTATTATCTTCTTCCTCATCTTTGTATGACTAGCTAAGAATATCCTTGTCTTATGATTCATGCGCTAGAGTTCCTAATTGGATGAAGGTACCATCAAATTTGGTGATGGGCTAAGTGACCAGATGTGTTGATGTAGTAGGAAATCCATGAGATCTGGGTGATGTCGGTAATTTGGCCAAACATAGGGGCTCCAAAGAGTACTCTCCCATGCCTTGGTCTTTGATTTGCATTTTCTACTTGAAATCTCCAGATAATGAGTGGGGCTTTGCTGTTTGTAGATCTGATGTTGAATATTGTTGCTTTTCTCTATTATGAGGAACCAAACTATCTTGGGCTGCCCCCATTGTGTTGCAATGTTGAAATGGATTGTGATCAGCAGATATGGAGATTTCTTGTCCGTCATAAAGAAATTTGACACACTGGTGATAGGTAGAGGGTACTGCTTGCATTTCATGTATCCAGGGTCGCCCTAACAAAATATTGTAGCTGAGATCTATGTCTAAGACCTGACACATAGTATCCTTTTGCACTAGTCCCACTTGAATAGGTAACATCACGGTTCCTTTAGAGGACCTTTCCTCATCATCATATGCCTTTATGGTAATCTTTTTGCAGGGATCAATAGACTCTTTTGTGAAGCCTAATGCACGGATAAGTTTTAAATTACATATATTAAGTCTAGCTCCTCCATCTATTAAGACTCTTCTGAGAAGCCTAATACACGGATAAGTTTTAAAGTACATATATTAAGTTCGGCTCCTCCATCTATTAAGAATCTTTTTACTCGATGTTTGCAAACAATGACTTCGATATGGAGAGGAGTGTTATGTGGATGACTCAAGGAAGTATTGTCATGCTCCGAGAAGGTGAGGTTATGAGGTCTTGTCATATGGGGGACCATGGCTTGAAATCTATCCGTATCCAAATTTTGAGGTATATTGGTTTCCAATAGGGCTTGTTCCAATATGTCTTTGTGCTTCAGTGATAGTTTAAGCAATTCTAGTATAGATATCTGAGCTGGAGTTTTGCGTAGTTGGTTAACCAAGTCATATTGGTTTTTTGGTGTAGTAGTTGTAGGCGCATTATGTCCTTTTAAGACATATTTCTGAGTTTGGGTTGTCACATTAACAAATTCATGATCACACTGATCTCGGATGGTGATGACATTTACTTGATGATCTTCAGCCGATATGTGATTTATGGTGTTGTTGTAGATATGGTTGATACGAGCTCCGCGTGTATCATCCGAGGTTGAAGCTCCATCTTTGTTGTAATTTGGAAGAGGATTTTTAAAGGCCCCGTGATCACCATTTATTTTGAGACCATCTACTGTTAAGTCACCTCGATCAATCATGTCTTGCACAATGTGTTTCAATCTCATGCAATTGTTTGTCCGATGTCCCTTGTTACGATGGAAATCACAATAGTGTGAATCATTCCACCATGGTGGTTTGATTTGGGGTTCATAGTTGTTGATTGTAGGCAAGGAGAGAATTTTGTTTGCCAGAAGTTCTTTGAATGCTGATTCTAGCGATTGCCCCAGTGGTGTGAAGATACGCTTTTGGAAATTGTTCATGCTGTTGCGTGAATTGTTGTTAGGTCCTGGATTCATGTTTTTGCTTTGAGTATCATTAGTGTTGTTTGTGTTGGGTTGTCCTTGATCGATATTTGGTGCATATGTGCTAGTATTTGGATTAGCATTTTTAGGATTTTTCATATTTTGAGGATTCCCGAATAATGCAAGCACTGGTTGCTTAGATTTGGGATCATGTGATTCATTGTTGCCTTCATTTTTGTTTCGAGTCCAAAATTGAGATTTGTCTAGGTTGTTGTTGTTTTGGTTATTGTAGTTTGATGAGTTTGTTCCTTCCTTGAAGAATTTGAGTGTTCCCGTTTTGACACAGGCTTCCTCTACTTGAATGCCATTTTCAATCAATTTAGCGAAAGACAGTATGCATTGAAGTTTTAGCCTGTAACTCATTTCACCATTCAAATTGTCAATGAAGATTTCCATTTTCTCCTTTTTAGGAATATCTCGAGGATATCTGGATACCATACGTCGTTGGCGTTGAAGGAATATCATGAATGTTTCATTGTTCTTTTGTTTGGTGTTGCAAACATCTAGCATGGTTATGGCGTGTTGGATGTTATAGGAGTATTGGGTTATGAATTCGTTAACCAATTCATCAAATGATCTAATAGGTGGTGTAATTTCGGATAACCATTCCATTGTTTGCCCTCCCAGGCTTCTTGGGAATAACCTCATTAGATAAGTGTCATCATGAGCAAACTCAAGACTCATGGTACAAAATTCTTTGACATGATCATGGGGATCACTTTTTCCATCATACTTGTCAAATTTAGGCACATCTGAGTTTGGAGGAAAAGAGATCATGTGCAATCTCCTGTTGAAAGGATAAGGACAGATTTCATTTAAAGAGTATCGTAATGTTGTCCCTTGTTGTATGTCCTATATTTGCCTTTTTAACATTTGCATTTGTTGAGTAAGGGCAGCCAAAGGTATATTGTCTTGTCGAGGGAAGAGTTCTTCCCTTGTATTAGTTCTTAGCTGAAAAGGTGTGTTAAATGGTATATTTTGCTTTGGAGTTTCTATCTTGGGTATACGCATTTCTGGTATACGTTGTTCTAGAATGTGCTACTTAGGTATGTGTTGTTCAAGGTTATGAGTTTCCTCTTCTCTTTGTTGTTCTTGATATGCATATTATCAAGATCCAGTTCTAAAGATGTTTGTGTCTAAATCTTCGAGAAGTTTAACACCTTTACTTGTGAGCATGAGTAAATATTTTTCTTTGTCATTTTCCATAAGCCTTTCTACAAGCTTTTGGAATGAAGGGTTTTCCTGACATTCCTGAAGAAGCGCTACATAAATTTCAGTCTCTTCTAGGTGTGGAACTTCAAAAGGATTTGACAACCTTCGATTCATACTAGACTCTACGTGTGCCTCGCTTTGTTGGTTTCTTTGAGAGCGAGTAACAGGTATTTTAGTAGAAACTTTCAATGATGAAAGGGACAAAATCCTCATTGATATGTTTCTTGGGAGTGGGTGGTTCTAGTCAAGGTGTGTTATAAGTGATGCACTCATCGGGCAAGAATGCCAAATTGATTTTTCCTCCGCGGTTTATGATTTGATTAAAAGCAGACTTTTGAAAGTAGGCTCTTGTTTTTAAGGGCTCTTTGTCAAATTTGTTGGATTTGTTTTGGATATAACATTTGACGTGATGAAGGAATACCCAATGAGATTTGAAGAGTTGATGACTAATGTATGAAAACTTATTTCTCTTGATGAATTTGGAAAAACTAGGTTGTTGTTTCTTCAACTTGATGTTACGATAAAGGTTCTTTCTTCTCAAAATATGGGGATTAATCATGCATGAGTGATCAATGGTTTCCTCTGATTGGTTTGGATTCAGTTGATCTTGTTTGAAAAATTTTAAGTCTTACTCTATCAAAATGAAGGTTTAGATGCCCCTTCATGAAAAAGCATATCAAATGATATGGATAAAAGCCTCCTGATATGGAGACTTGATTTGACAACTTAAAAATTTTAAACAAGTGTTTTTGAGATGAAATCCGTAAGATGGTAAAGGATTCTATTGATACTGATGATGAGGTTTCCGGATTATGATAAGATAGATATGTTTTATCGTGCGATCAGTTTAGGAGTTTTACAACGTTTGTTTTCACACAAATTTAGCTCAAGAAATAGTTTTAACGGTTTGTTTTCGCTACTCCACTTTGATGAAAAATGTTGTTGATAATGAGAGACTTTTGAAAATTTTTGCAAAATTTTTAAAATTCCTCACTGTTTTGCCCTCTATCTATATGTTTTTGATCACGCGTTAAAACAAGGACGAAATGCACTACCAAAATTACTCCATGCGCTAAAAGAATGACCACATGTACTAGGCTACCCCCAGACACGCACTAAAGATTTGACTATTCAAAAAAATTGTTTTCTATCTATTTAAAAAGTCATGCGCTAGTGTGGGCCTGTGAAGCACTAACTTTTGAACCTGATGCACTAATATTTTGCTGCTACGCGCTAAGCTGATGCTTCAGCGCACTAAACTTTTTATTTGATGCGCTAAATGTTTTAACACTGGTTTGATTTTGGGATAAAAAGCTACTGTTTGGAATAGATGGGCTAACTTGATGGTTGGATGTGCTAACAAAAGTACCTCACACACTAAGAAGTTGCTCTTATGTGCTAAACTACCTTAATTTTTTCTTTGGTTGGTTTTTGAAAATTTTGGATTTTTGTTGTGAATTTTTCAGGTTTGATGGATGATTTTCTGAAGTAATAAATGCAAGCATGGCACAAAAAGTACAACCATTTTTCCTAATCTAACAAAAAGTATATGTTCTGCGAGGATGTGTTCAAATCCCCAATGTTTTAACAGGTTTGGATACGAATAATACACTTTAGAAAGACTCTTTATTCAAAGGTCACAAATAACATCATAGCCCACTAGTCTCGATACTCTGTGAGCTCAAACAGCTATGTCACCCCCTAGAGGGTGCCCATTTTTTTTCCTTTTGCCAGAAATTAACTCAAAGTGAATTGCTTCACAGTTGAGTAGTTATCTTGGGAGATATATGGTGAGTAATCTTAGGGGAAGATTCTTCCCCACCCTTGCACTATGATGTTATAAATGTCTTGTTACTGACTCGGTTCAAAGCTTCTATTTCTATAGTTCATAATCAGGCTTCTTGTTCGGTCGTCAGTGATAAACTCCCTCAAGAGGCTTTCCAACCTTTAGAACAAAGGCTTTACGTACCTCGAGGATACTTGGGGAAGGCTAATCGCTACACGCAACCGTTGAAAAGGACTTTCATCACTTTCCACTTTTGATTATGGTGGGTTGGAATACTTGGCGTCAAAGTTGTTTCCCACTTAGGTCATTCCCTTCACACCGGCCATAAACGGCTTTAAGAGTTGATTTCAACTCCTCGGGAAGGCAGGCCTGCTAAAGGATGTAAAATGCTTTTGAAGGAAAGAAAGCTTTTTAAGAGAGGTCTTGTTTTTTGGATCACCTAGTTAAGGGGAGAGCATATACCTTCCTCTTTCGATTCAAGGCAATCACAAATTCTTTTTAAACCTTCAATTCAGTGATTTTCTAACCTCTACTGGGAGATGTTGCTCCAAGAAAAGGATGGTGTTAATTTTACTTCCTCAAAGTAATGATTATTTAATCTAAGGAAATAACCGCATCAACAAAGCAAAAAGGTTCGTTTTGGTCAACAAATAAAAATCGGTAAACAAAAGGGGAATAACTTCCCTTTTTAATTGCAACAAAGCCTTTTGAGGTGAGGTTCTTTCCTTTGCAAAATTTCAAAAGTGAATCCTTTTATGCACCAAAGGATGGTGAGGTTCTTTTTAAGTCTGTTGCAAAAAAAACAAAATTTTGTGTTGTTCTTTTTAGAACCCAAAGTGAGAAATTTTCTCCTAGAAAAGCAAGAAAAGATTTTGATTTGTTGTTCCTTTTACTTGCCCAAAATAAAAGTGAGTTCAATTTTATTTAAACAAGAAAAGAAAGAAATTTGAACTTTGGCTAACTTAGAAAACTTAGTAAAAATTTAAACTACTTTAATTCTAGCCTAAATAGAATGGATTCAAAACCTGCAGTCAACTATCAGTAACCTATAGAAAACAAGTCAATTTATTAGCAAAAAGACAAATTCCATGGACTTCCACAAGTCTAAATTTTATTTTTTGTTACAAATTAGTTTTATCTTTTCTATCTGTGATGCGCTACAGAACAAACTATACGTGCTACAATATAACAGAGATGCGCTAAAAGATGGATATGATGCACTACACTGTTTTTGGGATGTGCTACTCTGTGTGCCAAAAGCACTGCTCTATTTTTATTCCGCGCCAAGACCTACAGGAAAATTTAGTAATCTTATGTGTTGATAAATGGACTTTACATGCTAGATGATGGACTCCATGTGCTGAACAGTAAACTGAATGCGCTAGGCTGTTAACCAGATGAGCTAAACAGTTAAAGTAAAGCACTAATTCATTTTTCCTGCGTGCCTACAAAAGTGGATATATTTCAAAACCGATTAGATATATAGGGTAGGGCCCCACGGTGAGCGCCAAAAATATATGCGGGAAAAGCGGGTTGATAGAACTCAATATGTGAAAAACGGAGCTCTATGGAGCCTTGCTCACACACTCACAGGACTTCTTGGTGCAAGCTATAGAATGATGAAGTATCACTCAGCTTCCCAAGGTTGGTCCCATGGTTCTCTATCTTACACAGTCCCTCAAACCAATTTTTCTGCTCTCAGCTCACTGAGCAAAATGGTTTAAGGATGGCAAATGCAAGAATGAGGGATGCTTTTTATTGATTTAATATGAGATGCATCCTAAGCTACGCCTGATTCTAGAAATGCAATAAACTAACTATAAGATGACAAGGTTAGTAAACAAACTATCCTAGCATACTATATTAGTTAATGATTTAAGCTAATGATAATAGAAAGTATTCTAAACATGCATATTTAGACTAATTCCTAGTTAAAAGAGAGGCTAAAATGATGAGCATAAAATGGTATGAGAGCTTGAATGTATTTGAGCATAAGTATGATACTACAAACTTGGATGATCAAAATGGAGGAATGAGAGCTCTATTTATAGCAAAAATAGGGCAATGGATGGTCAGGATTGAAAGATTTGATCAAGGGTTGAGTTTGAAAGTTGGGAATCCATGTTTGCAATTTGCACCAATAAAATGATGACAAATGTCAACATAGGGTTGGGTTGAGAGAAGGGGTTGGAGACATTAAATGCTTGAGAAGACCTCATGGTCATCTAGAGATAAGGGTTAAGCTTAAGTTAGGCTTACCCATTGGATTAAGAGTTAATCCAAGGATAAACTCTTGTGCAAATGATTAAGAGATAATCATGGTCAAAGCATTAAAGGCTTGATGAGACCCTTGGGTTGGATGAAGGTTAAGTTAGGCAAAAAGTCTCTAACCTTGTAAGAGGGTTGAATTAACCATTAATGGTTTGGGAGACTCTAGGAAATTAAGTGGTTGAAGACTTGAAGCCTTTAATGGTTATCAAAGACTTTAAGGTTTTGAGAAGTGACCTCCCCTTGCTTAGGGATGTGACAAAGTTTAGAAGATGGGTTAGGTTAAATTAGAAGTGATTAGAAGGGTCTATAAGAAATTAGGAAGGGGTTTAGGAAGCAAGTGGGAGTTGTAGGAAAATGCAAGTGGATAGAGGGATAATAGGATTTAATTGAAATAAAGTTAATTTAATTTAATTTGGTTGTAATTTGGGGAAATTAAATAAATTAGATTTATTCAATTTAGGATAACTATTTAATTAAATTTGAATTTAATTAAAAGTGGATAGAAGGGATTTTAATTGGATAAAATGATTTATTCATTAAATGGGTATAGTGAATTTAATTGAGTAATTTACTTAATTAAATAGAGGAATGCGGGCAATTTAATTAAATAGAGAAATGAATGTAAAATATTCATTTAGAAATATGGTCATTTTTATATGTCTACAGTACCATTAATATTCTTTATTATAACAAATTATATGTTTTCATTGTAGATTGATAGGTGAGTTTTTAATACCACCATCAAATATTCTACCTCACTCATACTGAGAATTATCCGTCGTTATGAAAGATATTGGAATGGAGTATCAAGCAATAGATGCTTGTCCCAATGATCATATTATATATCACAAACAACATGAATTTTGAACTGAATGCCCTGAATGTCATATTAGTAGATATCGAATAGATAAAATAACAAAAAGGGTTCCTCGCAAGGTTCTTCGCTATATTCCCATTATTCCACGTATGCAATGATTATTCAAGTGCACTAGCTTGGCACAATTTATGGATTACCATGCATGCAATAGAAGTCGAGATGACATTATTCGAATGTCTGTGGATGGTTCAGCATTTATGGACATAGAGGAAAAGTGGCCACACTTTAAAGAAGAACCTCATAATCTCAAGCTTTCATTGGCAGCGGATGGTGTTATTCCATTTGGAGAGATGAGATCTGTTTACTTAGTGTGGCCTGTTATTGTTATCAACAATAACATTCCTCCATGGATGTCAATAAAGAGGGAGCACATAATGTTGGCAATGATTGTTCTAGGCATTTTATCATTTAAATATAGTTGTCTAAATTTAATTATAAATATTGCAGTAAAATGGTCATAATAATTATGTAATGTTTTTGTTCATTTGATTAGGTAAGTACCAAGTTAAAGATATGAATGTATATATCAAGCCTCTTATCGACGAGTTGTTGGAGTTATAGAATGGTGTCATTATGTATGACGTCTCTAGACCAATAGGACAAAGACAATTTCAATTCCATGCGATGCTTCTATGGACAATACATGATGCCCTCGAGCTAACACATTTTTGTGGTATGTTATAGTGTTTAAGTTGTGCATGAACATTACAATTCAAAAAGTTATCATATTTAATCCAATTATATATTATCTTGTAGGTCTTCAAACAAAGGGAAAATTTGCATGTCTTGTTTGTGGTCCAAAGATGAAATCTCGTCATTCAAAAAGTTTAGGAAAGCAGGTGTTTGATGAGTATAGGCATTTTCTCCAAAAAGATTATAAGTATCAAAATACTAAAAAACATATTTTCAATGGGAAAGAAGAGAATACATCAAAGCCACAAAGAATGACACCTCACCTATGGAAGTTGGAATATAATAAAATTAATCGTCAAGGTAATGCCATTCCATCTATTCGTTTGTCATAAAACATCTTTTCTATTTTGTTTTGTTTATTGATGATGTGATTGATGATCATGAAGGTCGTGAAGGTATAAATGACCACCTTCCTAAGGGAATAAAAAGTTATCCCCGACAATTTAGTAGGTTTCCCTACTACGAGTAGTTAGAAATTGTTCATTTGTTTGATAGTATGCATATTGGAAAGAATATAACAGAGGCAGTATGGAAAATATTGGATGGAAGGCGTGACAAAGAAAAAATTGTCAAAATATGTAGTGACATTCCGGATTCCAATCATACAATGATAAATTTCATTCAATGAAATAGCCATGGAGACTAGATTAATATAAGTGAGCTTCCTTGGTTATTAACGGACCAACAAAGCAATGCTACAAAAGAAGTCATACAAAAAATTCGATTTCCCACAGGATTTGCTACGAACATAAACAATCTCATATCAAAGAAAAGTGAATTTGGGCCAGGGATGAAAATGCATGATTGGCATACCTTCATTAAGGTAATTCATGTTCTTGTGATTTTAGTATGCATTTAAGTACTGCGCATACATGTACTTTTCATTATGTTACAAAAAAATGAAAAGATAATTTTATAATTGTTGCAGTACGTTCTACCTCTATCTCTCCTAGACGACTTCGACAATAATGTCAAGCAAGTCATATATGATCTTTGAAAATACATGAGGTAAGCAGTGATATTTGTTTAGTTCATTGTATAGATATTATATTTGCGATTTGTTTTACTTCTCATGTAATATATATTTTTTGCGTCTTGAACACCTTGTAGGTTGTTGTCATGTAAAGAAATCCATAAAGATGATATAAACTATTGGAAGAGAAAAATTCCACATTTAATGTGTGAAATGCAAAAGTGTCTACCTCCAGCTTTTTTCAATGCACAAGAACACTACCTCATACACCAAGTTGAGGAGATTGAATTGTGTGGCCCTGTACACACTAGGTCAATATGGATGGTTGAGAGGCACTTGAAATTTTTTAAGGCTTTGGTTCGACAAAGAGCACATCCTAAGGGTTCTATGGTGGACGGATATATGGTATACTAGACTATGGTGTACATTTTTGAATATCTTCCTAAGTTTGCAGAAAAGATCCACGTGGATCGCATTTGGGAACCCAACACCATTAACAAATTCGAAGGGGAGTACTTGACAGGGAAAGGTAGATTGAGGAAAGTGAGAGGTAATTATAAGATTTTATTGTAGTTATTTAATTCTTAATCTTCAAAATAAATCTATTGTAAGATCTCTATTTATTTTTTGTTCAGTTGGTCGAGAGTGGGATGCACTACATTTGTATATTGCAAAAAATCTTGATTGGCTGATGGTATGGATTGAACATTGTCAGCATTCTAGATGCATGTTAACATGGGAAGGTGTGGCTTCATTGGTTAAAGAAGCACATCGTAATGGAGATTCCAATGTTACACAAAGGGAAATAGATTTAGCATATAGTTTAAGAGATAAATAGGTACGTATAAATTTATTAATCACCCATATGTTTATCAACTCACAGTACAATAAATTTTACATGTTTGACATATCGCAAGTCAAACACCACAACGCTATGTGCTGCAATGGTCATAAATTTCGCATAAAAAAGTTGGATGACACAAAAAAAACTTGTGATTCTAGCATCACTACAGTCTTTGAGGTGACAAATATTTAATCAAGAAATGGCATTCATCCTCAACAGTCTCAAAATCAATACTATGGCATTTTGGATGATATACTTGAGTGTGACTTTAATTCCTTCAAATTAGTTTTGTTCGTCATCAAATGGTACAAGCTACGATTGAATAAAAATGATCCTGATAGAATTGTTATTGAACATGATAATGGTTTTATAATGCTAAATACAAGGTCATTTGAACCAGTTGGGGATGAGCCCTATGTTCCTCCAAGCCAATGTGAGCAAGTATTTTACTCAAAGGTTCCACATAAACCGGGTTGGTCATTTGTTGTTAGACATGATCCAAGAGGAAGGTCGATAAAGTATAATATGATAGAAGAAGAAGATACCGAAGAAGTAGAAGATGAAGTGGATGATGATCATGATCAACAGTTTCTCAATGACAATGAAGAAGAACAAGAACAAGAAGAAGAAGAAGAAGAAGATGATGGTGATGGTGATGGTGATGGTGATGGTGATGGTGATGGTGATGGTGATGGTGATGGTGATGGTGACGACGATGACGATGATGATGATGATGATGATGATGATGATGATGATGATGTTGGCGATGATGACCTTGATGTTCATGACGATGAAGAATGAAATGTATGAGGTATGCGATTAGTATATTATCTATTTAATATTGACTTCTTGATAGAATTTTTTTTACAAAATTAATTCATTATGTTTTGACTTCTAATGCCATTACATAATTAATTCATGATACACCATTTAGTTTAGGATCCTGCATAGTCTACATAAAGTAAAGGTAAGGAATTAAAAATTTACAATGACTTTGATGACAACATCTTTTTATTATTTAATACTCTTTTTGTCTACAAAGTTCATGTTGTTCATGTTGTGTAGTATGTAATTTCGCTAACGTTTTTTATATTTTTTCTTTTTCACAGGCCGACATAGATCCATCACATATCACAGACAAAGATGTAGCTTGCGACACTTCTACCGAGTAGGTAAACCTCATTGTAATTGTACAAATTAGATAGAAGCAAACTGTTACATTATTATGTTGTTTTTTTAGTGATTTATACTAATTTTGTAATTGTTAATGATATTCTTGACACAGACAGATGTTTGGGGAAAGGGAAAGGGAGTTGTAGTACCTACACACCTTTATATAGATGTGGAATCGTTAGGGTTAAGCAATGATGACCCTAAAGATCCCACAGACCTTGTGAAATTTTTTTAAATGCCTCTTATAAAAATTAGAAAAGAGATTGTTTCTTTCATAGCCATGCATCCTACCACTAATGAGATATGACAGAGGGTGGAATTATTGTTTAAGATGGTAGAAAACTTGCAAGTAAGAGGTAATGAAAGCTTTAATTATAACAAAAGTTCAATAATGGTTTATATTTTATTCTCTTTTATGTCATTAACTAAAATATGTACGTATTGTTTTTACAACAATTTATCCACCCTCATGAAAATCGTTCCCACGATCAGAGTGTTGCAAGATCTTTAGGTGATGATGATTTTCTTGTATTATCACTTGCTTGGATTATCACTCTAAGTACCCAAAACACATCATACTTGATACCGTCAATTTTCAAAATAAAGGTTCATCCTTGTTTACAATTCTTGCACTTTTCATATATTTAATGTTTGATATATTTAATGTAATATTCTTTAGGTGTTGTCAATGTTACTATGCAAATGCTTCCACTGCCTCATCAGAGGTCACCCTCACCTATATTGCCAACTGCAATGTCAGCAACACATAGCATGTAGACATCCTCTAATGCACGTCATATTGGCCCACCCACTATTGGTAGATCCCTCTTTTGCTCTATCTTTTGTCATGTGTTTATTTCCCTTCAAGCATTCTTTCTTGAATTCTAATGCCATTTCATAGTGGATTCATTTTTTGCAGGAGGAGATGCACATGAGGATGTGCCAGAGGTGACTACTGTTGATAACATACCATCATTTCCTGGATCTTCTCGTATTGCTAGTATGGGAACGTTGTAGGCCACATTGGTGGTGAGCAACGAAGAAATGCTTCCCTTAAAGATACAAAAGGTTCCAGGTACTTTAAAATTATTATTATATATACTCTAATTGTAATTTACTTTATGATCACTCGTTTCAGACTAATGATCTCATGAATTTTTTGCAGGCAATGATATTTTCTATAAACATCTTAGTGACATTGCATTGTAGATATTTGGGCCTAGCATATGTAAAAGGTGGTACATCATATGTGAACTAACCCTTATCCACTTTTTATTTCATATCATTGCTGGAATAGTTTTCCTTTGATCCATTTCTTGAAGTGTAATAAATGTAGCTTCAATTCATTTCTGAATCTAACAGGTTTTTTTTTGCTTTAAAAGGTGGAATGACCAAGAAAAAAGGTTAAAAGATGAATTGACAAACCAAATGGCTGAGTGGTTTGGAAATGACACCTTTGACAAAACCAAGCTCCTTGAGAAAGATGGCACATATCTAAAGTATGTGAGGGACCAATACAGGACCCATTTGGAGAGGAACCTAAAGTACGAGAGTCCTCCAATGATTCCAAAGAGGGAGTTGAAGGACCTAATTTTGGATGCCAAGGAGAGAATTGAAAGGAAAAAAGGAAATACACCACTAGATGCCAGAAGAAGGTATGGGATACTATTAAGAATGTAAATATGTACTAATTAATTACTCTTTATATTTATATAATCTAACATATTTCAAACTTTTTATAGACTGTGTCAAAGGCAACCAAGGCAAGGCAGGAAAAGCACGGGCAACACAAACTCGGCTCTGGTGGTTACATGAAACTTGCTTCACAAATTGTAAGTATCTCATGTAACCGAAATATTGCATCAAAATATTAATAAATTGCAAACATTTTTTTTATCAGACAATGCAAGCAAAATTCATGGTACCAAGCAAAAATGCAGGGCTCTGAATTCAATAGAGCACCCATAGAAGATGACAATAGATTGCCTACTAGCAAGGCTATTCAGTCATGGCTAATCAGCTACAAGAATTGAGTGGGCATACACAACATTCGAGTGCATCCGTCACACAGGTAAATATGGTAAATGGAAGTTGTTTCAAATTGAATACTTTACTAATAATCTAATTGATGTTGAGTTCCAACATAAAGTGACTATATTTGTTTTAAATAAGAAAACAATGATAATAATGTGCATGTCATTGGAATGTAGCCTTCTAATTATGAAACACCACCTGCACATGAAGGTTCGGATGTACATCCCAGTAGTGGAGGTATTCATTTTCTATTCAAATTTATTTATTTAGCTATTAATACAATTAAACATCTTAATTTATAATTAGAGTAGTAATTAATGTAACCTTTTTTGTTAATATTTTAGAGCATGTAGTCAGTGGTGAGCAAGTGGAGCATGATCTGGGTACACAACCTCAAGAATGTGATGTTCCCCACTCAAGTAAAGAGAACCACTATTATTGCTTTAAACAAATATAATTGCAATTGGTGTTCAGCATTAATGTAACCTTTAGTATTTCAACTCCAATAGATCTAGAGGGTGTTCAACATGTTGAGGTTGAGGCTACACAAAATGATGTGGCCCCATTAGGTAAAGAGCACAACAATTATGTTCTCTAAATTAATGAAATACTTGTAACAATAATATTTTTATTTTTTTTAATTTAACCCATTTCTTTGTTATTGCAAAGGACCCCCTTTCACTCCAGTGTCCTCATCCTCAGTATAAGACTAGGAATACATTGAGATCACAAGCAGTTGGTGGAACAACTGTAGAGGGGGGAAATGATGAAGAAACCGATGTTCCACTTAGTCTTTTCATAGCTTCAAAGAAAAAACAAAGAAAGAAATGATTGTAATCTAACTTATTTGATAATGACTGATTTTTATGTGTTAATGAATGTAATTATGTGCTAATTAATGGTTATGGATGATATGTGTTAATTAATATTGATGAATGTTGTGTGTTAATTAATGTTAATCAATGTTATGTGTTAATGAACGTTTTGTGATATTAATGAATTAATGCTATATTTTATTAATGGTAGAAAGAATTAATGAATGAATGTTATAAGATGTTAACAGGGATTTTAGAGTGATGTTAGGGAGGGGGAGGGGACAAATGAGCTTCCACCTTCACATGGTTGACCCTATTAAGTAGAGAATATTAAACTATTCTCGAAACCAAGAGAAGCTCAACAAGGTAACACACTTTTCAATATTTCATTATGTTGCACAGTTAATCTTATTGAATAATGTATATTGAATCTTAATTGCAAGGCCCAACAAAGTGCACATGAACAACAACACCACAAGCTGCTAGGTATAATGAACTCCTATATTGTCTTGTCTGTACACGAACAATATGAGTTCCTTCTAGTGTTGATATCCAAGGTAGGATTGCAAAAGTTATGAATATGCCTCATCCTTGTAAGTTTTTTTATTACTTGTAAGTAATGAATATGCCTCATCCTTGTAAGTTATTTTATTACTTGTAAGTCATGAATATTTCTCTTTAGTTGATTAAAATTAAATGAAAATATTTAATGAATACATAAAACTATATACATATGCGGGCGCACCATTGTTGAGATGGTCCAACTCCCTAGTCTCACTCTATGAATAAGCTCATGCCATATCTAAATCAAAGACATCTCAAATACATGGTCGGTGGAAAGCTGCAAAATGTCATTTTCATACATAAGCAAGACATACACAATTAGGCACAATCACCAAGAGAACGGTAAAAAGTGTGTTTGAGATTGTATCATGGATGCTTTTAAGGATTGTATCATGGATGCAAAAAATCTCTTCATTAATCCTTGACTCATGATTTCTATAATACTTCTTTAGACTTCTCATGTCATTTGTTGCACTTCTTCACTATTTTGGACTGAGTTTCAACTATGAATTTGCCTTGACTTATGACTATACATAGCTTTGTCCTATATTTGTAAACTTCCTCTTTGAATTGTGGTTGTAGCTTTGATAATACATTTTTAATGGTGCACTATTTGTAAGGAGGAAAACTCCTAATGCATGTTGCAAATTGTGTTCTAGTGACTGAGACTAACCTAATGCATCTCAGAATGTCATAAATTGCCAGGATGGAGATATAGCAGATGAGAACTCAAGATTGTTGTTGTAAAAATTATTCGATTTTTGTGCTTGAAATTTTTGTATATACACTATTTATAGTCTACTCTATATTTCCTACTCAGCTACTCCTATTGCTTTAAAATGAAATGTGAACTGATGAATTGTATTCTATAGATGACCAGTGCCTTTCTTCACTATTTGGGCTACAAAGTCTTTATATTTCTTTAGGACTTATTATGTAAACTTATGAGACAAACCCACCACCTCTTGATGAGTCTGTCAGTTACATTATTACCAAGCATTGTGGCTTTTCGACATATAACCGATAACCAACATTTTTTGTTTAACAAACAGGAAGATAAACAAATTGAGTATTATCGTCTCCTCATCGATACCTATCTGGTATCCATCGGTCCCTTTTTATGTCGAAGAAACCCTGGGCTTCGGTGACTTCCTTTAGTTTTGCATCAAAATGCTTTTTCCATCGATATCACTATGCTCCTTCGATGAATGGGTCTGTTGTCTCACCGAAGCCCCTTTTATCCTCTCTTTGTTGTCTTCCACCAATAAAGTTGTATTGATGAAACCATGTGTATCAGAGACATGCCTTTTAGTCTCCTCGAAACTCATATTCTCATCGAAATCTTTTTGTTGTCCGTCGGGTTTCATGTTGAAGAGAGTTTGGACTTCGATGACTTCTTTTGTCCTCCCATCGAAACTCATATCCTTATCGATATCATTCATCGATGTAGTTTTCTTCTATTTTATCAATATAAATTTTTTGATGAGAATGCTTCTTTCGGTGAATCTTCTTTATCTTGCATCGATGATATTGTTTCTTTGAAAGCCTTTTCTCATCAGTGGGGGCCATCTCTACTTTCTTCGATACCTTTTGTTGGTGGGACCATCTCTTTCGATGAGTCTTTTTGCATCGATAGTGTTATATCCTCGAAGACCTTTTCTTGTCAATGAGAACCATCTCCACTTTCCTTGATATATTTTATCGATGGAGTCACTGTCTTCGATGAGTCCTTTTTGAAGTTGATCGACATTTACTTTCTTCGATGCCCCTTTTATATCGATGAGACATCGTTGGGTCTCATCAATATTGTTTGAATCTTAGATACTTCGATAGAATGCTTTTAGACTTGTTCGATAACTTATGGGTTATTACGGTATCAATGAAAATTATGATTTCTTCCAAAGAGAGATGGATTCTATGATTTAATTTCTCAAATCAAGATATTTTACTTAATTCAGATATGATGTTCAACAGAATAACTGCACTATCACCAATCTATCTTGAAGATTTGACTACTCTTTAGATTATGATTATGACTGTCATGATATTTCATGAGACTACTCTATCCCCATATGAAACCCTTTGTTCCCACAAATCAATGCTTTGAACTTGACTGCAACTTTATAGTTATCACTATCTTTGTATAGTAAGCTTGCTACTTTCTCAACTTTTGATATATTGGAGGCTCCTAGGATGGTTTCTATCTTATAGTCACAATACCTTGCTATAATTTGTAGCTATTCTATGTTTATTTATTTTCTATGTTTATTTGTTTTCCACTCTTACCATCTTGGAATCAATGAACATTAGTTATAATCAGATTATAACCAATCTCCATGGTTGCAAGACCTAAAGAAGGATTCTTATCATCAATTAGATGCATACTTTTGGGAATATAGAAAGACCAAAAAATATATTAGAACCGTATTTTTTATTGAGTAATAATATGATGTGTTAATTTAGCTAAATAAGGGAACCAATGTTGTATTAGGTTTAATTCCATGATGACAGTTGAAGCTTGTTAGAGATAGGGGATTTGTAGTAGTTGGCTTGTTAGGTTATGTCACAATCCCATGAAGGTCCTTGTAAACCATTAATGTCAGTAGACATGAGACTGTTATGTAATGAAATGGATCAGCTAAACCTAGAAGTTCTGTAACCAATGAATCAACTGACTCAAGTGTATGTTAATTATCTTATGATGGTCCTTTACGACTGTTATTCTTAGTAGACATTAAGTAGTTCGCTAGATAGTTGGTTAGTAAACCAATGAGTTAGTTGGCTCAAATGTATGCTATATATCATATGATGGTCATTAATAACCATTATTGTTACTACACATTAAGCAGATGGCTTGTTTAGATGGTTGGTAACTAGTGAGTTTGTTGAGCTCAAGAATTGGATGTACAAGTCGAGCAAGGGAGGTGAACACTAACAATGAATTGGTGCTTGCAATGTTAAAACCTTGGCCAAGATGGTGATGCTTTATCTAAGTGATGAAACTAGCCATTTGAATTCCTTTCTCATATTGATTAGCTTAATAATATTTGTTCAATTTTTCTTATCGTTAATAGATTACCTTCCTTTTAGATAAATTAGTTACATTCTTATTATGTTGAAGAACATTTAGTTAGTTTTCTCCTTCAACTGAAGTAGTTATGTTTTATTTTGAAATGCTCAATTTTTTATCTTAATATAGATCACAATTTATTTTCTTTACGTATAGAATTAATGGAATATTACATATGGTATTAGAGAAACCAAGTTTGACATTGAACCTTAGGCTTTCCACCTATAAACAAAACTATATACATATGCAGGCACACCATGGTTGAGATAATATGCAGGCGTACTATATACAAAACTATATTCGCAAGTAAATCTTTTATTCAAATCCACAATATGAAACACAGAGTTTTACTGGAAGAATGAAAGTAACCTTATCTCCTTTAGATAATATCACAAGCAACTACCTACAGAAAGATGCAATAATCCACAACATATACACAAAGGAAAGACAACTGATTATATTATGTATGTTTGCAAAATGGTACAATAGTAAGCCTGAGGCTATATTCTACTTCTTCTCTAATGATCCTTATTGTTACAAAATTTCCCTCATTTATATGAGGGTATACATTGTCACCAAGCATCATGACTTTTCAGCACATAACTATTAATTAGCACTTTTGTTAACAAACTGGGAGATAAACAAGTTCAGCATTCCTATGTGTTCAATGTACTTATCATATTTATACATTATAACGTCATTGTTTAGTGTCCTCATGTCACTTTCTCTCTAGAAATGATTGGATAGAATATGGTTAACACAGATTGACAATTCTTTGTCCCAATCCAACTCTGCTACTGCTCGATTCTTCTCACTACTGAACTCTTGTTTCCACTATTCCAATGATACTAACTCACCATTACTGTAAAAAGAGGGCACCCTAGCGATATTCCCATCATCTAGCCTCTAAAGCTCTTTCCTTAATTGATTTGCCAATTCATCATGGGACTTCAAGTAAGCCTCGGCTTCAATTTTCTCACCTGGATTAATCAGACTATTGTCATTCATCACGTCTTCCAACCGAGACCTGAGCCTTTCATGCTCTTTCAAAGCTCTAATTGTTCCAGTGTATGTTTTCCAATAGATTTCTGCAACTTGCATCATACTTCTGAACCTATGTTAAATGATCTCCAGAATCAACCTATCCATCTTTTGCTGTAACTTTTCTACTTGCCGAGATATATTTTCAGCCATGTTCCTCCAATACATAGCGTCTGTCAAGGCATCCATGGCATCTCTGTCAACACCGTATGTCATCCCTATTTGATTGGTACCTCTATCAATCTGAAGCAATCTTGCTTGCAGCCTCTATTTTTCTTCATTGGTTTTCTCATATAGGCTTTTGTATGTAGAATTTTCTTGGACCAAAAACTCTATTTGATCTTGGTTCATTTTAGCGACATCCAAATTTAGTTTGGCAATTGTTCTAGGGTTAGTCTTTCCAACCTACTGCACCATCAAATGTCTAAAAGCTTCTTCTATATCAACCAATATAGGTCTTTTATCTTTGGGATAGATAGCCCATAGTAGAAGAGCCTTCTGATCTGGATCATATCCTGATCCTCTAAAGAGTTTATCAATCTCTTTTGGCATCATTTGCCTACTTGGATCCTATTTCTTGAGGAATCCATCAAACAACAAGGCAGAGTTCATGTCCCATCCAAAGTATAATAGCACACCAGATTCCTTAAGCAACTGTCTTCCCTTCTCAGGTGTCATTTCTCTCATCACAACATCTATCTCCTCTTGTAACTTTTCAAGTTGCTGCTCTTCTTCACTATTTCTCATGTTATTCTTAATTTGAGATCCTTTATGTTGATAGAGGAATGCAGTGAACTCCTTGGAAGCAATGAAGTCGCTATGAGCAATGAAATCCTCATGCTCAAGGAATTTGATGCCAGCCACTTCTCAGACATTCAGTTGTCCTATTGCCAAGTCTATCGGTGTATCCTCTTCATAACCAGGGGGTAATCCTCTTGAGGAGTGAATGGAATGATGCTAGATATGGAAGTAGGAGACATATGAGCCAAAGGCTCTATATTCCTAATAGTATCAATGTAATCCCTAAAAACATGAGGGACTCCCTCAAGTATTTCCAATTCATGCTCCACAAGTTTGTTGGCCAACTCCAAGGGGTCTTCAATCTTTTGTAGCACATTCTCATCCATTTTCCTTCGAAAAAGCTTCCATTTATAAGCCTGCATTTCTTTCTCAAACTTTATTCGCTTCACTTTGGCCTCTTCTCTTCCAATGTTCTTAATGAGGTCATCCGGTAGGTAAGATTTATTCTCTCTAGCCTTCAGCTTGTGTGATGACTGGGCTATCCTTATGTATCCTTCAAGATTGAAATTGGCCCATGCCATAATAATCCAATTTTGTCTCCAGTAGGCCATAACTCTTTGAAATTTTCACAATAAAATCTGAAATAACCAACAACCTAGGTACAATTGATTATTTCCCATGGCTTGTCAGATGTTCTGTACTCACTATTGATAGTTGCCTCACAATTTCCACACAAGCCACTCTATTAGGGACTATAAGTGGTAGTAAGTATGGTCTCCCTTCGAACCCGTATACCCTGACTTGTGTGCAGTATGAAAAACAATACCAATCTCCCCAATTGTGTTCAATTGAGGGGTCCTCAGTGAAATCTTTTGGTCTTAAGAATCTTTGAACCTCTGGTGCAAGGGCATGTTCGCACAAGCATCCCAATAGTCTATATAATGGCTTCACAAATAACTCCTCAAAATGCCAATATTGATTATTCACATACCTCTAGTCCCATGAAGAAACCCATAGTTGCACTGGTTTTCTCATCCCAGCATTGTCATATGTCCTGACACATAACTCTTCTGGCCATAACTCTTCATCTTGGCCCACATATAATAGCATATGCATAAGTAAGGAATAATGCTTGAAATGAACATTGATGACACTCCCCTTTAAATTTTCTAACCCATGATTCAAAACCTCAACCAAAAAAGAAGAAAAATCAAAGAAGCGGGGGTCCTTAGACTGCAAATCGGCACAAATGAACATGGCTGCAATATCCATCAAAGGATGGGTTTTTATCCCTAGCACTTGGGAAACACAATAATAGGTATACTTGAAATATGGATGGAAAGAGTTGACATCATAGGGATCTTTGTCATCCTGACCTAGTGGCACTAAGGACCCTGCATTCCTAGGTCTATGTATAGGGAGTCAACACATTTTGTAAATGTGTTCTAGGTTAAAATATTCACTTGTTAACTTCTTGAGGTCAATCAATTCTTCAAATCCCCAATCCAACTCGAACATGGTATCAATAACCTCCTTTTTTATTGCAAGAATTAGCTCACCCATGTAGTTATATATGGTCCTTGTTTTAGGGTCATAATTGTTTGCCAATGCCTTCATGAGCTCCACATTCATGAGTATTTTAGCCACAGCTAACCTTCCTAACTTCAATCGCCATAAATTGTTCATAGGTTGAGGGGCAACTCTTCTGTTGTACCCATATATGAACAATTCCTACCCTCTCAATTCTATCCATATGTCTCCAAGATCCTCAAACCAGTCCTCCCGACCTTCCTCATCAGCTCTAATCTTCTTGGACCTCAAACTAGATGATGGGCACTGGTCAATCAGGTCCTGGCCCAAAGAACGCCCTTCCCTTTTCTGTCTTTTAGGTTTTTCTTCTGTAGTGATAGGTTCTTTTCCCTTTCTAGTCTTATTAGTTTTAGATGATGATTCCATTTGAATTTTAAAAAAGAGGTCTGTGTGCAAACAACTTACTTGGAATTACTGAGCTTTATCTGTGAATTCACCCAATTCCTGCTTTCAGTTCGTCGCCTATGAATTCCTTAATGTTGTGTCCTTTGATGTTGATCCACTACTTATGGCATATTTAATAAATTAGTAATGGCCATTTTGGACAATGGTCACTCGGGCACACGTTCAAATTTAATGGCGATGTGACCTTTCGTGGGATTTGTTTCTAATTTTCATGGCAATCAATAATCATTTCGATGAGGATATGTCTTTCGATCATTTGTTTCTTTAGTCCATCGATCTCTTTGTTTCTATCGACAATACTTTTTTTTGAATATTACTTTGATTGAGTATTTTTTCCCTTCATCGAAATACTGTATTCGGTCAGTATGGTTGTCTCCTCATCGAAACATATCTAATATCCATCGGGTCTTATGTTGAAGAAACATTGGGCTTCGGTGTCCTCCTATATTTTTCCATCAAAATACTTCTTTCATCGATATCACTATGCCTCGTCAATGAATGAGTGTATTATCTCACCAATAAAGTTACATCGGCAAAACCATGCATATCGAGAAAATGCCTTTTAACCTCCTTGAAACCTATATCCTCATCGATATCTTTTGTCGATGTAGCATCCTTTTGTCTGATCGATATTTTTCTTTCGATGAAAGTGCTCCTTTCGGTGGGTCCTTTTTATGTTGCACCGATAATATTATTTCCTCGAGAACTTTTCTCATCGATGAAGACCCTCTCTGCTTTCTTCGATATCGTTTGTCGATGAAGTTATTATCTTCGGTGAGTCCTTTCTGGAATTCATCAGCATTTCTTTCCTTTGATGGCTCTTTTATATCGATGAGACATCCCTGGGTCTCATCGATCTAAATTCAAAAGGTATCGATGAGACCCAGCTATGTCTCATCGATATAAAAGAGCCATCGAAGGAAGGAAATGCCGACATCGATAATAATTTTTTTTTTTGATAAATATTATCATCGTCGGAATTACGATGAATACCAAGCTTTCGACCGACGATGTAATCGACAGACATACAGCGTCGGCAGAGTCCATTGGATTGTTATATTTTTGATGGGCATGGCATCGTCAACCAATCCGACGTTGAGTTTTTCACGGTTGATTTTGTCGGCACTCCAATGAAAATTTGTCGCAAATATGACAAATGACCGTCGGAAATCAGCTATGAATGTACTAGTGTATGGAGGAGGAAAAGACAATCAAACAGGTGTTTGTAGCTCTCTACAAACTCATTGGAAAATATAGTAGTCTCTCACTAGGCTTTCTCTACTTTCCCTCTAACATTGTTGGGTGCCTCTCTTGGAAATAACTAGAGCCTCCTCCAAATTTGATAATTCAAAAAAATTAGCCCGATTTGAGACCAAATGGCTTCCTCCTCTGATTGGCTAGTACAAACTAAACTTTGGTGGTGTCACCCAGGGTAATATTAGTTGTGTGGGGATGGTGGTGTCATTTTCTCTCCCACGGGTGCAATGTTGCGTCATTATGTAGTGAGAAATGGGTTTGGAACTAATAACCAAGATAAGATATGGTGCTCCTTTGGGGGGTCAAGTTTTCTCTCACACTCAAGGCATCATTTGAGCATCTTATTATTGAGGTTGACTCCAAGATAATTATGGATGTTTTTAATTTATTTATTACTTCTGGTGGATGTTGGATATCATGATTAATGACACTAGAAATTTCCTCTTAGGTGTAATGTCATTTGCCTTGAAACATACATTCAAAGAAGGAAATAAGGTGTTTCATGCATTGGTGATGCTGAGGATGGCTATAACATCCTTATGGTGATGGTGTATCTTGAAAAGTATTCTTCACAATGTGAAAAGACTCCTATTTGAGGAGTGAAGTATTAACAATTATCTCCATGATAATGACCCATAAGTTGATGGGTTCCAATCCTACACTTGGGTGAGAATAAGTGGTTTGGGTTGCAATAACCTACACCTTGAATTAGAATTGTTACTAGCATGAGTTCATGAAGATGTTTCTTTTTTATTGGCATCACCTTATGCTAGATGGGTAGGCTAGTTTGATGAATCAAGATTATGATATGACCTCATTGTTTGCTTGGTCAATGCTGTGTTTGATGTTCTAGTTGGCCTATAAGTTGAGCTAGCACCCCATTAGCTCGATTTCCAAGATGAGATGGGTTTGATGTTCTAGTTGGCCTACAAGTTGAGCTAGCACCCCATTAGCTCGATTTCCAAGATAAGATGGGTTTGATATATCTTTGGTGGGAATTTTTGAGTTAAATTATATATTGATGAAGGTTCTAATGATGAAGAATGCACAACATTTCATGGTAACATGATGATTTGTTTTGATGACATGGAGTTTGTGGTGAGACCCCTCCTACTTGGTGGTGGATCTTATGGGCTATCATGCCATTGTGGATGGTCCAAATAATGACCTATCATTCTTTCCATTGGCTTTACAACATGGTTCCCAATTGAGGTCTTTTCATTATGATGACCTTGTTGGAATCCAAGAACACTGAGAGGGGGGTGAATCAGTGTTATACCAGAATGAACAATTTTAACCTTATAAAACATGCATTCACCAACCAGGATACTAGTACATATAAGATTGAAATAATTAAAGCAACCAATAAGCCAATCACACAAACAAATACCATAACAAAAAGAATTATATGTGGAAAACCTCAAAAAGGAAAAACCACAGTGGGATTTGTGACCCACAATATCAATCCACTGGCCATATGAAGAGATATTACAAAATATAGGGGCTTGCACTTGCAGGAAGGATTATAGCCTAGAGCACACTTCTCAATCACAATCTGGAGAAATGATTGAACTGCAATGATAGAATCTTCTATGCCTGAATACAGTTCTGGTTAAGCTATGTTTGTTTCGGTCTGAAACCCTAAACCCTTACTGGAATAACCTCTTACATAAATATCCTCACATACATGATCTCTCTAATATATTTCACATCTCCATTACATTCCATAACCTTACACACACACACACACACACACACTACAAAATGATCTAATCAACTAGCCTATATACCCTTTACAATCCATCATGTCTTATGTCGACTTACAAAGATAATTACAATATGAATATACATGTCAGCTCAATAATATAAATGCATGAATATCAAAATCAATTGCCAATGTCGGATCTCCCAAATTATGTCAGCCTCCAATACTGATAACCTGAATATAAACCATCTCGGCCTACAATGACGGTAACCAAAGAAATCCATCCAATCGGTGAAGATACCTATCAGTGCCAGTGTCGGTGTCGGTGAAGTGTCTGTTAGTACACTACTAAACCAAAATATGAAGCTGAAATATGTTACCATCAATGGCAACATATTGAAACCAATCAATTGAGTTTTAATTGCCAACAAACCTTTCCAAATAATTGTGGTGGATGTAAAATGGATATCCCAATTTAAATCTAGAAGTTATAATTTGGTCACATTGATATTTGTGATATCTCATCGTAAAGTTATGTTGACTATTATGAATAAAAGTCGGTTCTCCATTAGCCTCTTTTTCTACACCATGGGTTTCAAATGTCATATTTGGCTTCTAAGATAGATGGTGCCTAGTAATAATTATTATACTATGGCACACAACCCATATACTACTTGAGTGTATCTAGAAAAAAAATTGTTAGCTATTTGTGGGCTATTGAGAGAAAATATTTTAGCAAAGACTAGTTTTAATATTGATGTGAATATGGGAGGTGATAGGGTAAGAATTGACTCATGCATTCACAATGAATCTAAGGATGATAAAACTATTTGGCATATTTTATCAGAGCATGGGATCACTTAGTTCATTGAAAGCATGAATAGGTTTGATGAGAACCTTCCTATCCAATTTTCTACTTCCTAGGAAAATCAAAAAGTTTCATTGGGTGGGATTTGGTTCTAAGTTAATGAGGATGTCATTGCTAAGGCAATGGGGCTACCCACTAGAGGTAAGAAATGGACAAAAATAAAGTAGAGTTGCTGACAATGATAGTTGGCTCTCTTCTTTAAAGAAGGGGAAAATCCCGTGAAGTTGCATGGAGGGTTTGATTGTGAGGAGATCTTGTTGCCCTAGAGCTAGGTATATCGTATGTTCATGAAACTTTTCACTCTTGAGAGAAGCTTCAGAGTCTATTACTATCACCACCTCTCTCTTCTCAACCATTTTCGCCATGGTACTTTAATTTGTTTCCTATTTTTTCTACATAACTCCCTTGATAACTCTATCAAGGATACCCTCGAAGTTGTTAAGAACTCTAATAAAAAGCCTATACAACTCCATCAAGGGCTCATCTTTCAACTTTATCAATTTCACCTAACACTATGCTTGCCAAGGCCCATCATTATCACGAATGCCAGCCAGCATTTTGACTCCCTGCTTGTTGCCTGCGAGTATTGTAGAGACCTAAATTTGATTAATTTAATTAATTGAATTTATTTATCCTAAATGTCTTTAATTAAATAATTATGCATTATTTAATTATTTATTATTCTCTCTTTCTTATTAATTAATTTTGTTAATTACACTATGAGTTAATTATTTGACAATCATAAACCAATTAATTTAATTTAATTTTGTCCTCTATCAAATAAATCAAATGGATAAGTTGACTATTTAATTCATTTTGTCATTTCCATCTAATATCCCTTATTGAATTAATTAATTAAATTAATTATCTTTCACCCACATGTCTCCTAACCCTAACCCTCATTTAAGCCTTCCTCTAAACCTAACCCACCTAGCTGACCATAGGCTTTAGTTAACCTTATCCTCTTTCCCTCCCCATATGTGTGCACATTCCAAAATATCTTAAATTTCCTAATATTTGGGAAAATTTCTTAGTTATCTTGATATTTAGAAATATCTTCATATTTGGAACAGAAATATCTTGAAGTTTCTAATATTTAGCAAAATTTCTTAAAAAATGGGTAAATACACTAATTATATCAAGATAATTGGAAATATCTTCATATTTGGAATGGAACATTCTTATTTGGGTTTCTATCTCCCAAATAGGCATGTGTCCTCAAGTACACTTGTCATTCTTTTCCATGATACTTGCCCAAGTTCTCAAGGACAATTGTCTCATTTTCATGCCTCCTCTTCTCTCCTCCTTGCCCATTTTCCTTCACAATCCATCCACTTCTCATTTTTATACTATTATAATGCCACTTTGAATCCTCATCTTACATCCATTTTTCATCCACTTTCATGCTTTCATACCATTGTAATGCCAAATTATTCACCGATCCTTTACATAACCATATCATTTTAGCATAGAATTTGCATCCACCATCAGCTTAGCACCTTGCATTTTTGAATAATCATGGAGAACAATTGAGGATCTATAACATAGTAAGTACACATCAAATCAAACGACAATCGAATCAAGGATATTGAGTTTGCACTTGTGATTGTTTGCATTATTTTTTTCTTTAATTTCCTTTTAGCATCCTTATCTTGAGTTTTTGGTTAATCTGTGTTTGCTTGATTATTAGTTTAAAATTTTTAATCTTCTTCATCTTGCAACCACAATTTTCTACATGTAGGTACTATTTTGGACTCCCCTTCTAGCTAAAATAGTAAGAAGAAACATCCAAGGATCATGGATGCTAACAAAACCATTTCCCATTTTACCACTCCAAACAATTACAACCCAACTACCCCTTAAGGGACTAAACCCCAAATACTCCTCTTTTAGGTCATATCGTTGTCATGGTCTATCTTTGTGACTTGAAACATTATGTTATTCCCTCGAGCTCAACAAAAATGGAAAATCTACACCCTAACCAAAAAAGAAAACAAAAATTAGGACCATCCCCATATTGAGGAAAATGATAGTGATGGGAAGCTCTTTTAGGAGAAAGGGGTTAGCAAGTCCAACCCTCAAAGGTCCAATAGGTTGTCCAGAAATGCCTTGGGGAAAAGAAAAGAGCCACAAAAATGGAGGAAACATATGAAGATCCTGAGGTGGAGAAGGAGATTGAGGACTATGAGGATGAGAGATATTCAAGGAAAACTACAACTGCCCACTTAGAGAGCACCAATTTTGAGCTGCTAGACCTAACGGAGGATGCCTACCTAGAAGAGGATGCTTGCCTAAATAATAACACTTGCCTGGTTAAGAGTCGCATTCTTGTGCCAAATGTGATGCTACCAATGCAAACCTATCTGCCCTTAGAGTTAAGGTGAACAAACTGGAAAAAAAGATGGGTAGTGTTTCTAGATTCTATTGAAAGGTGATGCATAGCTTGACCACCACCCTATATCTATTGTATAAGAAGGTTATTGGGAAGGATGCTGAAAAGGAAGGAAATTACAAAGATCTATTTAAATTTATCACAAAGGATTGCGACAATCTATTTGCATAATTACTTGGTGGTGTTGTTGTTTGATGTTAATCATTTTTATAGTTTAAACTTTGTTACTGCTATAAATTCTCATTTTGCTACTGTTTTATGTACTTTTGATATTCTTAGTCTTGACTTTTGGTGTTGTTAATGTGTTGTTAATAGTTGGTTAAAGTTGCACTTGGGTTGTTTGTACACAGGGTCAGCACCCTTCTTTTGCTACTACTTAATATCAAAAACATAAAGTTATTCATTGCAAACAATATTGAATTGAATCTTATACAAGTTAGACAAACAAAAAACAATTCTTGAAACAAATAACCGTACTTGTACCCTATTTATTATTACTATTATGTTTTATTGTTGATGTAACCTGTCTTTACAAATGATAATCAACTAAATGTAATCTTTTTGTTAAAATTTCTCCTTAATTGGCTTCATATAAAAACAAGAGACACAATGCGTCAAGTTCCCATCGAATAGTGGAAGTATGTGTGTAGTGTATAGAATGATAGGCAAGTATTATATTAAGGTAGACAACAGTTAGCAATTGAAGAATTTAATACAACATTTATTATTAGACATTATCATGGAAACAATTAGTATCAAAGGTATTAAATCCATAACATTTATCAGTGAATCCTTGTTAATATTCAAGTACAATTGTAGATTTAAGATTTAAAATTTGGTTTGCTGCAAATCACATCTTTGAATCAAGTAGAGGGAGGCTCCCAGGCAAGGTCTCTGAACCAGTTATTACATACGATCAATCACATTGATCTATCATGAATTGTTATAGTCTTTTCTCGTTTCTTTGAGATGCATTTCATCATCCTGTTATTCCTGCATAGTAAAGAACAAACCAGTGAACTTTTTCCATGAATATTTCAGGACAACTACTAAATTAGATCTGTCAAGCTTCTTTAAGAGATATTTAGAAGCAGTTCTATATTTATATCTGCGTGAAAGTACAATAGAAAGTGGAGTGCGTAAAAAAAAATGTGCTTTGGGTGTTGAGCTTACATCAGCGCTTGATGTCTTTTTTGGATGAAAGGAGTGAGTGCAAGGATTGGAGCTACTTAGAAATGCATATTGTGCATATACAAAACCTCTTTTGTGTTCTGAATGTCAGGCTGCAAGGTTAAAGTGTGTAGCTACTAAAAGTTGATTTGGTTGTGTCTTGGATTATATATGATGAAGTAGCCTGCACAAACAAGTTAGATTATTCTCTATATTTTTGTTCAAATTAAAATTATATCCACTTTATTCAAGTTTGCTATTCTAAACTATTCTTCTTAAGCTTATAAATTATGAAAGTTTGGCCCTAGTAACATAAGTGTAAACACAATGCATGTTCATAAAATACAGATAAAGCAATGGGAAAGAAAATTACAATTCTGTAGCAAAAGAACATGTAAAATGCATCACTTAAGAATTGCAACATAAATGTTAGACATTTTGAAAATGAAACAAACATATTTCTAATAGTAGAAACAAAGAATTATTTTAAAAAATAGCAAACATACTCACAGATTAATTAAACCTCTTAGACCCTGAAAAATATCTGAGATTACATCCGTTAAAGGGTTTCTACCCAATAATCTATTAAAATTCCAAAGTTCACATAAAGTTAGCTATACTTATCAACGATATCATTACTTACAAATCTGAGAATAACGCTAAAATTCAAAAAAGACTGCCAAAGGATGTGCTGAAAACTATCAGTTCTTACAATTCAGAGAGTAAGGTTAAAGTTGGTGAATAAAATGGAAGGTTCTCAGTGAATTGGTCACCAGAAAGCTACCTGCCATATACCAGAACATATCACCTCAATTCTTGTTGAAAGAAGTGTTCAAATGAAGCAATGATTTCTTAAGTATAAATATATCAACAAATGTTCAATAAAGGCTAAAGAATCAAAAGTTTTATATTCATGTTTTGTGTGAAAAAAAATAATTAACAAAATAAACTATACTGTCGAATTTCAATGGTGAATAATCTTTATGTTTTGTAGAAACATCGCGCTATCTCCAATTTCTATGGGGAATAATATTGATGCTTTGTAGAAAGAAAAATCCAACTAGCTCCAAGAAGCTTACAGGCGTTGGAGGTGAGGTAGAAGTTGAAATGGAATATCATCTCCCATATGGTTATCTTGAAGATCACTGCATTAACGACAACAATATTGTCAACCTTGTAGCTATTATAGATTCAAACACTCCTTTCTATAAAATTGCACGTGTTTTTCTACTTATTCTGAGCAGATTATTGCAATAGGTTTAGCAAATTGTTCTTGTACTTACAAAATTATCAAAGATGTAAAATTTTGCAACCCATGGGGCAACTGTTCTGCCAGATTTAAATTGGAAAGGGTTCTGATCATCCAATAAAATAAATTTTCAGATTTAGGAACAACATGGATAGAATCCAACGTTTATACTCACAAATTACTACAAAAAAATCACAAATCTTTCCAGGGTAAAAATGAACTAGAATTCAGTGATATTAGGTGCCACACATTGAACATGCTGCCAATTGTCACCACAAAGATCACCTGCAGTTAGAATCCATTCTGTAAGGGGTCGGAATCCTAGGTTTGTATATAGAACATTTAAGGCATATGTTGCAAAAAAATAGGAGAATGTAAATTCAACCATGAAGCAATTTTGCAATAATTTATAGGAATGCACAGTTTCCGACAAAGAAAAGATTTTAAACTAATTCCCCCAAATGCTATAAAATTCAATTGATAGACTAAATCTGAAGCTCAGCTGTTACGAACATCAACACTTTAAAATAGATTAAAAATGTTATTTTAAAATCATTTATAAAAGAAAATTTGCGTAGAACAAATATTTGAACAATCATAATACTTACCCTACCAAGATGAAAAGCTTTGATCCACATCTCCTACAAGTTTGGTGGTGGCTGAAGAAACTTAAGCCAAACATGGCGTACATTGGCATTGATCACGTGCAGGATTAGAGCAAAAATTGAATGAAGATTGGAGACAATTTAAGCTAACGTAAAGGTAGAATGCCCAAAGGTAGGTCGAGACAAGGCTCAATCTAAAATATTTGAAATTTATATTTAAAATAAAAATATCTACGTTGATTCCAAATACTCTAAGAAGATAACATATTATTTCATTTCTATTTTTATAATTATAAGTCATAATAAAACACCATCACACATTTATAAAATTTTCATTAATCCATCATCTACATCCAATTCATTCATATCAATTATGTTGTCCATCATAGTTCAAATTTGTTTATCTCATTTAACAATCTTATCATTCATCCACTCTTTTTCATCAATTTATGATTTTCATTTCATCATATATCTATTATCATCCAATTCTCTTGAATATTCATCCTTTCACACATTTTTGATCTTTTTAGCTTCCTTCCTCTATTACTCAAATATACAAATCTTTACACCTTTACTAAAATAAGTTTCATCTATTTCAAGAGCCTACTTATTTTCTTTGAATATACTCTTCATCTCACAAGGACATACCAACATTCAATTTGATTGTAGATATAAAATATTTCCGTCTAAGGAATAAGCATTGAAATAAAAATAAATAAATCTAAAAAAAATTAATGAATCAATTTTTAAAAAAATTAATTTGTCAATCTAGTCAGTCAATCAAATGAGTTAATCAAATCAATTAGATAAATTAGTTAGTTTATAATTTTTTGACACTTGATCATTTCTTATTACTAATGTCATACTATTAAATAGATTTTTTCATTCCACTTCTAAAAATTTGTAAACAGATTTATTAGACAAGGAGGAAAACTATATAATAAAAATAAAATTGTTTATTCTACAAAAATTTGAATTAACAATCATGGTTTTTTTAATTTTATCAATGTCAATGTCATTGATAATAAATTAACTATGTTGTTGATTGTATTGTTCTCTTTCTGGAGAAAAACATAGAAGAATTGCAGAAGCATATTTTATGGTGTGAATAATTTTTGTTTATAAAATTTAATAAGTCTGACAAATTAATTAGCTATTGCATAAGCATATTTTATGGTGTGAATAATTTTTGTTTATAAATTTTCATAAGTCTGATAAATCAATTAATTTAATGTAAAACAAGATGATTAATGGAAATTATTGTAGCTATAAACTGCAAATTTTGAGCTGCATGAAGCAATGGGCCCATGCAAGAAGATTACAACTTTTTCTATTAAATTCTATAGTTTATAATGTTACGAAAATAGTAATAGACAAAAGCAAAAAAGAAAACTAATGACAACATGGCTGAAGTAGAAAATAAAGTAAATTAGTAACTTTAGAAAACTCTGAGACATGTCATTGTTCTGTAACAGCTGGTATGCATACAATGAGCCAGTGGGACATGTGAATGGGCATTTATTTCTCTACTAGAATCCATGGTAAAGGACAAGCAGCCAGAGAATACACGTATGGAGAACACATTTAACCATTAAAGAAAGGATCCAAGTACTCAAATTTGCAATTTTCTCTGGCTTCACCAGACTCAAGGTTACTTTCGTCAGCTAAATTTAACAAGTATATGCTTGATTGAATACGAAGAAACACTGGGGAGATAAGATCAAAGAAAATTAACAGAGAAGATATGTGTTGAAGCTAAATGGAAAGCGGAAGTCTGGAGAGCAAGTTCTTTTCTGTTGTGATGTTGGCACAGTCCCAGCTTCATGCACTGTTCAGCTGGAAATGGAGCTCGCTGGAATAATAAGGTCCTTCTACTGGGTCGAAGCCTCAGTGTTTAGTTATGAAAATCCTCTGAAAATTGACCTTCATTTTGGTAAAGAGTTTTGGCATAAGGATAAAATTTTGTCCGAATATTTTAGGGTGACTTGTTCAAAAACAATTAGAGCATATGAAGACCGAAAGGTGGAGGAAGACAATAATAGTATGGGGAATTTATATGGACCCGAGGTGTTGGTGCCTGAATTGATAATGCTTTTCTTTACAACTGGAGATAATGTTGAGAAGTTGACTGCAAAGAATTCTGTGAATCAGTTTGTTCAGCTTTTGATATTTGTAGGAATGTACCTCAGCTTGTTGCCCTGGTGTTTTTTTTTGGGGGGAAGAAAGAGTTACCATTTTTTCCCTGTCGGTTGTGCACTTGTAATGGTCTTTCTTGGTACATCCTTTTTAATCCCTTGTCAATTTCATATTTTAATTGTAATTTAATTTTTAACATAGATTTAGATAGGGCAGACCCTTTTTCTTTTAGGCAGAGGTTACAGATTTGTTCTTTTAAGGTCCACAGGAGGGGAATTTTTTTATAGTAGTGTACATCCCACTATGATAGGTATTTGGACAAATCCCTGGGTAGCGGTGACAATACACACTAGGGATGGCAATCTATGGTGGCTGCTGGCAGAGCCTATCCAGTGGAAGGGTTCTAACTCAGATGATTAACGAATGGTTGCTAGTAGTTAAACTCAAAGTTGTCATCAACTCCATAAACAAAATCAAAATCTAGATCTTACTAGAGGGTTTTCCCTATTTGATTTTGGGTAGATTCAAAGTCTTGCCCCTCAAGCAAAGGTAACCGTAAAGGTTAAGACAATTTTTTTTTTTTGATCGGTAAAGGCAGAGCCAAATTTGTATTAATAAGTTTAGATATATATGATTGAAACAAAATTTTCAGTCATTCAAAATCCCCGTTCTTTGAGAGCACAGAGAATTCACCAAAACAAGAAAGGCTTAAACTTATGTTTTAACTGTTTTTAAAACCATCAGAGGGTTTAATAGTCTAGGAAAGTAAATAGACTATAATCGATAGAGGTAGAATTCCAACTGCCTAGAATAGAGTTTTTAAGCTTGAAATTAAACCTAAGAGAAATATACATATCTACTTAGTATCAAAAATCAAAATGAGGGAACCACAGAAATCCTAGCTTGAAGATGGAGTGTCGAGGTTATGTTGTGGCTTCCTGGAAGGACCACGACCTCTGCCTCTGCTTGCAAATCCCTGTCGAACTTCAGCTGACTGGAGCACCTTCCTGTCTCGACCATGTCCTTTGTGCGGAGGGCGACCTCTACCACGGCTCAAACCATTCCCACGGCGACCCCTGGAACCACAACCCCTACTAGCCTAATCCAATTGTGGGTTTTCCTCTTCTGGTTTCGGAGGTAGGATGCCGTTAAGTCTTGCAAACTGGATAAGGTCCTCCTCCCTTCCAAGGTCTTATGAATCCTCTCCTAGGAACCACCATTTGAGATAGCCAAGGCCAACACCCACAAACACTCTGTGCCTATCCAGGTCCTTCCCTTTCAAATCAAGCAGGAAGGGGTAATACTTAATCAATTCTCCATGAGCATTAAAAAGGATTCTATCTCCTAGATGAGGGGCCCCAAAATCATGAATTGCTTTGTTAAGAATTTCCTAGAGCTCTTGGGTCACTTCCTCCAGGAAGAGTTTCTTAGTGAGAGACCAGACTGCCTATTAGGCAAGTTTTAGGTCAAGAAGGGAGGCAACAAACCTTGAAGAAATGTTGGTGTTATCTCGAGGATATTCATCTCTGTTGAGATTACCATTGCCCAAAATCATCTTCATGGCCAAAATGACTGGAAAGTCCGAGAAGAGGAGGAGACGCTTGAGCCTTAAGTCTGTGATTTTTCTGAAGGAAACTTGTCTCATGGGCGTCGAGAGGGAGATTGGAGTGTCGGCTCCAAAACAGCATGTGGGTCTGGGATACACACTCATGATAAAGCCAAAGGGAGGGTCGACTGCCATGAGGGATAGAGCAAGCTAAGCAACAGAGAAGGAGAAGGGCACTGAGAGAGAAACAGAGAGAAGGGAATGAACATAGAAAGAAGAAGGCAACTACGAAGAGGAAAGATGGCACACTGTTTAAAGCCAAATAATGAGGATCGTGGTCACAATAAATTTAGCAATAAAGGTGGTGGAGGATGTTTGTCCTTGTCAAGCCAACTCACCCGGACGGGCCAGGCAAACCTTGAATTGATTTGACAATATGTCAGCGATCTCGAGAGGAGGATTGGAAAAGGCTTAGGTCATTACTACAACTGGATGACATGCTTGACTGCGGGCCCACCCTCCCAAGGGCGATGGAAAATTTGAATTGATATGACCGTTAAACTTAACTGCCTTGTTTAAGTTTAAATTAACCTTAAGGCAAAATGATAATGGCTTCTGCTAGGTCCTAAAGGGAAACTCTCATTTGGTAGAACCTCAGGGATCCAAGCATGTCAATTACATTGAGCAGAGAGGAAGCCAGAAGGCTACTCTTGACCCCAATTGTGGAGAAAAGATCCATGGGCTACTAATTTCGAGAGAGCATCTGCCTCTGAATTTGCTTCTCTGTAGATATGCTTAACTTCATAATTGTCTATCTTATCCAGGCTTGTGATAATGCTTTCTAGAATTCCCTGCAGCCTCCAATTTGGAGTGGATTTCCTCTTGATGGCATTTATTGCAATTTCTGAGTCGCCCTCCACTAAAATGTTATTGAAATCATGGTTGATGCAATCTCTAAGTCCAAGTTGCAGAGCTTTGAACTCGGCTATGTTGTTTGTATCTGGGGGAATTGGCTTTGCCATTTTCCCAAGGGTTGCTCCTGTGTGATCCCTGATTACATATCCTATTCCAGAAGGGCCCAGGTTACCTCTTGAGGCGCCATCAAAATTCAGCTTTATCCAACCAGGCTTTGGAGGAGTCTAGATAGCAGTCTTCCTCCCATTGACTTTTTGCCCAAAAGAGGGGCAAATCCTAATGCCATTCCATTTTTTCCTAATTCTTTCATCCCAGGATGAAAAATCTTTCAGTGGGCCCAAAGAAAAGGCTAGCTTGCAGTTGATTGAATCCACAATAGATGATTCAACTGAGTTCAAGATTGAGTCAATTCTTCTAGATTTGTTGTCAAAAAATCTGCGGTTCCTTTCCTTCCATATTTCCCAAACTAGACAGGAAGGGGACAATTCCATGATTGAGCTCAAGGTGGACTCCTTGGAAGAGATAGGCCAGCTTTGAAACAGAGATTTAATATCATTTGGAAGGGTTGAGATCAGGCCTAGTTTGGCATAGAGCCATCTCCAGCATTTGAACGCAAAGGGGCATGAGAGTAGTAGGTGGTCCACTATCTCTGATTGAGCTTTGCACAAGATGCACCTAGAGGGTCCTTCATACCCCATTTTTGTGAATTTTTCTGCAGTTAAATTTATTTTTTTGATATGCTAGCCATGCAAAGATCCCTGCCTTAGGGATAACTTTAGAACTCCAGAACAACTTCTTAGGGAAATCCAGATGATCCTACGCAACATTATTGACCAATACTCTATAACCATCTCTAAGATTGTAGAGCCCTGTTTTGGAGGGAGCCCAAATTAAAGAATCGTTTCCTCTTCTCAGATTAACATTTCTATTTTTTAACAAATCTTTGAGCTGGTCTATATCATCCCTTGTAGTAGGGACTGAATCCAATGATTTCCATCTCTAGCTTTGAGAACCAAGTGAGCCGTCAAAGGCCATGTAATCTCTTACTCTGACACCCCAGTGGTGCTTAACCCAGTTTTCTATTGTTGGGATGTTGAGAAGATTAGCTATGGGAAGGTAGCCACCCCAAGAATCTTCCAAAAAAAGACTTGAGGCTCCATCATGGATGTCCCATGATATTTGTTCTGATATCAGGTTTCTACATGAGATTAAAAAATTCCATGTTTTAGAGCCCTTGGGAAATGAGTTAGCTCGAAGAAAATTGGTTGGCTCTTGATCCAGTAAGTATTTAGTGGCTAGCATTCTAGCCCATGTGATGGTTGGGTTCCTGATGAACTTCCATACTAGTTTGGCCCCTAGAGCTTTATTTTGCAATTTGAGGTCCTTGAGGCCTAAGCCCCCCAGGACTTTAGGCTTGATTATTTTTTCCCATGCAATTAGAGTTATTTTGTGTTTCTCCTCTGAGTTTTGCCAAAAGAAGTTCCTCATTTTCTTGATGAGAAAGGTATTTGCACTTGCTGTGAGAGATAGAATGGAAAGAAGGTAGATGGGCAGAGCCAATAATACTGCTTGGATCATAACAAGTCCGCCCTCCCATGATAGCCATTTCCCTTTCTAGGAGTTTGAAGACTGATCCATTTTTAGTTTGAGAGGATCCCACGACCTAGCACTCCCAGTTCCATGATCAATTGGAATTCCCAAATGGATGCAAGGGAGGGACCCTAAACTGCAATCCAGGATTGAGAGTATTTTATCTTGTAGTTGACTAGAGGTAGAAAAGAAGTAAACCTTGGATTCATCCTTGTTCCTAGTCTGGCCTGAAGCTTTCCCAAAGGTGTCCAGAATTTGTTTAAAATGGGATGCCTCTTTGATTTTTGCTGCCCCCAATAGGAGATTATCATCTGCAAACTGTTGGTGAGTGACTGAAAAGTTTCTAGTTACCTTGACCCCCTCTAAAAGATTGTTCATGTGGCTTCTTTTAATTGTTCTGCCTAAAATTTCCCCCATTATGATGTAAAGAAAGGGAGAGATAGGATCTCCTTGTCTAATTCCCCTTGAGGAGGAGAAAGAGCCTTTTGGCTTCCCATTTACCAAGATTGAAAATTTTGGAGTAGAAATGCATTCAAAGACCCAATCAATCCACTACATTGCAAACCCAAAGGCTTGCATAACCTTGCAAAGAAAGTGCCAATCAACACTATCATAAGCTTTTGATATGTCTGCTTTAATCATCATACCTAGTCCTTTAGTACTTTGAAGAGTATGGATTGCTTCTTGTGCTATTATGGCTCTGTCAAGGATTGAGTGACCTACAACAAACCCTATTTGTTCCTCTGATATAATTGATTCCATGAGGGGCTTCATTCTGTTCATCATGACTTTAGAGAGGATTTTATAGACAGTGTTGCAAAGAGATATGGGTCTGAAATCACCCAGTTTTACTGCATTTTCTTTCTTGGGGATGAAGATGATGAATGTGTTGTTGACTTCCTTAAGAAGCCTACCTGATCTCCTTGAGCATTCCAGGGCTGCTACAAGGTCCTGACCTAAAATATGCCAACATTTCTTATAAAAGTTCACTAGGAAGCCATCCAGGCCAGGAGCTTTGCCCGAAGGCAACTGATTGAGGGCTTGGAACACTTCCTCCATCTTAAGGCTCTCTTTTAGGTTTTGGTTCTACTTGTCTGTTATGATCTTGGGGATCACATCCAACATCTTATCTTTCTCTAGCAGGTGGAAGCCTTCAAGGTTATTTAAGAGATTGAAGAAGAAGGAAGTGATTTCCTCCTTGATTTCCTTCGGATCCTCTATGATCCAGTTATCTTTGGACTCTAGTTTTGATATCCAGTTCTTACTCCTTCTGATTTTTGTCACATTATGAAAAAACTTAGTGTTTTTGTCCCCCATACTGAGCCAGTTCTCCCTCGATTTCTATTTCCAAAAAATCTCTTCTTTGGACAAGATATCCTCATATTCCAATAGGAACATCTTTTCTTGTTGAAAGGAATTCAGATCCATACCTTCTAGGATGATCTTATCATTTAGAGCTGCCAATCTACCTTCTAGCAAACATTTAGTTGAAAAGATGTTTTTGAAATGCTGAGAGTTCCATTGGAGCAGTTTATGTTTGACAAATTTTAGGTTAGCATTAAAGCAGAAGAGTTTAGAACCTACCACCAACGCCTCCTTCCACCAGTTTTCTATCAATGAGAGGAAATTTTGGTCCTTCATCCACATGTTCTTGAACTTGAATGGGGCTTTGCAATGAGATCTATTATCGGTCAAGGATAGGAGAATGGGGTAGTGATCCGATCTTGAATAGGGGATTACCGAGCATGAAGGGATGAATGGAAGGCTCCTTAAGTCGCCTTGCCAAAAAAATCTATCCAATTTTTCTACAATATTGCTAAAGCCTTTCCTTCTATTTGTCCAGGTGAACAAATCTCCTGAGTCTATTTCCATCAAACCATTCCTATCAATCCAGTCATTGAAATCCTATTGAGATCCGCCTAAGCAAATTAATCCACCCCTTTTGTCGAAGGAACTTCTGATGGCATTGAAGTCACCCCCTATAAAGAGTTGTTCCTTAGGATGAGAAGAGAGGACTGAATCTAAGGAGGACCATAAGAGGCATTTCTTGGTGGGGGAAACTAGACCATAAGTGTTAATGACAAGGAAAGAAGAATTGGATTGGAAGTGACCTACTTTTGCCAAGATCTAGTTCCTGTTTGAAGCAATGCCAGTAACTTTTACTTGGGAAGGCTTCCAGATTATCATTAGGCCTCCTGAGGCCCCATTTGAGTCCACTATCAATTGAGAGGTAGTCTTGAAGAGGGGGCTGATTCCATCACCGAAGGCAACTGCTTGTCTATTGTCCAACTTCGTTTCTTGTAAGAAAATAATTTATGCACTGACCAAAAGAATCCTCCTTTTGATCACCCTTTGTTTGTTAGGGGCATTAAGGCCCCTAACATTCCAAGATAAGATTTTCATTGTTGTTCAAGAAGGGTGTTCCCCTTCCCTACTTTCCAAAGGTCTTAAAGTTTTGATTGGTTTTCTGCAGCACCATCTAAAGACTTGGCTTCAATAAGAGATTTGTAGCCTTTCTTGAGAGGGGATAATCCAAAGTCTGGTTTTTCTAAGCCCTCTTGGGTCTGATGAAGCCCTAACTTTCTTTTTTCTTTGACCTGAGAGTACAGAACTGCTAGAGGGGTATCTAGAACTGAGTCTGGGTCCTCTTCCTGGATCATTAGATCTTGCAGCAGTTTCTTAGCATTTTGATCCAAAGATAGAACCAAATCTTGGGGAGCAGAAATGGGGGAAAACATAGCTGGAGTTGGACTTCCCATTGAGAGATTAAGGATCTTCCCAGATGAGGGAAATTCTAAAGGAGAAAGGGGATCTCCATTAGGAAGAAGGATCTCATGGTCCGCTTCTAATTCAGCCATAAGGTCACTTTCAATGGACTCCTCTTCTTGTAGGATTTCGACAACATGCAGAGGTTTGGGGATGGTTTTCTTGAGATGGATATGAGCTTTTTGATTGTTGGATTTGAGACTGCATTTCTTCTTTTTATTTTTTAATACTTTGGAGGGCTGAGAGAAGATGTTGAAGGCTCCTCTTGAGAGAGAAGGGGTCTGCTTTTGGCCAAAAAGACTTCTGACTGCTTTATGGGGTGGAAGCTTGAGAATAGGGGAGAGGATAAGAGGGGGACAACTGAGGGGGGAAAAAAGAGGGGGTGGAGAGATCATACCTGTGCTGGAAGGCGGCTATAGGCCCCAAGAATCTTTAAGCTAGGGAGAAGAACTAGGAGTGAGAAGTGGATGAGACACGGGAGGGGCAACAGGCACATAAGAAGCATGATCCTTGGCATGAGGTTGAGCGATGGAGCTACTGATGGGCTGGTTTGCGTCCATTGCAGATGGAACTAGAGGAATAACCAAGCCCATATCCAACTTTGGCCCTTCCTTGATCAGGGAAGCGTGAGAGTGAAACTGATGAGAAAGATGAATAGTGCCTGTTGATGCTGCAATTGAACTGTTCTTGATTAGTTGGTTTCGAAGGATACATTTGCCAGGAATATGATTGCCCAGTCTTTGCACTTTTTGCTTCCACCTTCCCATCTCTGAGATAATTTCTAAAACACTGTAGAATCCCTTATGGAGATCAATCTCCACATATATGTTTGCTACATCACCTTTAAGTCCTTTTAGGAAGTCCTCCTCGATGCCAACTAGGGTTCCTAATGCATCCCCTATTTTTACCAAAGCCTCCGAGCACCAAAACTCCGATGGAAGGCCCACTAGAGATAACCAAACAGGGGATTTCTCAAATCTATGATTTGCTGGGTCAAATCCTGGTTTCCAGTTGATGAATTTGAAGGAAGAGCCTTGAAAGAACAAAGGGCAACCTTCCATGATTACCTTCTTTAGCAAGGAGTCAACACATTCTAGAAGGAAGAAATCATTCTGTAGTGGTCGGATTGTGATCAAGCTTGGAAAGGAAGATGTCCACCAGGAGGTTATTTCTTTGTTGTTCCCGCCTATTGCACACCATTGTGTAAAAAAGGAATTCTCGTGAAGTCTGGCAACCATGGGATTGATGGAATCAGAAGGAAGGACGAACAGCTTACTACCCATGGTTTTTCGGTTCCATGTCTGATCCTTGAGAGCAGAAGCTGGAGGCGGACGACGGCTAGAAGGTTTTTTTAAATCCGACTTGGGAGGAAACCTAAAAGACTGTTTAGTTTGATGACCAGCATGGCTGTGGCCCATAGACACATTGGAAGCAGAGCTTTTTTGAGCCCTAGCTGGGATGGGAATGTTATTAGGGCCTGTCGCCACTTTCTTGGCCTAGGAGTCCAAGCTTGAGAAGCTTTTGGAGTTTGCAGCCTAGTCAGGAAATTGCTAGGTCTGGTTTCTCTTCCTATGTGTGATCGAGGGTATTTGGGATGCGAATGAGGAATGGGCTCGCATTGTATTTTTGACCACTGGTGGGCAAGCCCAGTTGTTGAGACGACCCTGAAGCCCTAATCTCCATGGTTCCCTACCATGCCAAGAATTTCCATGGTGGTTCCTTCCCATGTTCGCAGATCCAATTTTCAAAAATCCATGATATGCATGTTATTGAGATGAGATTCTCAAGAAAGCAAACCTGCATGTGATGTTTGCAATGGCTGAATCTGCTGTCATTTGTCGTTATGCTGCTATCTTGCTTGCGACCATATCAGGCCATGAGGTTCCACTTGCAAGAGCTGTGAAAGCTATGACATATGGATTTATTCCTGTTACACAGCTTATCAGATTTGAAAGTTTAGGTTAAGACAATTTTTTAGTTTACGAGGAAGCAGGAAATTAAATTGGTTTCTGAGAGTCCCTTGTAGAATCCTACAAAGTATTATTACCTAGCATACTTTTTGATAAATTTTGTACCCCTGGGTTTTGACCTCTTGTTCTACTTCAATAGCAAAATAAAAATCTAGAGTACACTGGTTCCCTGGAGTGGGCTGCATGATTTTCCCGGCAGCTTCTTAGATTTTTCGATAACAATTTGCAGGTAGCCATCCTGCGAAGCATGAAATTTGCAGCTCTAGTTTCTACCTTACAGTTTTTTCAAAGATTTGTACCTACGTCTAACGGTTAAAAAATAAAAAAACAAACTATACAACTTCATATGAATTCATAATAGTTTTGAAAGCTGATTGGTTAACTGAAAAAAAAAACGCAACAGGCCGATGCATAAGTCAATTAAACCTAAAAGATCACATGAACCAGAGAACGTGCAAGTAAGTCTAAAGTACAAAACAGAGTACACAACAATCAATAAACATTATAGACAATATACACAAGAATGGCAAATTGTCCATGAAGACAGAAGAATGCACCTGACAATTTACAATAAATTGTTATTTACATTTATTAATAAATAAATTGAAAAACAGAACATTGAAGGAATTTAAGAGATAGCATAAACTTATACCCATTTTCATAATAGATCTCAGCGACGTGACTGTTGGACTGGAACAGAGGAACCAAAGCATAAAGAAAACTGTGCCAATGGCAACCCAGTACTAAAATTTGAGGTCTATTTAGATGGTGATTTTGTCTCAAATTTAAAAACCATTATCCAAGCCTCGTTACAGACATTAAAATTTTGCTTGTCACTAAAATAGAGTTAAGAAACAATATTATTTTCAAATGAAAATAAATATACAGAACATTCAGCTTTCAAAAAGAAAACAATAAACCAATCATCATATTATTAAAATATAAAAAAATAATTACAGAGCCAGAGCTATAGAGCCCATAGTTCAAAGAACTGAGAATCATCCTGGTTACCGAAACCTCCATAGACAAATCTTTTCCATCTTGCAAAAACATTTTCACCAAAAAATTTCGCCATAGACAAATCCTGGTTACACAAACCTCCATAGACAAATATTTTCCATCTAGCAATCAAATTTCAGCATATGATTACCATCATTTTGAAAATTCTGAAACAGGGCTGAAACAGGCATCATTCAACCTAAGAAATTCTTATGAATCTGCAGAGCTCTTTTCATCTTTGCCGCTGAAACAGGGGCGAAATAGGCATATCACTCAACCGAAAAAATTCTTACAAATCTGCGGTGCTCTTTTCATCTTTTCCATTTTTTCTCCTTTTATTTGGTGAGCTTAAAGGAGAGTATGAAGTATAAGATTCAGAGTAGGGATCCAAATAACATCCAGATTCAACGTTGAGCGGAAAATTTAGAAGAGCTCTGCCTCCGCGCATCTGGAACGCTGCACGGTCATATGCCGCCGCCGCCGCTTCCGCCGTACTAAAAGTGCCAAGCCAAAACCTGGAACCTTTCTTGTCAGGGTTTCGAATCTCCGCATAATATTTTCCTCCCGATTTCGTTCGCCTCACTCCTCTGTAATGCACCGCTCTCGCCTCATTTTCACCTCCTGACGAAGTGTTCTCTGACTTCCAACCGCTATTTGCAGCTTCCTCAAATGTATAATTTCTGTCCCTTGACTGAAATTTGGGGAATAATGAGGAGAAATTTGGAGAAAGAAGAACAGAGGAGTGCGAAAAATTATCTTCGGAATTTGGAATCGCAGAGTACTGTTCGTCCTCCGTGAAGATTTTAGGATCTGTACTAAAGCCCGTGGTCACATGTAGAGGTGATAAGGAGTATTCCTCCTTAAGCAGAAACTCCTCAAGAGTCGCCATTGTGCTCACTGTCTGCGCGGCTTCATTATCCAGAAAACACATCGCTACAGCTAAATTTTCTGTCTAAGAATTTGCCAAAGATAGAACGTTGAAATTGTTTGTCTGCTGGAATTTCAAAAGGGAAGCTTGCGAGGATTTAAAGCGAGGGAATGCAGTGTCCAGATCCTCTGTACTTCCTTCTTTGCGTTACCTAGAAGGTTCGTTTTGGGGGCAAATGCTGTGATTATGACGTAGTTTTGCGTATGTCATGAGGTCATAGTTTATAACTTTATTGTATTTAATATAAGTTTAAGATTTATTTGTATGAAAGGTTGGGTCGGTAGCATGTGTAGAACCTTTCATTGGTATTAAAATTTAGTCAACAAAAGTGGTTTTAAAAAAGAATTAATATCAGTTTTCTATATTGAAACTTTTTTTTCGTTAAGATTGTGATTGCAGAATTAGTTTATTCGGTGACATAGCTAAGGAGACTAGGTAGAGAGAATTTTTTTTTTTTTTGTTCCAATTCAAATCTAGACTAACAAGTTTAATATTTTCTAGGAGAGGTATGTTCAAATCAAAATTTCACACATATATTCTTAGATGAATATTTAACTTTGTTTGAATGGAATCTGAAACAAAGATGCATTCTATTATAAGTTAATCTTGATGTTATAAGTTAATCTTGACTAAACATCAAACTTGTACTTCTAATTTGTAGAACTGAATTTGATCCACTTGGGATAGAAGAAGAAATTATTTTCATTTTTACAATGAATATAAAATCACAAACTAGAAGTGAGAGTAGGGAGTGGTACAATAGATTAAGGGGAACATATTAAAATTAGGACCATTCAACTTGTGACAAATTTTAAGGATGTTGCACTCACATAAATTTAACATCTTTGAACAAGACATGCGAAAATCCTCTTTCATTTTTTTATTATTTTTCAATATAGATTAGGGAAGTCCCAAAGATTATTGAAAGATGCAATGTCTTTCTTAAAGAGTTGTTTACCATTGATATGCTTTCAAAGAATCAAAAGAATCAAAAGTTGTTATGAATTCTCATGTAAAAGGTACAAAATCTCAAACCATGTTTCAGGTGGTGGTCAATCCATTTTGGCTAAGGAGACACGACTTCCTCTAGGGCTTCCAAATATTGTTTAATTGCATGGACAAATTAACCTTTAAGAAAGGGGCCATGAGAATTTTTTCTTTTTAATTCAAAGTTTCCCATGAGCCATGAATAACATAATTGCAAAGAGGAAAATTTGATTTGGCAATTTGCAACATAGAAGGAGAAATCACCAAATCAATTTTTCGCCTTGAGGGAGGATTCCTTTACATTCACAAGAGGGGAGGAATCCACTAGATTCTATCACAAATCAGATAAGGATTGAATACTAAGTGGATTGATTGATAATGATGTGATTTTCCCTCTTTTGTGAGTTGACATTGTTGATTTAGGGTAAGGTGCTAAAATTGAAGACAAAACTGAGAAAATAATGAGCTACTGGTTCAAGATTTTGTCATGCACCTGGATCTGAGTAATATAAGATGATTTGGATTTGCCCTGCAAAAATGCCCCGAAATAGCAGGGGCCATGACGTGGCAACATAGTCCTTCAAATTTTTTGCACACCAAAAAAATTTGTTCCATCTCTGTGTCTGAAGCTTATTTGGAGAAGTACAACTACATACCTATTTCCTGCACACAAAAAGAAAGGAAAATGGGTTGAGAATAGGGGTTTGGCTAAGTCAAATCCTGATTTAGGAATTAACCTTGAATGAAATATTGCAAATACTTGAAATAAATGATGGAAAGGTATACCTTAGATCTGCAATGAATGATAATGATGCTTTGCTTCTTGAATGTAATTACATATGTTGTATGAAATGACATGAATATGAAAAAAACCTAACAAATACACATGCTTGCAAATGAATGATGTAAAGTTGCTTCGTAATGGATACATGAGGAATATGCAGCCTTCAAGACTTCTAGAAATGCTTGATGATGAATACTTCAATGCTTGAGTGCTTGATTGCTTGATTACAATTCTCCCAGTATCTGTCTTATGTTCAAATGAGAGGGGAAAGCCTCCTTATGTACTTGACCATCGTCAAACATGTTAATTTTTTGACATAGGTCGATATAAGAAAAGGTTTCCCGCTCAAATTTGAGATAGGGCCAAGGGTTTGAATTAGGGCCCAATTTAGGAGGACCATGGAATGGTGCCATGGTCCTGGTGAGGACCAAGGCGCCATGCCCTAGTCCTACCCCAATTTAGGACCAGAACAAGGGGTCCAGACAAGATAAAATGTGATATTGATGTCATATTTGCATGATGCAAGTATAGACGGGTCCTAATCAGGTATAGGGATGCGAACACTAAGGTGAGGGCCCCACATGTGGTCAAAATTGCAAAGGGGTACAATTTTACGGTGCTACAACAACAATGTAAGTTCAATGTTGAGGGTAAAAGTACAAAGCTATGTCACACTTTTATAAAGGAAATGGCCAATGTTGATTTAACTTTTTAAATTAAATCAATAGAAAGTGAAATATATGTTTTAAATTTTGAAATGATGTAAACTAATCAAATTTATATTCTTATGTCTATTTTAAGTTTGTAATTTTAACAAAAATTTAAAAAAAAATTTGAATATAGTTTTTTATAAAGTAAACACTATAATTTAATTGCTAAAAAAATGTTCAAATTGAAGTTACACAAGCCCGCACACTTCATTTAGTAAAATTTACTTTTTTTTCTTGAATTTTTTTTTGTATATTGATAACTTGAAACTTTAGTGCATGGATATATTGTTTACTATTTCTTATAAGTATATGTTTTTCAATAAATTTGAAAAGTTGTGTGTGCTGAAATATAATTGTTTCCAATTCCCACTGCCTTTTTTCTTAATTATTTATCCAAATCATTAAAAATATATATATCATCTTGACATAGGTTCTTTTCTCTACTGAATCATATTTTTTTCAATTTTTTTTAATATTTTTTTGTATTTTTTCTTGACAAGATAATCAACCTTATATTTTAGTGTTGATGACCTACTTTCAATAAAAATAAAATATAAAACATAAAAACTAATTAAAATATTAAAAGATATATATTCTGGAAAATTCACTTATAGATCTATAAAAGGGTATTTTTACATTTAAAAAAAAATATTATTTATAAGAGTAGGCATTGTTGAAACATAGAGTTTTATTTTTTTTTGTAATTAGACCAAAAGTAGTATAAAATATACATTTAGTAGACACATCCAATTGGAAAAGTTGTAACCCATATATAACATAGCTATAATGAATCTATATAGACCATATGTTTGACTAAAACTTAATTTTAGTTAGAATTACTTAAATTCACTTGTGTTGATAAGTTAGCCTGAAACGTGACACAGTTTTGTGCTTTTACCCTTGAATAAAAAGCTTCTGGTGAGCTTTGTCATGAATAGACTTGGGTACACATGTTCCAATTTAAAAAAAATAAAATTCATGCTGCAGTTAATTACAAACCCTTCTAAAAGACCCTAAATAAAAGTCTAGGTGTTATTCTAACCTAGGTTTTTAATATTTTAATGCAAAATTTCTTTACTTGAATGAATATAAAACAACACCTAATATACAACATAAATAAATAAATAAATTAATTTCTAATTAAAATTAGACAAAGTAAATACTATGCTATGAGTCTCTTGCAATAAGATAATGACAAAGAGAGAATAAAGTGTGTTTCAAGGTGAACTAGAGGTTAATAATATCTAAAGAGAACTTATAATAGAGATTTGGAGCAATCTCTTTTAAATTTTGGATCCTTTTGATGTGCCTACGATAAACTATAACCAAGATGCTCTTATAAACTTTAGCTCTAACCCTACCTAGTAGTGAAGGCTCTAGAGATCAACTTAGGCATTAGAGACTTCCAAATTGCATTATATAGGGATAGACCACTAGGGTATTACACTAGTGCAATTAAAAAGTGGTCAAGGTTCTCTTATTTGTAAAACTACACTAGGATGTCGAAATTGTCTATCTATTAATGTTCTATAATTCTTAGAAAATGTTGTTCTACCTCTTTCGACTCCAAAATCAAGTCAATTTTGACAAAATAAACAATACCTTAAAATTGTGCATATGTGACATCAAAACACTGAAATTAGAGCTCTCAAAAAGATTCCATAGTTTCTCCAACGAGAAATTAAGGTGTATTACGTAAGCAACAATATGCTAGACTCATTCTTCACAAAATTAATGAACAATTCTTATTTTTAAATTATTGTCATCTGCAATTATTTATCTTATGACCTATTATATCTAAATTTTAATCTGTATTTTATGCATTGATCAGCTATAAAATTAAACATGATTATTTTTTATTTACATTTTCTTAGATTTCAATTCTCAACTTAATATTCAAAATCTTCGATATAGATAATTTAGTTTCCATTTAATTTAATAAAAGAAAAATCAAAATGTATATTTAAACATGTTTGGGCAGCGTAAAAACGGGACTTTTCGTTATAGAAAGGGTTCATCTGGAAGTCTTTGTCGATTGTTATTGTAATAATTAATAAATAAACAATATATTAAAATTCCTAGGTTATTGGGGAGCATTACTTGGAACGCAAGCCATGGATCAGTGACATAAGCGTTTACCTTCCTGGTGACTACGATTTTAATTTCCGCACAGATGACGTAAAGATTTTGTTTTGTTTTTTCCAACTATGGCATATAGAAAGTCGAATCTACACGGAGACACCCACATTGAATGATCTTTTATACTTTTTTAGGGACGAAAATACGGATTTGTTAATGCAGGAATCAATTTGTCTCTGATAAGACAATTATTTCACATTTATTAATTAAATTAAAAATTCGAATATGACTGCATTCTGATTTTTAATTTAATTAATAAATGTGGAATACTTCTCTTGTGGGGTGCAAGTTGATTCTGCATAGACATCTCCCAAAAACACCCCCTACAAAGATGTAAAAAAGGTGTTAAGTAGGTGTTTGAATAGAAATAGGATGGTTTTGTTTTCAAATTTTCTTCATAATAGTATATCTATATATTAATAAATAATTAATAGTAAAATAGGGAGAGGAGACTTATATCTTTAAGAATTTATGTTTGTAGCTAAAAAAAATTAGTGTCTACATTCGTAAGGAGAAAATAATATACTAGTGGGAGGTGGAGGAGTCATTATTATCATTTAATTTGCTCCAATCATTTAGAAGACCTTAAACATGAGACATGGGCTGCCCACTTAGGATGGCATTCTCATTATACTTTTCTTCTTTTGGATCATTAAGAGTTGTGTGAACAAGTGAAATAACAAAGTTCAATAAAGCTAAGTAGCCATTGCTTGGTGGCTACAGCTATGGTCCTACAACCCCACCACTCATCCCTAAATGTTTTAATGTGGTAAGCATTTTGAATAATATGTTGTTGATCATGTCAACTTGGGAGACCCATAGTCACACTAAGAAGCACAAGATCGCTCATGTGGTAGAGACTAGCTATATTTCGGTATTGAAGGGATCTTTGGAACCCATTAGAGTTATGTCTTGATTGAACACAATGACATTCACATGGAAAGGCATTCCTCCTCAAAAGAGAAGGCAACACGTGAATAATAGTACAAGGGGCATTGACCTAATCCTTAATATGTGTTTACAAGTGCAAAACCTCCATATCAATTATATTGGCTTAAACTTGAATCTGTAACATAACATTAGAAAATATAATAACTTTAGCATACAAAAGGAAAAGAGCATCCGATATAGAATCTAAAATAAAGAGTAATGTTTCTCTCTTTCTATATGATGAAGAGAATTTCAATTATGAAAGCATCTTCAATTTGGATTTACTTTGCAAGCATCTTAGGCTATTCACCTAAACTTGAATCAAATGCCAAGCAAAAAATCTAGTTCGAAAGGTTTGAAGAAACCATGTATCTAGTTCCAAGCCACTTGGGTCTAGAAGCAAAACAAGAAATTGTACTTAAGAGTTTCCAAATGTCCACAAAAAGGGAAAAAGGGGTTGGAAACATTTAGATGGATAAGGTGAGATCTAATGGGAAGACCCTGATATGGGAGGCACCATCCTAAATGATCTAGTTCTATCTTCAAGATGAAAAGCCATATTGTTTCAATTTCTAGTAGCATTGCATAGCAAAAGATTGGAGGTTCCACCCAATATTAAGTTACTGAACAATAGGTAAGTGAGGAGAAAGATAGAATACCCCTAGAAGAGTTTTTAGTTCTAAAGTGGGTCTTTGGATATGAATTTTGTAGTGCCACAATTTATCATGGGCCCTTGCTTTAGTGTGTCTCCTCTTGGGTTATCTCAAGCCTATTTAGGCATTATCACATCCTATTGCTGCCATATATCAAGATTGAGACTAGATCTTATGTTCTAGACCTTAGTTATTTTCCACTACCCTTTTTAGATCCTTTCTATATGGACTGTGGTGCCTAACACCCTAGTCCTAGCGGACTAGAGCACCTAACACCCTTGTCCCTCCGAAAGTGGCCCAGATTTGAATGTGTGTGAGTACTAGTTCTCACCATCTGTGATATGATTCTGATATTTTCATGTTTGACCTTTGGAATATGGAATAAATTGAGAAATACCTTGAGAACTCTACATAAGGAAATCATTTATCATTCATAAATCCTAATTCACGAGTTACAAATTACAATTCAAGCATTTTTAATTCCTTCATCAAGAGTAAATTTGAGTACAGGGAGCATCAATCTACAACAACTTATCTTCAAGTGATGCAAGATAGGGGTGGATGAACCTACTTTCCTTATCCAGTCACCACTTTTTTGCTTGTTGTTGTTACATGCCTTCAATTTGGGACGCTAGGTAGACTACTTCCTATTAACCCTACTAATCGGATTTTTGACCTACAACTTTCACTCCTCTGCTCCGAATCACAAACCCTTGCATATGGGGATAACCATTAATCCCTTACACACCCTGACAAATAATTGGGGTAGGTTGTTTCAAACCAAGTGAGCGAACTATGACTGAACCGAGCTCAATTAGTCCTATTTTACAAAGAAACCCAATCAAATTTAGCTTGCAAAACCACCTCATCCCCTTGGATAGTTAGGTGGGATGTACAAACCAAGAACTTTGGTTGTTTTAGGGTGATAACATCAAACAGTGTAGAATTAGTCCCCTTAGTAGCTTGAACATGCACAAAAACAAGAAAAAGTCTATAAATTAGGACTAGGTTTGGTTCAAACTCACTTTCAGTCAACTGCCCCTACCTTAAACTCTCAAAATTTGTTAGACTACCCTCCTCCCTATCCACACACAAAATTTTAAGTTGTTTTGATAATCAGGTAGGGGATAATTGTAATTTTGTTGTTGAAACCCTAGTTACCCTAGCTAACCAGGTAATCGTGTGAAAAACTGCTATAACGTCTTCCTCACAATGAATTAGAAACTCAAATCACCAAAAAATGGAAGGTAATTAAATTCTCTATCCATACATATGAAGATGTCCAATCGATTTGAATTCGTACAACACCGTACAAGTGCAAAAAATGATGTCTTCCCTTTGAAATATTTCTAATTCTTCAACATTTTCAATCATCAAGTTTGTGTTTTCATTTTTTTTGACGATTTTGCTGCTATACTTTAAAATAGAACAATGATTTTTGATTCATTTTGTGAAACATTTATAGTTTCAATTATTTGTGGAAAATTAGAAATATTAAAAATTAAAGTTATTATCTAGAAATGATAAAAATAAAATTATACATAATTTTTGAGAAAATTAAATTTAAAAATAATAATATTTAGTAATAAAAACTATACATAAAATAAACAATTAAAACTTGTCATTGAAACAATTTTGAGCATAATAGTGTAAAACATTTTATAGTCATTAAAGCAAATTTGAAAACATAATATATTATATAACACTTAATAGTCATGAAAGCAGCTTTGAACATAATATATTCAAACAATATATTAAAATAATGCTTACCTAAGAACGATTGCTTCCAGATTCTTCTTTTAAAACATGGCAATTGTACCTAGACGGCTCCATGTAGATTCGACTTTCCGTCAGCACTGTCAGAAACTCTAGAAGCTTTAGAAGAAAAGCTGAAAAAAATGGAAGAAACAAGGAATTCATTTATGTTCCTTCAACCATCTGTCACAACAAAGCAGTTAATTCATAAAAGAATCTGCGCGGAGTAGTGGGTTGCGTCACGTCATCCATTCACTTTTTGAGTACACTTTACAACATTACTTGCTACGCAAGATATTAAAGAATGACGCAGGCCATTACGCTGCACAGTTGCCTCTTTCTGTTATTAATTGCTTTAAATGACGTACTGGTTTATTTCATATTTCTTCTCACTTTTCTTTTCAAACTTCTAGAAGTTCTAGGAAGAGTGCATTCATGTGATGGAAATTCGAATGTACATGGAGATGTGTTGGCTACCCTTTATTAATCCAGGCCACTGGTTTGTTGTTCAAGACCACTTAGAGATTTATTGAAAAGCGTTTCTACATGGTGGAATTCGGCTAGGGAATACACATTTGGATGTTTAGGTAGGCAGATTAAAGTCTTTTATGAAATTTTGAATGAATGCTGATTTTATAGTTTTATATTAAAAAATAGAATAATATCTCTTTTATAAAAGAGGTGGTAAATGATAGAAAGCACACATTTTCAGAATTATGTGAGGTCAATTTTATTTTATTTTTTGACCGGTAAGAGGCTACAGTCAAAAAAATTTATTAATCAATATTAATTTTTTACATCACTTCACTGGTGCGGACGCTGGTAGGAAAGAGTGGAGGCGAGAAAACCTCCGGCCTTGCGCGGGACAGTAGATAGTCTTTACATCTAATTACAAATAAGCACAGATTCAGAATAATACAATAACACCCCAGACTTGGATGAGCAAGTGGGAAGATATTTTCTTTCCCTTACAGACCCATATTTCTATTTTTCAATTGTCATTGTTCTCCTTGTGCTTTATCTATGAGTTTGAGCCTTGATTGCATATAGTTTATGTTCACTTTAGTAGCTTTCATCCTATCATTTGTTAGAGATGGCCCTGCACCTCCTGCATGGTTAGTATTCAAAACACTTGCCCAAATTGTTAGTCACATGTAGTATTCTATTTCAGATAAGAATTTTATCTTCCAAGCTAGGATACTTCCTTAGCCAATTATCCGATAGGACCTATCATCCCAAAACTTAAATAGAGAAATGTAAACAGAAAATTATAAACAACGTGATTTGGCATCCTTCTTTGATGTTTTTAAATTCTTAATCTCTTTTATCTGAAATTATAAAGTCGCCAAAATGACATATTCATAAACAGAGTTTCTAGATAATTTCCATTTTTGAGAAGTGATCATCCATAGTTATGAATCACCTGTTTACCACCTTTTGCTAATCTACTCAGATGCTATCCCTAAAAATGGATGATTTCCAGGATACAATAACAAAAGGGGGTAAATGGGACTTCTGTCATGCCTGAGTTCAACTGAGGGTAATAGAGGTAGATGAGTTTTATGGCAGAATTTAACCTACATTCGTTACTCAAAATATTTTTCATGCAAGCCACATATTACCTGCAGTCTGTGGAGTGTCAGATAACCTTTTATTTATAGAAAGCTCAGCAACAAGTATCAAATGAGTATATGGCAGGGCACTTAGGCATTACAAATGATTTTCTCAATTCTTATAGGCCAACACATGCAGAAAATGGGGGTCTTTATTTCCTTAACAGATCCCTCCCTGATTATGTATCCACCAATGTGAATATATACCTATATATGAGTAAATCTTGTTTCTTATAATCATATATATGAATATATATTCATATTTATGAATATCAAAACAAAGTTCAAATTTATTGGCCAATTTTCAACATATGTAGACCTATATGTTCATAAACAATCAATAGTAACTGAAAATGACAATTTTAGGCCAATCTCATGATGTTTATCTAAGTGAGCCATAAAATTAATGGTTAATGCATATTGTTTAATATCATTTAAACCGACTATGTTTATCTTTAAGATTTAGCAAGATTATTATCCCCTCCAAAGTCTGTATTTGATCAAAACTTAACATTGTTTTACTCGATATAGTAATAAGCTTACTAACTAGTCTATGTTGAATCTATGGTGACAAGGAAGGGGTAAAATTGTCACATTATCAAACCAGGAACCATAGCCTCCTTATTTCGAGCTTGAAGAAGGGGTCGTAGCATCATCCTCGTGCACTTCCAAGCCTTCTTCCTTAAGGAAATCATCAAACCAAGTGGGCTTTGGTGGGATTCTCACATGAAATAAATGCAGTAGAAAATTAACATTTATGTCAATTGCATCACTCCTCCCCCTGGTAAAGGCTGCTTCATCCATAGTGATAATGAGGTATCTAGGTGCCGACCTATTGTTTCTTATGAAGACATCATAGTCTCTAGGCCTTGGAATTGTCCAGTCATTATCAATGTTGACAAGAACCCTCTCCAAATCGCCTTAGATCGAAGCAATGAAGACCTCCTTGCAGAGAGCGCCTATGTCATCTCTTTTCTTGGTGGAGGTCACCGTAATAGCCAAGAACATGGCCGCCACCTCAGAGTTGGCCCTAGTTCAATCAGTATTTGTGAGATAGATAGGGCCGAGGATAGTTTCTACAACATTTGTTACTAAGGTGTGAGGCAAACGAATAATGCGTTTGAGGTGATCCCTAGTAATAGCACCATGAAAGGCCATCTGCCTCTTTAAACTGCTCAGTTTGATCGAGGTGTCCATCTTTGGTTTTACTTCAAACCAGAGGTATCTATATCATAGGGTTATACCGATCTAGATTGGTTTGAAAGCTTCTGAATTTTAACATGAAGGTTTGGTTTAATAGCCATGTAGGGTAATTATATTAATGACCTAGCTGTCACATCCTTTCTTAATTCATGCATACCATACATCCTCCTCGGGCATTACAAATTGATTTAATATAAATGCCAATTCTTCAAATGATGATCCGCGTGTGGGAATATCATTTTGAGTTGCCATATTTAATTTTGGCGAATGATCTTTCAGGTTATTGATTCGGACAGCCAACAAATGCCCTTCTCGTTAGGACACTAACCTGCCATAATGGCCCAGATATCTTTGAGATCAGATTTATAATGATGATTGGGCGCTTTAATTATGAGTTTTCTTTTTAATACAATTGTCTATATTTGGATATGAGTGTCCCCATCCTAAGAGCTAATGATTATCATATTCTTAGGAAGGTTAAATGTTTTATTATTTAATAAGAAGAGTGTATATAAATATGTGATAACTTATATTAATATAATTATAAATTGTATATTAATATACTTGAATATATGTTTAAAATTCCTCGTGAATAATTATAAATATATAAATATATTTATGTGTATATTAATCTAAATTGTATATTTATATATATGAATATCTATGTGTAGCGTCCTAAAATTGCGACACTTGCAATTTCGACCGCATTTGGGTCTTCATGATGGCGACGCAACACTGAACCTAAATGGAGACCCCGAAACTTGTTCATGACATCAAAAACTGCATTTTTCAGCACCCTGGCCTGATCCTCCTTGCACCCTGCTGTCCCGGGAGGTGGGACCAGAGCGGCCAGCGCCCTGGTCCTTCAGGACTAGGGTGCCCAGCGCCCTGGTCCCCCACGACCATGGCGCCCAGCGCCCTGGTCCCTGGCCCTATTTTGGGCCCGGTCTCCTATGGGACTTCGGGTCTTTTTGTTTGCAATTTGGAAAATAACATTTCCTGGTCAGCCTAAGGTCGGGAAAATCAGTCTTTTAACCCTAATTGGCAAGTATATAAACTACATTTTCCTCTCTCATTTGGAGGGAGGCAAAAAAGGTGGAAACGATAATCAAACATTCAAGCATTCAAGCATTCAAACATTCCTTCAAGCAATTGATCATTCTAAGTCTCCATTCAAGGCTAAGTGTTGCATTCAAGACAAGGATTCAACCATTGAAGAGGAGATCACATACTACAACATACAACATACAACATACAACAACATCTATACCTTCGCATATAAGGATACAAACATCCTTACAACAAGGTATTAGTACTTGTTTTACATTACATTTACAACATTTCTCATTTCTTGGTTAATTCCAAAACCGGGGTTTGACCTAAGGGCAAACGCCTAATCCCTAACGCCCCAATCGTCTTCGCTTTTCTGTGTGTAGGTTACAGGTACGCGGCTGAAATTGAAGATCTGGAATCCTTGTGCAGAGACGAACAGATCCCCCTTCATTTCGCGGATTTTTCGGAGGACCGTGTGCACGCCGAGCGCCATCATCCCGTCAACTTTTGCTCAAATTTGCAGGACAGCGCTGTCTCGACATTTTACTGCTAATTCCAGGTCCGCAGCTTCATATCATATCCCTATCTCTGTTTATAAGCGAATATTTCCCACTTTACATGCATTCCTAGTTCAATCTTTCTATCTACATTCTTTACAAAAGAGGGTATCCTTGCTATCACAACCCTTGAAACTCATATAGAATCCAATCTTGCATTGCATGGGATTGGATCTTGTGGGTTTCAACCCCTCTTTTGAATGTAAAGTCTCTCCTAAGTGAAAACCATCAACCCTAGTGACTCTCCCTTCTCTCTCCTCGGAGTTGGGGAGGGGAGGACGACTAGGGTTTGATTTTTTTCCGCTTTACATTTTGGTGAACCCGACGTGAACATCCTTTCTGATTATTCATAGTTAGATCTGAAAATTGGATTCCTTGATTACATTTCCATGTTTGATTTTTTGCAAAATTTTAGAGGTTAATTGCATAAAAACCCTAAATTTTCTTTTTAAGTAATTAAACTTGTGAAATGTTTAATTGTTAATGCTTGTTCCAGATCTACCCTTCTATTACAAATTATCAATCCATATTTGTGCGTTAATTTTGAAAATTAAGTGGTTAAGTGTCAAAACCTTGATTTTTGAAAACCTCTTGATTCAACCTTTGTCCGACAATTTCACTGATCAAAACATCTCCAAATCAGCTGTAACTTTGGATTCCACAATAAAATCACAATATCTTTCATCCCTGAAAATTTGGAAAAAAGTTGCGAGGACCGTGTGCACCCCGAGCGCCATCGTCCCCGACATTTTTTCCGAAATTTCGGGAGCTAGATCTTACTGTATTTTTCTGCTAAAATCCAGAATTTTGGCTGATTTTATCAATTTTAACACTTTCAAAATTACAGTCAAAGTTGGTCTAGTGATTGCTTGGATTGAGGCTTCTAATCATTCAAAAATTGTTGAAATTGAAATTTGTGTCAAAATTGTGTTTCTTACAGTCCTAAATCTGAAAAGTGTGTTATCATTCATTCGAAATTTCAGTGATTTATTCAAATTTTTGCAATTTGTGACTTTTGAAATTAAGTGCTTAATTACAACAGCTTTGATTTCCGCTTTCAAAATTGAATTTTGCGTGAAATTGAGTCAACTTTCAAATTTCAGAACTTGCATTGCTTTTGGTATTCCCTCTAAAATCATAAAATTCAAAATTTCAGTTTCCCTCTCTTTTTGAAAATTCAAATTTTGCATTTTTCGACAATCTTGGTAGGGTTCAATTTTGAGATTGCAACTTTAATTTGGCCTATCTACAGATCGTAAAATCACTCAATTTTTTCAGGTTAGCTGTAAAATCATCATAACTTTCATCCCTACAAATTTCGAAAAAAGTTGCGAGGACCGTGTGCACTCCGTTCGCCATGGTCGCGGACATTTTTTCCGAAATTTCGGAAGATTGTCCTAATTGCATTTTACATCTTAAATCTAGAAGATTGGCTGGTTTTACTGAAATTTGCTACCTCTAAAATTCAAAATCTTCTCTCTCTCTTTAGTGCATGAGTTTTACAACAATAAGCCCTACTTACACTATTCCCGTTAGACGAAGCCTTAGAATTAAGTCTTTCCAAGGTTTAATTACTGAGGAGATGGAACCTAATTTGAATGGTCTTTTTAACGAGGACATGGGTAATTCCTCTAATCCTCTTAATGATGAAGAAGCTCTCCATGAGGTTTCTATAGAACAACTTTCAAAATTGGATAATGAATTTGACGATTTTCGACAGTGGATGTCTCAAGAATACCCTGATAGTCAAGCTCTTCCTTTAATTGAGGGTCTAAAACGTATGCTTCAAAGTGATAAGAATGGAATTGATATTTTGCGTGGTATTGCACACATTGTGGATTCGAATGTGATGCCTATGAAGAGCTGTGCCGAAACTTTGGGTTATACACAACCTCCTACTCAAGTCAATCATTCTATTCCTTTGACGACTCCTATTGCTAGTATACCTACTTTTACATCAAACATAATGACTACTTCAATACAAGACATTCTTCCTATGATCACTAATCATGGGGGCAATCCTTCTTCTTCAATCAACCCTCTTCCTTCATTCAATCCAACTTCTTCATTCATTCCTTCAGTGAGTGTTCCTATTATATCTCCACAAATGAACATGACGCAAGGGGGCAATTCATTTAACCCTTCCATTCCTCCTTGTAGTGTTCCTCCTGTCCAATCATCTCCTATGACTAACTATCATAGTGTCCCACCACCTTACTCTCTACCTTCTTTTAATAACATAACACCTCCATCACAATCTAACACGTCTAATATGAATTCTTCGACTGAAGCGACCATTAACAATCTTGCACAAACTGTCTCTTCTTTACAGCAACAAATTGCCTCTATGAACCAATCTAAGTTTAGTGTGCCCACATTTGATGTTGCGAGCCCACTTTCTCTTGACATTGTTCGAGCTATCCCCCCTAAACATGTTGAAATTCCGCACTTGGAACTTTATAATGGTAAGGGTGATCCTCTAACACATGTTAAGACCTTTCAAACAATATGTACTGATTTTGCTTATGACCAAAGGTTGCTTGCAAAACTGTTTACTAGAACATTAAGAAACAAAGCCCTACAATGGTATTGCTCGTTGCCTTCCTATTCTATTACTTCTTTCGAACAACTTGCAAATGCTTTCATTCAACAATTTCAAAACAATATAAGTCCTAAGGTTACTTTGATTGATTTAATGCATTGTAAACAAGGTGTTAAAGAAAAAGTGACTGATTTCATTGGTAGATATAAGCATTTGTATGCTCAAATTTCCTTTCTAGTGCCTGACAATGATATTCAAAGAATCTTTATTTCTAATTTACAAAAAGACATTAGAGAAAAACTCCTGTTTTTTGAGTTTACTTCTTTCCAACAGTTGTGCGCAACTCTTCACAATTATCAACTGACTGTGAGTCAAATGGAACAATCACATCCTATGGCTCCGAGTGATAAGGGTGATAGTAGTCAACAACCATTTGGGAAGTTTAAACCGAACAGAGAGTCCATTAAATTCAATGAAAACATCATCAACAACAATATGAATGCAGCATCAGGTGTGTCTCCTATTTCTAAGTTTTTCAAGAAAGAAAGAAAGTTTACTCCTTTGAATGAATCATTGCATAGTATTATGAATAAGTTATTGGAACAAAATGTGCTTACTCTTCCTCCTATAAGGTAAATTGATCCTGCAAAGATTACTTCACCCTATTTTGATAACAAATCTTTTTGTCAATTTCATCGTCAACCTGGGCATGATACTGAAAAATGTTTTGCTTTAAAGGGTAAAATTCAAGATTTGATTGATAATAATACTATCTCTATTTCTGGAGTGAATGATAAAGGCAATACATCTGTAGCTCCTCCTAACCAAAATCTTCAGATTTTCACTGATCCATTGCCTTCTCATACCTCTAATGCGATTGATACTACTGATTCCTCTGTCTCACCTGATGATCTCGTGTCTATGACTCCGAATGTGATTAACTTTGTAGAGCAGTAGAAAATCCCTAAAGAACTTTCCATCACCTTTGATTCTAGTGAAACTATCAGGGCTCCTGATGGTCCTTTATATATAGTTGCAAAAGTCAAGAATACACCTTGCCGTGGAGTGCTTATTGATCCTTCTTGTATGGTTAATATCATTACTGAAGAATTCCTTTTTACTTTGCAATTGAATCAAGTTATCTATGATGAAACAAATGTGGTTGTGAAACTATTTGATGCATTTTCTTCTCCTGCAATTGGTTCTATTACATTACCTATTGAGGTCCATAACAAATCCCTTGAGGTGGACTTTGCTATTATTCCATCTTCCGAACAATTTCGTGTGAAGCTTGGCTATCCTTGGCTATCTTCCATGAGAGCTATTGCTTCTCCTATTCACAAGTGTTTGAAATTTCCCCATATGGTGAAGTTGTTACTGTCAATCATAGTCTCTTTAAACCAGTTGAAAGAACTTCTAGTGTTCCTATTGATTACTTTTGGCCTAAACAATTCCAGTCTCTTCCTCCGCGAAGTGATCATCTTTTCAAATTTTATCAAAAGTGGAAAAAAGATATGATCCTATCTCTAAGTGAACCTAGAACACCCAAACTTGACATTCCTATCGTTCTTGAGAAGGAAGTTCTTCCTTTGAAAGATAAAACTAATGTCTTTCCTCAAGAAGATTCCCAACCCATTCCTATGGATGTGACTATGCCTATATCTAATAAACTTCCTAAAAGTAGACCTATACCTCCTTGTCATGATGGACTTGGTATCCTTCCAAAACCAAATATTCCTCCCTTATATGGAGCTGTTCCTCCTCCTTCCTCTTATGGAGAGAAGAGACCTTCCTCTTCTCCTATTGTTCAACCTAAGAGACCACAACCTAAACACCCAAGTGATAAGGATGAGAACATTCCTCCTCCTCAATCTTCGCAACTTCCTACTAAGACTAGACGAAATCGTTCTGCACGTGAACGCCGGCAAAAGTGTCGTCTTAAAGATCAAACTTTGCAATCCCCAAAAACACCTTCAGCTAGTATTATTCCATTTTCTCCTCAGCCGGAAATTGAGCCAAAATCTCCTAAACATAAGATGCATGATGGTCTTGATCCTGTGCGAGTTAAAGATCCTATTTTTATAAATCTTGATGATGATATAGATGAAAATGTTATTCATGATGCAAATGTTACTCCTGTTCATTCTGATAGTGAATATGAATATGTTGATGTTGATAACCATTTATCTAACACATTTTCTAAAGCACTTATCCTAGCTCCTAGACAAGAACACCGTGGCTTGGGATATGAACATAGCCCTTGTTTGGATCTTGTGATAGCTCCATCTGCTGTGTTGGATGTTCCTCCTCTAGCGTGTTCCCTACCTTCCCGAAACATTGATCAGCAAGATCGGGGGGTAGATGACGTGCTAGACTAGTTTCATTAGCATAGCAGATTCTCTCCTCCTCTCTTTTGTTACTTCTTCTATGTGTTATTCTCATTCTTCTATTTTTTGTCCTTGGTGTAGTCTACTTGAGGACGATGCAAAACATTGAGATCTCTTTTGGTCTCTCTCATGTTGACTCAAAAGACACATGTGTTCCCTTCTTCTAGGTGACCTTCCTTGATTGGGGAATGAAGAACAATTATGCATACATACATATGATATACATGAATTATCATACAGCATACTAACCCCGAGGAAAGCGAAGTCACCTTGTGCTTTGTGTTTTGTGTCTATTATCCTTGGGCTTATCTCACACTTGGGGGCTAAATCCTTGTGATAACATGCTCCTTTCTCATTTCTTATATGTATCACTACCTTAAAGCAATCACCCCCAGTGAGGCGTGTGCGATCACTTTAACGTAGGGGGGCATACATCCCGTCCATATCTTTTCAAGATACTTGAAAATTTCTTGACAAATTTTGCCTTGAAGATTTTTGATATCTTTCTTGCATGACTCATAGTGAGGGAACCTTACTACTGACAGTCATGGTTCTCCCTCGTGATCTTCCCTTTTACTTTGTCAATCGAAGTCGTAAGATCCTTAGTCCACTAGGGGCTTGGTGTATCTTGCCTCCTTGACGTGGTGAAAGTTTTTCAATGTTGTTTCCTTGTACTTTACCAGAAGTATGAGCGTATGCTTATACTCCCGCTAAAGTGGGGGCTAAATGTAGCATCCTAAAATTGCGACACTTGCAATTTCGATCGCATTTGGGTCTTCATGATGGCGACGCAACACTGAACCTAAATGGAGACCCCGAAACTTGTTCATGACATCAAAAACTGCATTTTTCAGCACCCTGACTTGATCCTCCTTGCACCCTGTTGTCCCGGGAGGTGGGACCAGAGCGCCCAGCGCCCTGGTCCTTCAGGACTAGGGTGCCCAGTGCCCTGGTCCCCCAGGACCATGGCGCCCAGCGCTCTGGTCCCCCAGGACCATGGTGCCCAGCGCCCTGGTCCCTGGCCCTATTTTGGGCCCGGTCTCCTATGGGACTTCGGGTCTTTTTGTTTGCAATTTGGAAAATAACATTTCCTGGTCGGCCTAAGGTCGGGAAAATTAGTCTTTTAACCCTAATTGGCAAGTATATAAACTACATTTTCCTCTCTCATTTGGAGGGAGGCAAAAAAGGTGGAAACGATACTCAAACATTCAAGCATTCAAGCATTCAAGCATTCAAACATTCCTTCAAGCAATTGATCATTCTAAGTCTCCATTCAAGGCTAAGTGTTGCATTCAAGACAAGGATTCAACCATTGAAGAGGAGATCACATACTACAACATATAACATACAACATACAACAACATCTATACCTTCGCATATAAGGATACAAACATCCTTACAACAAGGTATTAGTACTTGTTTTACATTACATTTACAGCATTTCTCATTTCTTGGTTAATTCCAAAACCGGGGTTTGACCTAAGGGCAAACCCCTAATCCCTAACCCCCCAATCGTCTTCACTTTTCTGTGTGTAGGTTACAGGTACGCGGCTGAAATTGAAGATCTGGAATCCTTGTGCAGAGACGAACAGATCCCCCTTCGTTTCGCGGATTTTTCGGAGGACCGTGTGCACGCCGGGCGCCATCGTCCCGTCAACTTTTGCTCAAATTTGCAAGACAGCGCCGTCTCAACATTTTACTACTAATTCCAGGTCCGCAGCTTCATATCATATCCCTATCTCTGTTTATAAGCAAATATTTCCCACTTTACATGCATTCCTAGTTCAATCTTTCTATCTACATTCTTTACAAAAGAGGGTATCCTTGCTATCACAACCCTTGAAACTCATATAGAATCCAATCTTGCATTGTGTGGGATTGGATCTTGTGGGTTTCAACCCCTCTTTTGAATGTAAAGTCTCTCCTAAGTGAAAACCATCAACCCTAGTGACTCTCCCTTCTCTCTCCTTGGAGTTGGGGAGGGGAGGACGACTAGGGTTCGATTTTTTTCCGCTTTACACTATGTATATATATATCCAGTATATATGTATAATTATATAAATTACCTTATCATATATTTTATATAAATATTCATATATATCCATTCTATAGTATTATAGATATAAATATCTGTATATCTACATAAATCCATATATATTAATTTGTATATATATATATATATATATACATAGATTGTATATATGTAAATGTATATTTATATATGTGTATCCAGTTGGTATATATATGCCTAAGTCTATACATATAATTAAGTGTTTGTAAAAGTATTAATATGAATGACTCTAAATGATCTGAAGGAGAGAGTGTAAAAGGTTGTGTTAGATGTTTAATTCTCATCCCCTGCCTCTAATTTTGAGCTTAGTCTATCTCTAAGTGTTTGGATAAATTGTGTGAATGCTACTATATGGTGTGAATACTACTATTTTTATAGGTTTTGTGTCGATGTGAAATATTGTTTAAGGATAAATGCTAGGTGTCACATGGATCACTGTCTTACCATCAGCCCCCATGTTAGCTAGAGAGTTGGCTCTTTTGTTGCCCTCTCTGTAGATGTGATTAAAGATGACCCTATCAAATGTTTTGATGTCCATCAGTATCTTAGCAAGGGAAGCATTTAGCTTCCAATCAGGCATTTCCCCCATTTCTAAGGGCATTGATGATTATAGTTGAGTCCCCTTTAATGCTAATCCTCTTCATATTCAGTATAGTGCATAGGTTTATACCTGCAGCTAATGCTTTCATCTCGGCTTCATTGTTTGTGCATTTACCCAAGGGAAAGGCCATATAGGCCATTTCATCCCCATTTGAATTGTGAAGGCTGCAACCAATCCAGCTTCCCCCGGGTTGCCCCTAGAAGCCCCATCAAAGTTAAGCCTGATCCATCCATCTTTGGGGGGGAGCCACTTGCATTCAGCACGTGTTATGTTGTTGGATGGTGGACCTTTTCCTATGAAGGGTGGAATCTTTAGACCCTTCCACCTTAGTCTCATTTTTTCATCCCAATAGGACATATTGACATCCCTCTGATTGTTAGAGGTCTGGTTGTTTACCATTTCAACTATGGTTGCTTCGATTCTATTGGTTAGTTGGGCCCAGTGCATTTTACTATCTTTGAAAATCCTTATGTTTCTTTCCTTCCTGATTTCCCAAATCATAATGGAGGGGGCAATAATCCATAAATTCTCATACATACACCCTATATTCCGAATGGGCCATGCATGGAATAGGTCAAAGATAGTGCTAGGAATAGGGGTATACCAGTTCAGCTATTTTTTCAGCCATCCCCAACAATTGTGTGCATCCTCGCAGGTTAACAGTAAATGATTAGTGTTTTCTTCCTCCATTTTACATAATGGGCATCTGTTGGGGCCTGCATATCCTAGTTTTCTGAAGGTTTCATTGGTGAGAAGCCTATTTTGAATTGCGAACCATCCAAATAGGCTAGCTTTCAATAGGCACCTTTTATCCCAGCAAAGTGTTAGGGATAGGTTTGAACTCAGGTTATTTTCCTTGATTAACGGGTGTTTATATCCTTCCTTAGTTTCATACTTCCCCTTCTTGGACCCATCCCACATCAGTTTATCTTCTTCAGAATTTAAAGTGGGGCTTCTTGAGGCTAGGATTCGTGCTAAGAGGGCTCTCTCTTGGTCCGGTAGGTTTAATTTATCCATTGATTTCCATCTCCATTGTTTGAGGCCCCTAATGCGGAATTCTTCCACATAGTCTTTTACTTTCACTCCCCATTGTTCTTCAAGGATGGGTATTATTTTGTTGAAGTTATGAAGTTTGTTGATGGGGGTTTGAGCCCCCCATGAATCTCTCTAGAATAGGGCAGCTGCCCCATTTCCAACATTCCATGTTAGCTTGTCTGTTATGATGTCTCTACATTCAAGCATAAAGTTCCAAATTCTGAAATGTTTATGTGGGTGGGCTGTCCTAAAGATGCTTGTGGGGTCCTATTTATGCAGGTATTTCTTATAAAGGATTCACACCCATTTGAATTTAGGGTTATTAAACATTCTCCATACAAGATTTTCTCCCAGGGCCTTGCTTTGAATTTTTAGCTCTTTGATACCCAAAACCCCCAGATCTTTAGGCAAGCATATCTTATCCCATGCTATCAATGGGATTTTGAATTTGTCTTCAAAGCCTTGCTAGAAAAATGTCCTAATTTGTTTTTTGATTTCCTTTCTCTTGGTTGAAGGTAGATCCATGCATGAGAGTTGGTAAATTGGCATTGCTGAGAGAACCGACTTAATCATGGTGGCCTTTTCGACAGAGGATAACCATTTCCCCTTCCAAGAGGAGATCCTTTTTGTAATTTTGGAGACCACCCGATCCTACAAATTGGATGATCTAAACTCTTTGTCTAAGGGAAGTCCTAGGTATTTACAAGGTAATTCTCTTGTTTTGTATTTAAGAATGTTTAATATTTTCCTTTGTAGTTCTTTATTTGTGTTAAAAAAGATAATGTTGTATTTTAATGTGTTGATTTCCTATCCAGAAATCGTAGAATAGTTGTCTAAGATTCTTTTAAGTGTTTTTTCTTTTATTGTTTTTCTTAATACAAACAACAAGGTATCAATTGTTGATGGGTAATTGGTTCCATATCAGAAGTAATTTTAATACCCTTCAGTTGTTGTGTTTCTCTCTCCCTATTGATCATCCTTCCCAATGATTCTGCCATGATGATAAATAGAAAGGGGGAGAGGGGATCCCCCTGTCTGAGACCTCTTGAGATTTAAAAAAAACCTTTTGAGGCCCCGGTGACTAATATTGATACTCTAGGTGTTGCAATGCATTCATAGACTAGATTTATCCATTGCTTATTGAACCCGAATGATTCAATACCTTTGCATAGTAAGTGCCAGTCTACTTTATCATACGCCTTTTTAATATCCAGTTTTATCATCATGCTCAACACCTTATTTTTTTGTACAGAATGGATTGCTTCTTGAGAAATGATAATGCCATCGTAAATAGATCTGCCTGGGAAAAAACCAATCTGTTCCTCACTAATGATTATGGGGAGAAGTTTGTGAAGTCTATTTGCAATTGTTTTTTGTGATTAATTTATAAAGGGTATTGCATAATGCTATTGGTTGAAAATCCTCAAAACAATCCACTATTTCCTTTTTTTGGGATTAAAGCTATGAATGTGTTATTTAGTTCTCTTAGGATCTTCCCTGAGTTTCTCATCCCCTCAAGTGCTTATGTAATTTCCTGCCCCATGAAGCTCTAGCATTTTTGAAAAAAGTGTGATGGGAAACCATTAGGGCCAGGAGCCTTATCCAGTCCCATTTGGAATAAAGTTGTTTCCACTTCTTCCATAGATAGTTTTTTATCAAGCATCAAGTTGTGTTCCTTAGAGATTAATTTGGGAATGTATTTTAAGAATTCGCTCTCATTTGTCCACCTAGAACCATCTTTATTATTAAGGATATTCAAAATACTCTACTACTTCCCTAGCTATAATCTCAGGGTCATCATTGAGATCTCTTGAGTTTAATTTTATTTTGTTGATTCTATTTATAGCTCTTCATTGTTTTGTGCTGTTGTGGAAGAAGCTTGTATTTCTATCTCCAACATCCAACCAATGTTCCCTGGATTTTTGTTTCCAATATATTTGTTCTCTAGCGAGGATTTCTTCATATTGGGCCGTATTGGTTTTTTCCTTTTGATATAGTAAGTTATCCATCCCAAGCCTGATTATCTCCTCATTAGTTCTTTCCATTTCTATCTCAATTTCTCTTTTTTGTGTAAACATATTTCCAAAGTACATTTTGTTCCATATTGTTAATTGCTCCTTTATCTTTTTTAGTTTGGTAACCACTTTGAAAGTTTTGGAGCCTATGACTTATGTTTCCTTCCACCATTTTTCTATTAGTTGTATTAGATTTTCATCCCTAAGCCACATTTTTTCAAAGTTAAAGGGGGTTTTGGTTGGCTTTAGTTCCTTTGATATGATCAAAAGGACTGGGAAATGGTCTGATCATGAGAACGGGAGAACTAAGGACTCATAAGACTGTATGAGATTCCCACAAAGGAAGAATTTGTCTAGTTTTTCTGCAATGTTGCAGAAATCTTGTCTACGATTATTCCAAGTAAAGGCATCATTTTTAGTCTTGAATTCCATCAAGTTACACTTATTTTTCCAATCTTTGAAGTCTTGACATGTTTGGGTCATTTTTTTATTACCTCCCCATTTTTCCTTGGGATCTAAGATTGCATTGAAATCCCCACCTATTATGTATGTTTGATCCGTGTCACTTAAAAGGAAACTCTCAATGTCATTCCACACTTGTCTATTTGCTTGTGTTTGAATAGGTCCATAGATTTTAATTAAAATAAATTTTAAGTTGCTTTTGATGCTTATAGCCTAGCCGCACATCCAGTTTGGGCTTTTGCTTATTAGTTTAAAGGATATTAGCCTAGGATCTTATATGATGGCCAATCCACCTGAGGCTCGACAAGTGGTTTGTCCTTTTAATTCTCTAATACCTAATTTTTTGTTGAGATTTGTCATTTCGATGTTATTTAATTTAGTTTCCTGTATTAGGAATACCTTTGGATTGAATTTAGCAATGCAACGTTTCAAGATACAATGCTTGTTAGGGGCATTCAGACCCCTAACATTCCAAGTAAGGAGTTTCATAACACCATGGGAAGGTCCTTCCCCTTCCCTGCCTCAAAAAGTTTTGTGATTTTAATCTAGCCAGTAGCGCTTCCTGCTTTGGTTAATAATTCAACAATTGATTTTCTCCCTCTCTTTTGTAGTTTAGAAGCATAATCCAGGGGTAAGCAAGTTTCTATGGTTTTAGCTATCCCTAGGTTGTCCATTTTATCTGTTACAACATCATATTTATGGATTTGTGCTTCTTCCTCGGTTACATTAAGTTTGCATAATTTTCTTGCTAACAATGTTTTTTGTAATGCCAGTTCCTCCTCATCTGCTATTTCATTGATGAATAGTTCAATGAGGTCATTTGTAACTACATTGCCAACATACTCAAGGATACATTTATTTTCTCTTTCCATCCTTTCTACTCTTTCCATATTCTATTCACTGTTGTTAATGTTGGAGTTCTTTTTCTTTTTCTTTTTTCCTTTTTTATTGTTTTTTTTTCCTTTTCTGTTCTTTTTCTTTTTCTTTTTTTTAGAGCATCTTGCCTTCTCAGCTGCGTGTGGTATGGGGTGGTTTTCTGGTTCCACATAGTTATCTTCCTTATTTTTGATGTCATTGATTGTTTCCTCCTGATTGTCAATGTTAGCTTCATACCTCAGGGGGCTTAGTTTGACTCCAGAATTTACGCTCTGTTCCGTTGAATCATTGATTATTAATGGTTTAGCTTTTTGCTTATCACTTTCTTTGTTCTTTGTATCATTCCTTCTTTGTTCACTGACTGGTTTTTTAGGTGTGTTTTCAATCTTTTCTTTATCTTTTTCATTTTCTACAATTTCTTGAGTGTTTACTAGTTCCTTAGCCATGGGGTTTTGTTTGTTGAACATAAAACCGTCTTTTGGGTTGAATTTTATGTTTATATCGTTATCTATTCCAGAAACAATTTTTGTCTTAGTACTATATCTCTCAATATTCTAAATAGGGGAGATAACATCCTTGGATGTGATATCACCCATAAGGATCTTTGGGTGAATCTGGTAAATCGAATAGTTTGTAGTGATTTTGATGGGTTCGAATTTTAGTTTGTCTATCTCAACACTGGCTAATATTTTAATGTCAGAGGATTCCATGTAATTTTCCTCCATACCCTCGAATCCTCCTAAAAAATCCCCTAATTTTTCTATGGTGTGGTTGTGGATTAATTCAATCGGCATTTTAGGGAGTCGAATCCATTTTGGCATCCTAAGTTTATCAAAATCTTTGGGCGAGAAATTAGGTTTCCAATTAAAAAATTTGAAACAATAACCTTTAAATAATCTATGATTGTTCCTAAGTAAATGATTTTTAAGTTCACATGAATTGCATTTGATAAACAAAAAATCATTTTCCAGATAGGTAATACTTCTCTGATTTTCCGTGGTAGACTTCAACCAATGGAGGACATTAGAGGTCGATGCTCCAAATCCAAACCATTTTCCAAAGAGCCCAAGTTCATTGTAACGTTCCCACAATTCATCTGTGTGTTTACTGCTAATTATCACTATGTTATCCATGCTGAAGCTTGGCAGCTTCTGAGTGATTTGAGGATATTGTTTAGGGTTGAAACCTTCCCTACACCTAGTTTGGGTGTATGACTTTGAGCTTGTTGAGGAGGGTCTTCTTAACCCTAATTTTATTCTGTTAGCCCCAGAAGCAACATTGTTTTGGGCTCAAGATAAACTCTCTGCATGGGAGAATGGTAAATAAGAAATCCTTCCATTGTTAGGGTGCCATTTATCCTGAAAGACCTTCGAGATGGAATGAACTTCCCCTTTCTGCATTGTTAAAGGATTTGCCTGTTTTATTAAAGGTGCCCTAGGGTTCTGCTGAGTTTGTCTCCAAACCAGCTTTGCTGAACTTAAGGGAGGATCATCTGTGCTTTTCAGGCCGAGGAGGGAACCCTTTGGTACACCGACAACCCTTTTGTATATCTCATTAAGCTGTAGATTAGTTAAATTTGCTCTTGTGGCGCATGATTGAGAGACATTCAGGGCTTCGAATCTATTTGAGGTGCCCACAACATTTTTATGGACCTACTGTAGATTAAATCCACTCTGCCATGTCCTGTAAATCCTCCCCTTCCTTCAGGGATGTTTCGAGGTTTTTATAGAAATGTTTCTTCTTATCGCAATAGTTCGCATTTTTGCCATTCATTATGTGAGGTCAATTTTAAACATTAAGATGAAAGCAAATGACCAGATCTAATGAAAGAAATTAAATGATAAGAAACAACAAAATTATCAAATGGGGAGAGCTACATCATTAAGAGAGATCATAACCATCTATTTTAACACATATATGAATGAAGATGTGACTTATTAGAGCTCAACCATAGTTGGACCAACTTTTAATATTCCAATTGATATATATGTTCAAGTCTAGTTATGTCACTTGGAAAAGATCTTATACTTTTTGGTTTGGTGGCCCATCCTTGTTTTGGCCATGACTTAATTAAACTTTTAATCCTTTGTTCAAATAGTGACCAAATTTATAAGAAAGACATAAATTATATATGACTAAAATTTAATAGAGGTCTAAAGGGGTATTACTAAGAAGATACTTGTAATTAGAATTCATGGAAGGAATGGAGCACTTTAAAAAGACAATGATTTATTTCATAGATAGAGATATAGAAAATTAAAAACATGTGTGGATTTAAGAGCATGGTAGGATCACTATTTCAAATTTGTGCTAGTCGGTTTATCTAATTACCTACTTTCATTGATATTAGGGTGACATCTCATTTGGGATACCAAAAAATAGTGCAAACATTTCTGTGACAACTTAATGTCTATCCATATACCTACAATAAGTGATGTGCCTTGTTGATACCAAAAATTTCCTTTTGATAGAACTATGCATTAAGGTGTTGAGGTTAATGAATTAAGAGGCATAGAAAGTACACATTAGTCTTCTTAGTTCATAACAAAAAGGTGGAGCCATATGTCCGAGGCAATACTTGCAATCAATGATATCTTTTCTATTTTATATCCATGACTATAAATCACTATTCTTTAATAAATTTCAATGTTTATGATGGTGTAAGAGTAGGGATTAACTAGGGAATTGAATGATACATCATTAGGAAGGTAGCCTTATTATTTGGGTATTTGGTGTGTGTTGAACTAGTTGTGGTTGTGCTTCAACTTAAGAATAAGTCTATACATTGAGATATTCATTATTGTATTGTCACTTAGAACTCTTCAACATTACTATGAAGCAATTGGATTCAATTAAGCTTTAGTATAAAATATGGTACAATCAACAATGATAGCTGTGAGTGGATGCTATAGGATTTTACAATTTTCTTATGATTATTTATTTTTCAAAAGAATTATTATACTTTAGCCCAAATCGTGGGTAGATTACTCTCAATGATCTCTTCTTCTACATGTTGCTTTCTTTATAAATGATTTTTTCTCTAGTTCCTTTCACATTTAGATATTTAATGCAATACATAGATGGCATGAATCATATTAGAAAGGTTAATAATATCATTCATAGAAAGGTCAATGATATCATCAAACTTTGAATTATTAAATCAATATTTACAAAAAATTCTAATTTAGATGAAACCCTAATTGTAAATTGAAGTACTTGATTGTCTTGAATTGTCATGAAAGAATTTTTCATATATTGTTTCCAATGAAAGAAGTACATATACTCAAAGAAATCATACTAAAAAGAGAAGACAAAGTTGGTTTGGGAGTGGTTTGTTGATGCATAGTTTCGATAAAAAAATGTTACTGTTAGGTGGGTCCCGAGTGAAATTATTGGGCCCCCAAATTTTTTAATATTTATATTTTTCATAGATAGTTGAAATGTATTCAATCAAATAAATTCCAACCAAAACATAATCAACCAAATATGTATTGACATGTAGACACCACAGATGTGTCACACGATTTTGGGTAAAACCTTCTCGGCTAAAAATGACTCAGTAAAAAATATCTTAGTGAAAACTATTTCATTGGACTAAATTCTAACACTTCTTTATACTTTTACCCAAGAGTATGTTTAATGAAAGCTAGAATTTAAATAGAAAGGAAAGGTTACTTAGAATTTTTGGTCAAAACTATAATACCACATTGAATAGTGAAAAAATAGTGGAAGGAATACTATAAATGAGTAGAAAATAAAGAGATTATATGTTGGAATACACCAATATTCTAAAGGGGGGCGAATTAGTATATCATCGAGTCTAAACTTAAACTAATTCAAATCTAATCCTTACATGGTTGTAAAGATTATTACCATGAGTACTATCAATAAATGATAACATTGAATGTAGATACATAATGACCACAACACCAGATTTAATTTGGAAACCCTAAGAGGAAAAAAATATGGTGAGAAACTATTTGGATTTATTGCCCAAATCTAACCTAACAATGAGAACACATGATTGCAATAAGTTATGAAGACACTAACATTAAGAGACTACAATCCTCTTACCAATACATCAATTAGGTCATTAACCCAAGAGACCAACAATCCTCTTATCCTGATAAATACAATATCAAGTGGGCACCAACCCTATACAATTCATGAGGTACCAACCTCACAATTGAAAATCAAACATACCTTTGTCTATGACAAAACTAGAGAATATCATAATGAACCTTGTAACTCTTCTTTGCCATTCATTAGCCTCTAGTCTAAACACTGATATGCAAAAACCACATCACCTCTACATCAAAAGATAGAATATGTTCCACACATAGTTTCCCTTTCTATCATGTGTAACCTCCTTGTTATGGCCACAACATCTCTCTTACACAACACAAATAATGATCTCCTTCACTTATATATGTGCATTTATGCATTTGATATCATTTAATATTTTAGCCATGAATTTCCCTAGATCAACAAAAATGATTGAACATGTCAATCTATAGGACATGTTCTTCAAAGCATCACAACCTCTACAAAAACACAATTTCAAATCTAAGAGCTAACTTTGTTTACCCACTTTTGTTAAGTGATTTTTTCTCCAAGATAAAGTTATGAAAAACCTTTTCAAATTTAAAAGGGAGATGAAAACAAAGGATATAATTATAATCCTTTTGTTTAAATAAATATTAGTAAATAATGTTAATGAAGACTCTCTTAAAAGATAGGAGTCGTTATATTTATGAAAGGGTAAATAAAGGTGACCTTTTCGAAATGGTGGGATGGTTTTGAACAACCCCTTAAAAGGTTATATAAGTCATTTATGTGAGACTTAGAAGAGGAGATGGAGATCACTCATGGAAGAAGAAGAAGGTGGTGGCTTGGTGGGCTATGAGCATTAGTAAGAAGGGGAACATAGTGTGTGTCCAACTTGAGGTACAACATACACTCACAGGTGTCTTGGCCAGGGCTGTGTTTTTAATGTTGTGAATGAATGTAGGGTTCTATCTAAGAACTATGGATTTTGTATAAGAATTGGTTTACTCTATGGGGTGCCATATCCATAAAGGATCCAAGGTCACTAGAATCTTTGTAGAGTGTGAATGACCATTCCGAGTCCTCTAGATTAAGATAAGTATTGGAAACTTTGATTAATATTTTAGGAAGGTTCTATGTATGATTTGATGATAACATGGTTGAGTTATGTGGATATGCTATCCAATTTATTGTGCTAACCATTAAATTTATAATTCTTATGATTATATTATTACATGTCATAGTCACTTTATCTTTTTACATCTAATTCAATCTTATCACATCTTATAATTGATCTTAGCATTAATATTTAATCTACTAACTTCATTGCGATTATTTAATGAAGTATTAAAGAAAATTGCCATTACATTTGGTATCAGAGCTTAATGATCAAGCCTTCTTATCTTCAAAATTTTATTTATGTTTTCAAAATTAACCTAGAGTCACTAAAACCTTCCTTGTATATGTCTAATATTATACATTATTCGTAACTTTTGTCTCATGATACTTGATTCTATAAGGCCTTTGTCCATATACTAGTTGTTCTTTGTTTGTTTGTTCATTGGCATTAACTTTGTTGGATTTGTGTGAATGTTGTCATTGATGTCAAACCCTATGATTTGGTTAGGATGGGATGTAGAATGTTGAGTAGCAGTGGAAGTCAGGTATGTATGCAGCATGTTGAGAAGCAGTGGAAGTCAGGTATGTATGTAGCATTTTGAGCAGCAGTGGAAGATAGGTATGTATGTGATGTTGAACATATAGGTATGTATGTTCAATAGCGAGCTATGGTTTGCATGAGTATTTTTTGGAAGATCCTTTTCTTTGAAATCTAGTATTTTTTCTAGTCATGATTTGTATCAAGTGTTGGTATTAGTTCTGACAGTTGAATTTCTATCCAGACATTTGTATTGCAATTTGAACTATGAATTATATGCTCCAGAATCCATGACATTCATATCTTGAAGATGGAAGTTGTTTTGCTTGGAATTTGTGTCTATGGGTTCGACAGAGATTTTGTTTTATTTTGGTAATTGAAGAATGTAGAAGATCAATGAACGTTGACTTGGTTACCATGTTTTGGTTGAGGCATATTTGAGTAACATGTTGATTTGAGCAATGCATTATTTGTATACACCTTTTGTGCTTCCAACCAACATATTATCTTGGTGTATGTAATTACTAGTATATATATACAAGACATATGTATATGGATGCATGGATGGAATGCGTAAGAGAAAAAGTAGCACTATACGAGGTCAGAGAGATAGAGAAACAATGTATATGCGAGCAGTGTGTAGTGTGAATAGAAGAAGTGTGATGTGTGTAAGTGTGGAAAGTGTGAGTGTAGATAGTGTTGTAGTAATCCCTTAACGGATCAACTGCAAGTAGTTGGATTGACAGATTGAAGATAGTGTTGCAGTATTTCCTTACTAGATCTACTGCAAGGAGGTGTGTTGGTAGGTTGAAGAAAGTATTGTGGAGATCCCTCACCAGATTTGGTGTAAGTTGTTTTGATATCTAATCTTATTTTGGAATTGACATCATGCATTTGGAGATGCAATTTTCTTTAGTTCACTTATTTCTATTGTAGTAAGCATGTAGAAAGTACGCCATGTTGTAATCTGACAATGAGCTGTGTTGTTATCAAGTAGTGAGCCACCCCTTTTGTAAACCCCATATAACTAGTTATATTATCTTTAGAGCTAACCCGCTCCATAGTTTTTCACATTTGGGTTTTCCATACATGTATAAAAATTTTGGTGTCTATCTTGTGATTAAGTATTTTGCATTTTCTATTTCATGTTGATGAGATTAATTGCTAAGGTTAAAATTAGTGAAATTTTTTATTGTTGTGGAAATACTAATTCACCCCCCTCTCATTATTCTAGTCCATTCAACCATTCAACAATTGGTATCAAAGCTGGGTCCCTTGCTTGCTAGCTTAACTACTTGACGAAGATCCTTGTTGGTTGAATCATGGCACCGATGAGTATGACCAGAGAATATTGACCTGGATGAGGAATTGAAGACAACCCGTGAAGATCAAAAAAGTGTAGAATCATAGAATAAAAAACTGAAAGAAAATGTGAAGGTAGCGAATGAATGTGTACAGAAGCTGAGAGAACAAATCTAGAAGTTCAAGTTGAGACATAAGGAAGTTAACAATCAGTTAAAGTAGGCAAATGAAACAATTAAAGATCTAATGCTGAAAATTGAGGAAAAGAACAAAGTGGAAGAAACTTTGAAAGATTTAATTAAGCTAAAAACTGAAGAATGTAAGAAGCTAGAACAAGAAGCGAAGAAGCTGAAGGAAGAAACTAAAGTTCATGAAAGAAGAAAGCTATTGGATGACTTGATTAATAGGTAGAAACCTTGTGAAGAGAATAATGGACTAGGATTTCAAATAGGTGAATATTCAAACCATAAAGATAGGCAAGGAAGTCAAGGTAGAAGAAGAGAAGAAACCTAAAATCGCAAGCAATATCCGGAATCAAAGATCTAATGCAAGTAGACCATTGATTCTTCAATTGAATGCACAAAGGTATCCATCATTTAATGGTTATTGTTTTCAATGAAATAAATTTGGTCACAAGGCTACAGTATGTAACTACATGAAGGAACTGAATACTCAATGTTATAATTGCAAGAATTTTGGTCATAAGGAAAATTATTGTAGGAATCATATTATGAGTCAAAATTATTATCCGGTTAGAATGAATAAGATGAATATGAACTTTCATGACTATTTTTATCTATGCAATGATTATGGTCATAAAGATAATCAATGTAGATTTAGGATACACTTGGTGAATTCAGTGCAAAGGAACATCAAATGTTATAAGTGCAATCAATACAGACATTATGCTAGTAAGTGCAGAAATGTGGCTTCTATGGAGAAGTCTATGGAGAAGAATGTGATCAGGACTTGTGAATCTAAGAAAAAGGAAGTCATGGTATTGAGAAAGAATGAGGTAAATAATGAAATCAAATCTGGTCTACCGAAATCTGGTGCAGACACCTCTCCCTCCGGTAACTGAGCTTGTTGCTTTGGCTCAGGGGGAGCTCTCAAGGAAATCATTTGGCTTCCCTCTTCGAAGTAGTTCATGCTATGGGTTTGGCATGACTATGATGAATATGCAATTTGGTAATTTGGTGAATATGCTGACATCATTGACAAGACACTCTTTTTAGTGGGTAAACCCTAGAAGTAATTGGCAAGATAAATATAGCATTTTGAGATCATTTTCTACATTATTCAAAGAAAGGAATCTAAGGAGTAGAAAAGAAGTTGAAGAGTAGAAGCATAGCAAGAGTTTACATTATGGAATCCAAAATTATCATTAAAGAATCAAGCAACAAAGAATTTCAATAGCTAGAAAAATTACAATTGGATGAATTTGATAATGAAAAGATCAAGAAGATAGAACACAATTTGAGTGATGCAGAATTAAAAAAGATTAAGGAGTTAGGGCAATAAGGACTAGATATATGGAGCAAATTCCTTGGTTTGATAATGAATATTTGATCAAGCTTATCCCGGGTCGAGTACAAAACTAATGCATCATGTTGGAAAAACCCTATCCAATCACTAAAGATATCATTTTAGTAATTACTGGGCTATGTGACAAAGGAACTGTTCCAGTAAAGAAGACTATGATGAAAAAGTAATTTGAAACCCTAACCAGAGTGACCGGATATCAAAGAGCATTGTTGATTGACACAATTATTAATCCCATGGTAAGGTATGTTGCGTATGGTGTCTCTTACAAAATTTACTTCAAAAATATCGAAGGTTCTACCTTAGCTATTGTAGTATTTGTTGCGTATAAACTTGCTATAAAAGATGTAGTTTTTGATTGTTTGAATTACCGAGGAATCAAATGTTAGAGAATATTAACATGACAAAGAATCAAGGCTACCCATTTTGATTTGGATCTTTTCTAGTATGATTATCAATGTATTTTTTGAGATCTGTACCATGGAAGGAAAATATGTTATTGAAGTCTCAAATTTTGATTGCAAGGAAAATTTATTGATATCTGAATTGTTTGGAGAAGAAATATGAAGAATGTGAAAGTTACTTAAATACATTTTGGGAGGTTTGGAGTATTAATCAGGTATCCCCTGCTATCGATTCTACTAAGGAGAATCTCACCTCTAGAAAGAGGAAGCTGAAGGATACTATATTTCCTACTTTTCTGGAACTTGAGAAGAAGAAGAAAGACCAAAAACAAAAAGATGTTATTGAATTAGATGATCTAGAATCTCCTATAGTCGAAGAAAAGGTGACTATTGTAGAGAAAGGAGAAGATTTTTCAGAGGTAGAAGCAGATGATGTACAATTTGTTTTGGAGAAATGCAGTCATGCTCAAAGAACTTTGACAAAATGTATTAGTGAAATGGACTATATTGATAGTGCCAATAGAGTATACAGGTATTGTCTCCAATCACCTACTACTATGGAAAATTTCAAGGTAAAAGTTGAATCAATTGAAATTGAATTAATCTCCATTGGGAAAACATTTGATTTTCTGAATGACAAAGATGGTAGTCAGAGGAAAAAGGTAGATTCATTGCAAACTAAGTTATTATCTCTGCAAAGGCAGAAAAAAGGCATTGTGAATATTTTCTCGAAATTGAAAGAAATTGTTGAAGCCAAATTAGAACATTTTTCAAGAATTCTTAAATATGCAAAAGAATATGAATATAATCCATCCATTTTAGACAACTTATCTCATGCTATTGATCTATTGGTTGAAACCAGAAGTTTATTAGTGAGTACCGAACTAGCAGTGAATTCCTAGATGGTTCTCCTTCTGGAACTCAAAGAGAAATACAAGCGGATTTTTCAGAAGTAGAGTAGTTAAGAATTCCTTTTGGCTGATACACAATTTTGATATCATTTTTTTCGTTGAATGAAGGTACCCTTTGTCCTTGATGTCAAAGGGGGGGAAGGTAAAGGGAGAAATGGAGAAAGGGAGAGACATGAGTGATATGAGTAAGAGGGAGATATATTCAGTATTGTATAATTATATATGTAGACATGTTTTTCCTTTTGAGATTTTTCTTTATGAGATGTTTTTCCATCAATGATAAAAGGGGAGATGGTTAGATTTGTGTGAATGTTTTCATTGATGTCAAACCCTATGATCCAATTAGGACCAGATGTAGCATGTTGAGCAAAAGTGGAAATTAGGTATTTACTTGAGAACCTTTAGCGTGTCTAGTCTTGAATCTATTTTGACAAAAGATAACTTGATTGAATGACCCAAAAAGATGACCTGGTCTCTATGTTTGATTTTCTGAGAAATGGGTTTTTTTTGTTTTTTGATTTTGGTGGAATTTACCAAAAACGCTAACAAAATGACCAGGAACGCTGTTATACTAACCAGAAACACTGACAAAATAACTAGAAATGCTGCTATACTGACCAGAAACGCTGAGAAATAGACTAGGAACACTGCTGTACTAATCAGAATTGCTATTCTGCAATGCAATGAATCTAAAGTTTAAAATAATGATGTGTAAACTCAGCAAATTGAGTGTTTGAACTTAGGAGATTGTAATTTTGACCCAACTTTGTGATTTTCAGACTCGGAGAACTGATATTTAGACCTAGCAAGTATAAACTAGGAGATCTAATATTGCAACATGAGCAATTTGACATTCAACTCAAAAGAGTTGTTGATCAGACCAAGGGAGCTGGCATTTAGACTAAGAGAGCTATTGTTTAGACTAAGAGCTCTGCTATTTCGACCAGGGACTCTGCTATTTAGACCATAAACGCTGATGTGCTCAAGCTTGGAGAGTTAATGTTGAAACATGAGAAAGTTAACATTCATACCAAGAGAGCTGATGTTTGGACTAAAAGTGTGAGCGTTTGGACTGTAAGTGTGACTGTTTGGACCAAAAGTGCTACTATTTGGATTGAAAGTGCGACTGTTTGGACCAATAGTGATATTGTTTGAACTGAAAGAGCGACTGTTTGGACCAATAGAGCTATTGTTTGGACTAAAAGTATGATTGTTTGGACTGAAAGAGCTACTGTTTGGATTGAAAGTGTGACTATTTGGACCAACAGAGCTATTGTTTGGACTAAAAGTGCAAGTGTTTGGACTATAAGTGCGACTGTTTGGATCGTAAGTGTGACTATTTGGACTAAAAGAGCTAATCTACTATGAAACTTGTAAATTTGATAATTTAAAGTTTGAGTTTGCAATTTTTGTTGTATTTCAATGGATGATATCTTAACCTGACCTACAAACACAAAAATTAGATTGTATTTTTGTCCCAAAGAACACATCAAGTGTATGTTGAAGAAGCTTTAAAGAAAGCCCAAGTTTTCATGGGTTTTGAACAATTGAAAACACATCATTCAGTCTATCCTAAGGAGATTGGATTCATTATTAGTTCTTAGCCCACACTTGGTACCTTGTCAGCTCACACAGCCTTGTCACCCCCTAAAGGGTGCTCGTGTTTTTGCCTTTGCAAGAGCTAGTGGATTCCCATTATGAGCCTAGAAATAAGGTCTCAAAAGGGGAGTTCACACATATGCTCAAGAGGGACATATGGTGAGTATCTTAAGGAGAGATTCTCCCCCCTCCATGCACCAAGAATTTAATAATGTTCGGAGGTAAACCGGGTAGCTTCTAGTTTTAATTGGAACTAGTAAGGGATTCGTTCGGTGCGTTGGGGTATAAACTCAATTAAGAGGTCTCCCAGGATTGAAAACTAAAGTTTGATATACCCGAAGGTACAGAGGAGAGCTATTCCTGAGCACTGTCGTGGACTTGATTTTCATCAAATCATGTTTATTTTATAGTGGGTTGGAGTACTTGGCGTTAGCCATTCCCACTTGGGCCGTTCCCCTCTCACCGGCCTTAATAGTTTTGGCCTTATAGTCTTCTCGAGAGGGCAAGCCCGCTAGAAATATGTACTATTGAAATCAAAAGATGAGTTTGGCTTTCAGATCACCTAACAAAGGTGAGAGCATACTCGCCTATCATCAAAACACATAAGACATGTTTGTTCATTTCCATTGTAATTAGTCTATGTGCCTCATTTAACAAAAATAAGTCTAAAATCCCACGGCTGCAAACAAAATTCATAGTTTATATTGCATTTTGTGAGTACGAAATAGTTTATCACTCTGGTCTTTCACAACCAAATAAGTGCCTGCAAAACCAACAGTCTACAAATTAGGTTTGGGAAAATGATAGTCCAGAAGCAGAAATAAGGAATGCAACATACAACATTTGAAAAATCAATTCAAAACTGAAAAAACCATCAAATTGACCAATAGTGCCATCATATGTGCCAAGAATGCTGCCAAATGGACCCAAAATGCTATTGTGCACACCAAAAATGTTGTTAAACTAACTAAAAACGTTGTTAAATATACCAGAAACGCTATAGAACATACCAAAAATGCTAAGGTATAGACTGAAAATGCTAAAATAGAGAAAAACATAAAAATAGAGTTGAGAAGTCTCCCATAAACGCGATTCGAGATGCTGAGAAGCTACAATAGAGACCATGAACGTGATTCAGGAGCCTGAGATAGATAATCTGCTCACCGAAAGAGCTAATCAACCTTTCAATGAAATTTCCTACAAGCAAACTTGTTAAAGATCAAAGGGGCTATGCCCCATGGTGGGCACCAATTAATGTGATGCTAAAAATGTGCTATATAAGAAAGGCATACACATATAATGAGACAATAAAAACATAATGGAAAGTTTAATTGAAAACTAAATTTAAGATGCAAATCATAAACCTTTCTTGAAATATCCCATTTTCCTTTATTCTTGAGGATATTGAAGGTGTTGGATTGATTGGCTCTCAGCAGAGCAATGACCTCCAAAGTGGCAACTCAAGAGTTGAGTAGCTACTTGATCATGATTGATTATGCAAATGATATGAAATGCAATGCTACACTAATATATTTGGCCTAAAATTATGATGGAGGTTTTCGACGAAGAAGGTATATTGTGTTCAAATTTGATTTTTTTTTGAAAAAATGCCCGCTTTCGTTGGAATTTGGATGATAATGCAACATTTGGTTTCGACGGAGAAGGAATTGGCAATGACATTTGTGTTTTTTTAGAAAAAGTGCCCGCGTTCGTTGAAATTCCGATGACCATGGACATTACTTAAAAAAAAAAAGACCAAGTCATTTCATAAATTCCGCCTCTTCGTCATGTCGACCTCTGCCATTACAAACTCCCGCCTCTTCATCCTGCCTCTGCCATTACAAAATCACTACTAGTGCTCCAGCCGCGGAATGAAGTAGTTCCTCCCATGCCAATTTTGCCGAAAGAATCCGGATTGATTACATGCTCAAGAAGTCGCGGGTGGGGGTCTAGTAAGTCAATAAGTTATTGTTGGGCCATCCCCCAATGAAGATGAAAGAGAGAGGCGGACATAGGTTCCCTATGGGTTTAATCGCTACAGGATGTAGGAATGGTTAGCTATCATAGCGTCGCTTTCCTTTCCTTTCGCATTTGAGCCAAAGGTGTGTTTGTCAGGGTGGCCATTTCAATTATCATCACTTCATTCTAAATTGGGCATTACAAGATCCGGTTGAAGAAAAAAGATAGGGTATAATTAGCAAATTCATTGTTATACATATTTAAATATTTAGATTCAAAGTTTATTATAGATTTATCAGATTAATTTCCAATAGCAGAGATGGTGAGAGGTTTCTATAATATGATATGATTGATTTAAAAGAAGAATTTCTTACAAGACCTAAACCGTTGAACAATCCTACAATCATGTATTAATTAAACACTGCATTTTAAATAATGAACAATATAGTAAGCCTGAAAGATATTAACACTACTTTCCATATTTAAAATATATCCTAATTAAGAAGAGGGATGACCTAAACTTGCATGATCGAGTGCCATTATGTAAAATATATCCTAATTATGGATGCTGGTATATATGGTTGTGACAGAAAATCCCTACTGCAGAACCGTGAAAGCACTGTGTAGTGAGTGAGTGCTATTTTTTGTCGATGTTTTAGAAGGGAGCATAAGTGTACTGTTAGGAAGGTGGTATAAAATGGAAGTTAAGAGGTATAAGGTTATGAGGTGTGGGTTAGGATAAGATAGGGAGGTAAGTGATCAAGGATGTAATGGTGAAAGAGTAAGTTAGGATATGTTAGGGGTTTGGAAGGTAGGAAAGTGAATGGGGGGAGATAAAAGAATGTGAAGGATGGAATGGGGTTAGGTAGGTGAAGTAAAAGTAAGTGTTGATGAGGTTAAGGTTTAGGATAGGATGTAGGAAAGTGGAGGAGGTTAAGATAGGGGATATGAAAGGTAGATGGAAGGTAATAATGATAGGAAGTGAGGTAAATGTTATGAGGTGTGGGTTAGAAAATAGGGTGTAGGAAATTGAAGGAAGGGTCATATCACTTCGAGAGTTTTCACCAAGATGAGTAGCTCGAGTATGGACCTCAAATCTTACAAGCCATGAGGATCCACTTGTAGTAGAGGATCATATACTTGCATCTTGGGAGCTTATTAGGAGTTTGCCTTGAATTTGAGAAATACACATAGAGGAGATATAATATTGATCAATACACTTTGCCTAGCCTCATCATGCATAAATACAAGAGGTATAGACTATAGAAACTACATATCATGAGCCAAAGGATCATATTTGAGAGTTGCTTCATCTTCAATCCTCTACATTTTTAAGATCCACAAATGGGGTTGAGGATAAGTCTTGGTTACTTAGCTTTGACTTATGCTTTGGGTTGCATCTATATATGAGCAACCTAAAGGCATAATTTTCAATGCAATTTTTGAGAGGACTTTCTTCCACCTTGGGGTACTGGGAGGATAAAATGCACCAACTCACATTGGAAACCCTCTCCAGATACTATTTTGGAGTGCTTCAAAGTGTGTTCTATTTCAAAATATTTTTGACGGAGATGCATAGACGAGTTTCACAATTTACATAATAAGGTTTCATAGTGGCTCAACATGAGAGTTAGTTTTTGGAGGTCTTGTAGTTTGTAGATTAAATTCAAGATAAGTTACTTGTCAATTATTTCATTAGGGGTGGAAAGCACAAAATTTCAGTTTTCCTACACATGGCCAATCCAAATGACTTTAGGGTTGCTATGGAAAAGTCTCTTATGGAAAAGGAAGTACATGGGAGGACACAAGAGGCATGAGAGAAGTTTGTAACCTTGATGAAGGGACTAAAGTGTCCATAGGCCTCCCCATCCTTCAACGGATAATTTAGACTTACTATATGATTTACAAAGAAAAACCCAATAGTATCAATATTAGGGACAATGATCTAGAGCATAGTAGGAGCCATAGGGTAGTCACATGTGACCATCATCAACACAAGGATATTTTAGGTATGAGAGACTATAGGGCTATCAAGCTAGGCCTTCTATGACTCAACAACCTTTTAGGGGAGAATCTAGTGTTTTTAGTAGTTAGGATCTTCTAAATATGGTGGGACCTAGCCAACATAGGGTTATATGAGAGGCACATGTTATGTATATGTTAGTATCAGACAAAGAGTTCCCACAAGGTTTTAGAATAGGTAGACACCATCCTAGGATGTCAAAGTAGATAGTTGATATGTGGGTCTTTACCCTCCCAACCACTCAACATATACCACCATTTGTCTTTACCCTCCCAAACACCCAAAGGTCAAAGGAAGATTCAATGCTGCAACACTCACTTTTTGTGATAGTCTCAAGCACTTGGGATAGCCACTCCTTTTGTGGCTATTCTTCTTCATACAACACTCTCTAACATTAATTATGATGATAGTGTACCTCCTTAAACCTTCCACCAACACCTAACTCAATACCAAACTCTTTCCCAATCTCGCTAATGGACTAATTAACTCAACTCACTATAAAATTGTGACGGTCAATGCAAGGTTTAGGACAGTAGTAATTAGGATCTTCTAATTATGGTGGGGCCTAGCCAACATAGGGTTACATGAGATAGGGGTAAGTTCAACAGTGACGTGTATTAGATTGTCATCAAAGTTTCCTGTTAGTGTTACTTTGTATCAGCATTAACCACATATTGTCATGGGAATCAACTAATAGACAACATAGATATTTATCATCAACCTCCTTTTTTTTTAACCAAAGGGATAAAAATTTATTAAACACAATGAGAAATACAGAGCAAGAAAGTAGATACATAACTTAATCTAATCTCCATTTGCATTACGTAAGAAGGTAGATACAACTAAATAATCTTGAAAGAATTGCATATGAAAGGCACTATTAGAAAAAAACTTATGTACCATGTTAGTCTATGTAGCTACTACTAATTATTGCATAGAAATAGATACATGTGTTAGAATGTGTTGAAATAGTAGCTAGCTCGAATAGGACAGACCCTATAAATGTAACTTGTAATTTGAATATACCTTGAAGTGTGCAATATGGAAGGTTTGTATTCTTAATCTCTTGCCCGTTTCTTAATTTAAAAGATGATATCTTTATTAAATATCTCCTCTATTAAATATCTTTATTAACTTGACTTCTCCTTCAATTCTTGATGAATGCTTGATTGCCTGTTCACTTGGAATTGAATTGATTTTATAATTAAGAGATCACTTGAATTATAGGTAAACCCCTTCAAATGACAGGGTAGGCTTCCTTTTATACCTAATATATGTCTTGAAAGCATTTTATCCTTAGGGCTTTAAATTAAAGTACTTTCTCTTCTATCTGGTATTGGTGGAGCAGATCTTGCATTGCATCATCCTAGGATACATATTTCCACAGATACAACACAAGTTAAATGTATCCTCATTAAATGTATCCTAGGTCGATGCAAAGTGACCTTTGCTCCAGAGATCACCAGAAAATAGAGAAAGAACTTTAATTTAATGCCATCATGATAAAAGGCTTTCAAGATAGATAAATTGTATGCAACTATATCTATTTGGAATGCATTACCCAAACAACGCAATCAATCAGTTGCCTTTGAAAAGAAAGTGGTACAATGAAATATTTGGGCATAAAATAGATGAAATGCACTCCATACTACTGCTACACAATATTTTGGTCGATGATATTTTTCAAATAGTAAAGGAAGGTGTATGGAACAACCAAATTCTTATCATTATAAATAATGAATATTTTAAGATCCTTTTATGATGTGTAAGTTGAGAATATTTTATGAAAGGTCCCTAAATGAATACACTTTAAACTGATTTTAGGAATGACTATCGGATGTAGGCAAAATGAATGCTCTTTGGATTATGATGGTACACATAATCTACTATCAAAAGGTTTCTTTAGAAAGTATATGATTCAAAACTAAGGAAATGCAATTATTTACAAGTAACCTTCTTAGATGCAAAATCCCTTATTTAGCCTCTCACAAACCCTTAAAAGTAGGGTTTCTCATATACCCCTCTCCCAAACACTATACCATCCAAATTATGATGGATTCACCTTTCATTTGAAATCTCTAAATACTGTCAATCATAAAATGTGCCCCTCCTTAAGGCAGATTTGCTACTGATACTCCTTAGCTAGCAATTTCTCCACTCTTACATTCGTTGTTTTGGTGAGCACCCCGATACTCCACCCAATCTACACATCAACCTATTAGTAATTTATTGTACATATTAGAGGAGTACCATCCCATGAATATTAGGCCTTTTACATTCATGGAATGACCATTCTCATTGTAAATTAACCAAATCAAATGCCAAATTACACAAATCTGTTAGAATAGTCAATGAAACTAGTCTAAAGTCTGAGACAAAAGGATTATCAACGCACCTTCCATGCAAATAATATGTTCAAGGTCTCTTCAATGCATTAGGAATTCGAATACAGACTCAAGACAAAGTTACCATAAGCCAAAACACCAAAAATTTTCAAGAAAACAAAAATTTGTTGTTATTGCTTGTCCTAGTCCGTACACCAGCATTCTCTGTCGTACAAAGAATTACATCAACCATTTGATAAAAAACTCTTAATTTCTAACCCACAAGGTCATGAAATGATTTATTTAACTTGCCTAAACTCTTGTAGACTCCCTAAGCCATAAATTCCTATTACATTTTTTTGTTGGTCCTAAGGTCCTTACCAGGCCCTTTAGGATAAATTACAAACTTATTACAATTTTCATCATTAAAGGCCACAATGGACCTTAAGACATCATAATTGATTGGCTCTTCACTCATAAGACCTTCAAAAGTCTTTAATGGCTTCATTGAGTCCTTAGGTATTCCAAATGCACCTGCACCAACTTGAATTCTCCTTCAATGCTTGATTGCTTGTTCACTTGGAATTGAATTGATTTTATAATTAATAGATCACTTCAATTGTAGGTAGATCCCTTCAAGTGACAGGGTAGGCTTCCTTTTATACCTAATATATATCTTGAAAGCATTTTATCCCGATGGCATTAAATTAAAGTACTTTTTCTTCTATCTGGTATTGGTGGAGCAGAGGTTGCATTGCATCGACCTATGATACATATTTTCACAGATACAACACAAGTTAAATGTATCCCAAGTCGATGCAAAGAAACCTCTTCTCTAGAGATCACCAAAAAATAGAGAAAGAACTTTAATTTAATGCCATCAGGATAAAAGGCTTTCAAGACAGATAAAATTTGAGTTTGATTGTCATCAATTAAATTGCCAAATTCTTCACATGTAACTCCTGAATCAATTTCCTACTCACAAGAATTTTATTAAGTCTCAAATATAGGGAAATAGAGGCTTCAAATAGAAAAATTGTACATGCAACTAAATCCATTGACTAATCAGAAGAACAAAATTAAGAAACGGTTTGATCATCTGAGAGATGTTATAGACTTGCAACTCACCAGCTACTTAGTTTTTGTGGGTAAGATTTTTTTTCTTTTGGTTATGGTTGTGGTGTTTGGAGGGAGACATTTACAAATTTATATCTATTTTCACTATTTAATGGTTTATGGGTTTGTAATGGTAATTTAATGTTCTTTCATATTTTTGTATATATTCTTTATAATAGCCTATTATATTTATTTGTTCTATTATGGATAATGGTGTGGGTCAGACAGCATTGCCATCGGTGCATGAAAGCATTGAATGAGTTCTACTTTTAAAAATTACATGAAACATTTATAATTTGTTTGATTCAGTGTTATTTGCAAAAAAAATTATCAATGATGTTTCCTTTCTCCAAGAATTGTCTAGGATCTTTCCGTCAGATAATATGTAACATCGAATGACTAAATCTTTTCTTTACAAATGCTTATTTTATTTAATTATTATCTGAGCGTGAATTAAAATTTATATTTGTAGAGAAGCAAAACATACAAGTTGAAGAGTCATGTGCAAGCAAATTTCGTAAAAGAAAGCAAGCAGGCATTATCTTGAATGACATGGAAATAAGCTCATCAGCTGCCTAGAAGAGAGAAATTGGAGAAAAGTAGAGGAAAGTGTTAAAGGGTGATAAATAGATAGAGAGTATGCAATACAAACAAAAAATGTCTAGAGTGTGTGATGTGTCGTCTCTAATTTATGTCCGGAGGGACTAACTGGTTTTGGAGTTCCTGCGAAACCTATTGGGCCATGCTTGGAGGAAATCAATGTGTTCATGCAAGGAACACCTTTTTTCTATTATGAGAATGGTTCTTTTGCACCAAAGGATATTTGGAAGGCAATATCCAGAAATTTCTATAGTGTGGAACCAGAGTTGGCATTACCTCCCAATAGAAGGGTGATTTCAAGCATTACCTCTCCCCCCCATGACTATTCAAGAAGCACTTCCTCAGACAAAGGACTATTGGCCTCCATAGGATCAAAGAAAAACATTGAAGCATAGACTCTAGACGATGTGGTGTCCTTCATGAAGAACTCTGCAGTATAATTGAAAATTCACAAGGGAAACTACAAGATAGTGAAGAGAAATATATTCTTGAAAAGTGGGAAGAATGGATCTTGGTTTGGGTGGGGCCAAGTCAGGTGGCTCCTCTAGAGGTTGATGAGATAGAAATCATATTAGGATTTGAAAAAGATCACACTCATGGAACTTCGTGTGCGACTGATCGATACGCTGTTTGGGTAATGCATTCCAAATAGATACAGTTGCATACCATTTATCTGTCTTGATTAAAGACTTTTATCCTGATGGCATTAAATTAAAGTTCTTTCTCTTCTATCTGGTATTGGTGGAGAAGAGGTTGCTTTGCATCGACCTGACCTGCCACCTATCGACCTCTTCTCCACTAATGCCAGATAAAAGAGAAAGTACTTTAATTTAATGCTATCAAGATAAAAGGCTTTAATCAAGATAGATAAATGGTATGCAAATGTATCTATTTGGAATGCATTACTCAAATAGTGGAATCGATCAGTTGCACACAAAGTTCCACGAGTGTGATCTTTTTAAAATCCTAATATGATTTCTATCTCGTCAACCTCTAGAGGAGCCACTTGACTTGGCCCCACCCAAACCAAGATCCATTCTTCCTACTTTTCAAGAATGTATTTCTCTTCATTATCTTGCAGTTTCCCTCATGAATTTTTAATTATAGTGCAGAGTTCTTCATGAAGGACACCACCACATCGTCTAGAGTCTATGCTAAAAAAAATTTCTTTGATCCCTTGGAGGCCAATAGTCCTTTGTCTGAGGAAGTGCTTCCTGAATAATCATGGGTGGGAGAGGTAATGCTTGAAATCGCCCTTCTATTGGGAGATTGTGTACATAACCTCTTGGTCTTATGAAAGCTGAAAATTACTTCGAGTCCGCCAACTCTGATTCCACACTATAGAAATTTTAGGATATTGACTTCCAAATATCCTTCGATGCAAAAGCATCATTCTCATAATAGAAAAAAGGTGCTCCTTTCATGAATACATTGATTTCCTCCAAGCGTGGCCCAATAGGTTTCGCAAGAACTCCAAAACCAATTAGTCCCTCTAGACATAAATTAGAGACATCACATCACACACTCCAGACATTGTTTGTTTGTATTGCATAATCTCTATGTATTTATCACCCTTTAACACTTTCCTTTGCTTTTCTCCAATTGCTCTCTTCTAGGAAGCTGATGAGCTTGTTTCCATGTCATTCAAGATAATGCCTACTTGCTTTCTTTTATGATATTTCCTTGCACATAACTCTTCAGCTTGTATGTTCTACTTCTGTATAGATATAACTTTTAATTCATGCTCAGATAATGATTAAATAAAATAAGAATTTTTAAAGAAAAGATTTAGTCATTCGATGTTACATATTATTTGACGGAAAGATCCTAGACAATTCTTGGAGAAAGGAAACATCATTGATAATCATTTTTTGCAAATAACACTAAATCAAATAAATAATAAATGTTTTATGCAAATTTTAAAAGTAGAAATCATTCAATACTTTCATGGACCGACGAAAAAGCCATTTGACCCACATCATCTCTCGCCGTCAGAATTCCGATGACAACTAATGAAACATCCAACAATGATGTTGTATATCCGATGTCACTTCCATGTCGGACAGTCGTCGAGGAGCAAACATAGCATCCGTCTGAATTTCGATGGAAATCTACCAAAATTTGTGGGCAGGGGAGCAAATATAGCTGCCGTTGGAGGATTTCATAACATCGTCAGATGACCGACACAAATGGCATTGTTGGGAAGCTTGACGAAGAGTTTTCGACGGTAAAGTTGGTCGGAAGTCCGACGTTGTGTCATCGCAAATCCGACAATTTGCCATCGAAAATTAGGCCCAAATGTACTAGTCCTATGATTAATCCAAAATCTAATTACTAGATGAATGAAATGAAAATTCCTATAGTAATGATGCTGAAAATATGAATGCAAGGGATCCTTATTGCTCCAAAATGGGGGATATTTATAGGAATTCCAAGGCCAAAGCTGAGGTGGTAGGAATCAATGGTCCAGATTTGATCTGAAGATATCAAGGGCCAAGATTGAGGAAGTTGGAGAAGAGGTTTGAGGAAGGGACACTTGTCATCTCTGTGGTGACAAGTGTCAAGGAGCCCTGGTCATGAGAGGGCAAGTGTCCAAGGGAGGAGACATGTGGTGAAAGTGCCATGTGTCTCAAGGAGAGAATATCCACACCATAGGAGGTTAGGATAAGGAGGTTAGAATGTGCAAGATAGGATAGAGTTAGTTAAACCCAAGGTTAGGTGGAATGGGTAAGGTTAGGGGATGGTTAGGTTAGGAGCCATGTGCTCATTTAAATTTAGAAATTCAAATAATTTTGAAAATGATAATTAATCTCAACAAACTTGAGTTTGTTAATTTTAATTAAGGATTAGAAGAATTGATTAATATGGGAAGAATTAGTTAATTTAGAATTAATTAATCAAAGGGGAATATGAAATGAACTATATAAATAAATCATGTAGATTTATTTACTAGTAGATCAATTGAGAAATTAATCAAATTGCTTGTGAAATCAATTAATTGGGAAGGGGGATTAATCAATTAACTGTGTATTTAATTAACTATCTTCAGACCATTTTTAGGTGTATACAATATTAATTTATGTGTCCCTTATAGATGGCCAATATGGAAATGTTTATAAATTGCAATCCTTCTCACCATGATGGAACCAATTCAAACACAAGGCATTTTTCATTAAAAGTGTATGGAAAGCTTATGACGTTATGAAGTCTTGTCTTTTATAGGTGGCAAATAATTTCAGTAATGGTCTCCGAATCAACTAATAGTCTATTGTTATCTATCAATATTTTTTGCCAATATTAATATTTGGTCAAAGTGCTCTTGGTTCCTGATTTGATATTCATCAAAGAAGGCATTATAACTATTGTATATTTCTTTCACAAAGCTACCATAAATTTATACTATTGGTTAAAAATTAAAAAAACATGAATCTTTTTTTTTTTTGTTAATAAAAGTGGATTATTCCACTAAACTTTTTTATTAATATTTTTTATTTTTTACACAGGATTCAAAGAGCATACTAGAGGAAAGAACCCTAGGAAGTAAACCTCCGATCACAGCTCATAAAATAAACCTATAGTATCTAACGGATCAATTTATACACCCCGCCCAAAACTACATACAAAATGCGGTCACAACACATATAATATCAGTTTTGCATAGAGCCCATATGACAATTTGCCAAAAAAGCCCATCGGATAATTTTCAAATGTAGACTCCATAGCTGCTATCAATGGAACAAGACAAAATTTTCCAAAGCCCTGTGCCAAATCCCATGAGCCAAAAACCTTCCTGCCAAAAAAGAAAGTATCAAAAAACCTTTGAAAAAATACTATTATATCAAATACCATGACCTCGAACTCTTCTCCAGAAAACGAACATGAATACTTGAAATGAAAGGGGAAAGCGTGAATAATTATCATCATAAAATTTTACATCAATGTTACTCAAGAAAATCATAGGACTATTGCTGCAAACCTCCCATACCCTAGAAGGAATTTCCTCAAAACCCACCTCTCGCTGATTAGAATTGCCATCAATGGCTAAATTTGCCAAATAATCTGCAATCTTATTAATTTCTCTGTAACAATGTGGTACCAAGAAAGATTCAAACAATTCTAATTTTTATAAAATGGGATCAAGTATATACTGCAAATTCCAACAATAAGATTTCTTTTTCATAACACATTGAATAATCACCATAGAATCACCTTCAATTATTAAGTCCTTAATTCTCGAAGAGATTGCCATATCCAACTCAAAAGACAAAGCATGAAATTCCGTATAATTGTTAGTTTTAAAACCAATAGCATGACACTTAGCTCGAATAAAATTTGCATTGTGATCATAAATTACCATGCCTACCCCAGCCAGCCCAGGGTTACCATGAGAGGCCCCATCAAAATTCAGTTTAAAGTGCCCCTACGGAGGAGGTTTCCATCTAGCAGAGCATCTCTTACCTATTGCATCATTCTTTTTTAAAATTGAACCATGAGAGGGTAAAACTGACAGCAGCTTCCAAACTCTAGTAACTCTACTATCCCAGTGCGAAAAAGAAGCAAGATTTTCCAAATTTTTATAAATAAATGACAAAGCAACCTCGGAGATTGAAGACTCAATTTTTAATAGAACCTCAGACATAGGGGACCTTGTTTTTTTAAATATCTTGTTGTTTCTCTAATGAATATTAAGAGGTTTTTTTTGGTTTTTAATTGATGGCATTCCACCTCATATGGTCCACAAATTTGCAATTAGATCTTTCAAGAATTGGTGGAAGTGTTTGAGATCGTATCATCATATGTGCCATCTTATTACTATAACATCCACAAAGATTGTTTATGCCTTCCTCATCATCATCCTTTAAATGATCAACTAAATAATCGCTATTTATTTTTATTTTTATTTTTTTACCCCTATTTGAATTTGGCCTTGTAACTTAGAAGCCATGTAGTTAGCTATTTTTTAGCCTGAATTAGTGGATTTTATGTGGAGGAATCTCTTAGCATCAAGAAGCTTCTAATTGGATTCAAGAAATTTCAAACCTTTTACAGTTGTTCCCTTTTTATTTGAATGCGGTTCTGTTAGTGGATTAGCCTAATCTCTATTTCAGGTATATCTAGATTTGACATTCAGCATTTAGAAATAGAGAAATTCTATTACTTTTTCGAATGTTATATTGATGTTGTTTTATCCAGTTAGATTGAAATTATATTATTCTAATGTACTTATAGAGATTCAAGAATAAGCTATCAAATATTGAGGAATTGTATGTTTTGTTGAAGTTTCTTGTCGAAACTGTTTGGCTGTATAAAAATCTTTTAACATTCATTGTATTTTTGTTCATACATTGCACTTGTTAGTGTCCCACCCCTACCAACTCATCACGCAATTGCACTCCATGGACCTGTGGAGATGATCACAAGGGGAAGGATTACAGAAATGGTTAAAGATGTTATCTTCAGTTTAAGTAGAGGCGTGTTCGAGGACAAGTACACTGTGACATAGTGGTGGTGATTCATTTCGAACTTTTCTGTTATACATGGTTCCTACACTAGGGCTTCACTATTTTCTAGCTATAAAGCACTTCTATGAGTGTATATGTTTGGACGGAATTCGAAGGTGTAGCAACTAGCATAATATAACAGTTGAATATAAAAACATGTTCCTTACTGTAATTTGCTTTTTCTAAATGTGAAAAGAAAATCGAAAAAACAGAGAAACATATTATAGACCTGAACATTATTGTACATAATTTTTTATATCAACTGTCTGAATTTATTATCTCTGTATTCCAGATCAAACTACACAATCTATCATGAAAAAAAACAAAAAACATACTGTTTAAATACAAAAGGAGGAGATTATTTTTTATTATGTAAAATATCTAAGATGGCCTCTATACTAGTGCCTATCATAGAGAAAGCACTCCTCATAAGGACTACATCATAACAAGTCATGTACTATAATACTAGGGCTATATGGAAACAACTCTAAATCGTTCGATTCCCCACAAGTATTATTCTGAACGTAATTCCTCGCATGCTTGACCTTCTTCTTTCGTTTTTCTTCCGCTTTGTTTAGGTAAAACCTGTGAAGACAATGACTGAGAAGTGGGATCGACGTACTGTTTGGACTCAGCCTTGAAAGGCAAGTTGAGGTCTATCCTGCCCATGTCGATTGCCGCACGGTCATATGCCGCTCCAGCTGCTTCCGAACCTCTCGTCTCTGTGCTCGGAACCTCTGCAACATATTGAGCGCTAGTCTTACCGAACTCAACTTCCTTGTCATCTGTCTCTGCCTTTTTATTTTCATTTTTAGTTACCTCTGATTGTATGCTCGTCTCTGTATTTCCACAAGATTGTTTCTCCTCTTCTGGAGGATTTAGCATATCATTATTACCAGGAGAGAAGTGGTAGTCATCCCCAAGCAAGAAGCGACCAATTATATTCAACATTCTGGTTTCTTCCTCTGATGGTGTGCTCATGATTGCCACCTCTAATTTTTTCTGCTTTCAAATGTTGAAAGCTCTATTTGACTCTTCCTCTTTACTTACCAGGAAGAAAACTAATCTTATGGATATATAAAATTCTCAATAACAAAAAAGATAGCTATTGAACGTTATATCAGAAACCTGATTTGTTGATAATTTGGTATTTATGAGGGGTCTGCAAATTCTTATTGTCACAATACTAGAGTGCATCCTGGATGGATGATGCCTCCTATTCTCACCAGTGTTGAAAGATATTGGTTTAAATATAAATGTTCATAGATACTCCCTATTAAATATTGTAATAAATTTGATCTTTAAATATTTTGTTATTTATATAATTGTAGTACACAAAATATAAAGATATCAGATTTGTTAAACATTATTTAATAATTATATTTTCAAATCTGATTTCTCGATATTTTGATATTTATGAGACATCTCTTAATTCTTATAGTCACAATACTAGAATGCATCCTGAATAGATGCTGCATTTCATTCTTACCAGTGTTAACAGATATTGCTATCGATACAAATGTTTAAAGATATTGTGTGATAAAATTGACCTCTTGCTATTTATAAGATCACAGTACACAATATATAGAGAAATCAGATTAGTTCAATATTATTTAATAGTCATATTTTAAATATCTATATTGATAACAATCTGATTTCTTGATATTTGATATTTATAAGATGACAATATATAAAATACCAAAAAAATTCAAACTTATCACACCCTATTTAATAACAGTTGATAATAATATGATTTGTTGATATTTAAAGAATGTCAGGTACAAAATACAAAGAAATCTGATTTGTCACGTACTATTTAATAGCAGATATTTCAATCATATTGATAGCAATCTCTTTCTAAAATTTGTAAGAGAAAATGCAGCGTCTATCTAGATATGCACTTTAGTCTTCTGGCCAGAAGTGTTTATTTGTGTGTTCAAATGATATGTTTTGTCTGTAAGACTATCAGCGCCCCATGCCTATAAACTTGTTGTAAGCATTAACAATTACAGTAATGCGCTCCAAAAGTCTTGTCTGATAAACCTCACATGACCACGGCCTTGACTGCGCCTGTGAGAGAGGAGGTCAAGGCTGAATAAATACCTATTCCGCGCCTTTGATAGTTACGAAATATTGGTTACAGATTTCAATAATGGCTTCATAAATATATTAGTTGGGTGTATTCATTTAATCCTTCTATTTTTTTTCTGTTTTAAATAAGAAGAATCATAATATTAACTTTTTGGTGTATAAAATATTCTTTATGGAATTTAAAGATTTTTCATATTTATTTAATTTTCTAAATGATGATTACATGTTAAGAAGATAATATTAGAGTACACTTTTGTGATGCATATAAATGGAACCAAGTAGCTAGACCTAATCCCACTCTCATATACACACAACGGAATACAAAAGAGTCTAGAGAGATAGTTCACTTTGACTACTTCTTGTATGAAAGAAAGAGTCAAGGAATATCTCTTAGGGTTTCTATTCCTTTGCTATAAATGAGGAGTAGATATGTAAGAGGCAATACAACAATCAACCAACTAGGAGATAAGAAACATTTCACATTAAACTGAAGTTGTAGATCTGACACAAACTAAAACTGAGAGACAAAAAGTAGAATAGTGAAATGAGTTCAAAGGTGCACCTGCTACTGAAATTGATGTAGAATTGTTAGATCCAAGGGCGTTGGGTGCCCCTGTCCTTTTGCTCACAGAAAGTTGATTTTCTTAATCTGGGATCTTGAGGGTTTGATAGGAAGATGTGTCACCTAAAACTGAAAAACCTTGGGGACCAGAGCGCCATGTCCTTGTCCTATCCCAGGGCGCCATGCCCCTATATTTGCGATCTGAGATCAGATTTAGGCCCTGAGATGGTATCTGTGTCTTCCATTGGTCCCGAAATTCGTGTGTGCATCGGATTCCTGTACCTATGCCTGCAACTTGAAAAAGTGTGTCTAAGTGGTTATATAGGGTTTTGTCTTAGTCAAACTCCTTGTTTTGGTCATTTCCACCTCAATAAATAGTCAATAATGTAATAAAAATGTGCAAGAATCTTGTGTGTATACAAGATCCTAAATGAACAAGATAGCAAATCTAGAGTTCTATGCTATGCTTTGGAGAGAAAACCCTGAATGATTGTAGGTGTAAATGTAAATGCTTCAAATAAAAAATGCCATAATGGATCTAAAGCATGAATATAAATCTAAAAATGAATGTTATGAAGCTCATACAAAGACATGAAAATAACATGAAACCATACCAAACCTTAAGGGAGAGGAATGTAGAACACAAGATATCACTTAGAGGGTGGTGAATCAGTAATTATAAATAATTTCAAACAATGTGTGCAACTGGTAGGATAATGAAAGTATTAACAAGCAACAACATACAAGACCACATCACATAATACTAGATATACGAGGAAAACCCAATATGGGAAAAACCTCTGTGAGAAAAGTTGTTGGAGATCTACTGCTCCAATCCAGCCTCACAATGAAAAAAAAGTTTAACAATGTTTAGGGCACCAACCCAAGAAGCACCAACCTCTAGAAATTTATGGGCACCTACTCAAAGGAATATCAACCCCTATTCTATTTTGAGCACCAACCCCTACACCAAGCACCCACTCAGTGAAATACAATGAGATATAAAATCAATACAATGATAAACACTTGGTTACAAATGAGTTTTGTAACACTTGGAAAATATTCACTCTGTCGGTTGAACTCTTTTCTGTTACACTTCTTCTTTTTTCTACCGGTCCCTTGTTCTTACTGTTTGAATCCTCTACAACTTAGTTTCTGCCTTGCCGAATCTTCTCAAAAACTCACTTTGTTGTCCTTCACTCTTTGCAACTCTCTTAATGGTTCAGACACTACCAGTTTAACAGGTTGTTATACTCTGTAATAGTTTACTGGTTACCTTTGCTGGTTACACCTTCCTTACCAGTTCTACTCCAACACTCAGACTAGTCAACTTTTTCCTCATAGAGATTCACTGTATCATCAATCTCTACTCAAGCATCCTCTATCCACCTTCTTAAGTTTTTGATCTGCATATTTATATATATACTTTTCTACCAAAATAAAACTCAAACTTCATGCACTTAGGGTTTTCTTCACTGACCTCGATCCATATGAAATCGGATCTCATCTTTCTTTAATTGACAACCTGCAATAGTACAACAAAAATATTTGTCCTATTTTATTCTTCCTATGAAGGTTTACTATATTTAGCAAACCGGACTCTGTTCATCAATCTTGATTTTGTCGATCACAATAAATGATCTAGCAGTTTCTTTCTCCAGATCAACAAGACAATCAAATATCCTACTTCTATCATGATGTCAAAGAATAAAATATTTTCCCTTCAATCGGCTTTGAGCCACCATCCTCTGCAATCTATCCATGAATTTTGTGCAGTCGACATTTAATATGAACTTAGTCGGCAAATATCTCACCGACGCACCATTCACCTACCACTGCATGTTCACCACCTAAAGTCCACATGACATCTCTATCAACACCCACCTCACTTGATTGTGTCAGTTCAACTTTGGTCACTGACTGAACATGCTATCAGTATACACTAACCAGTTAACCTTCATATCGTGCACTTCATTATTCTGTCGGTTAGGTCATGTTATATCAGACTCCACTTACTAGGTTTGTTTTCTTACTAGTTGACATCAACATGCCAACAATCTCCAATGCCGGTAACAATATCTTGGATACTAGCTGACATCAATGATAATACAATGCCAACAATCTCTCCCTTTGGCATTGATTTCAACACTCATATTATTGGGTTAAATTCCACAACCTGGGCTCACAATCTCCCCCTTTGCAATTGATGTCAACACTCATATTATTAGGTTAACCTCCACAACCCAAGATCACTATATGCACTATCTCCAACTACGGTTCTATCTCCAACTGCAATTCTTTCTCCCTCTTTGACAACAATGACAAAGGTCTAGGACAGCTTTCTGAGGTCTCCCCCTTTGCAGGTAACTCATGAACTACTATACTTTATCTCCTGGTAGGCCAAAGTACTTTTCCCTTCGTAATTCATATCCTACCTTATTGTCCAATTTTTTATTTTTATTAAGTACAAATTGAATAGACACTGAAAGCAATCACAAACATGAACTGATGAGCTCATTCTTCCCTGGTCAAGTTACTCTCTCGGTCAAGCTGATTGTGACTTTAGTAGATAGACAAATTGAATAGACAACTTTCCAAAGTATCGAACCTGATTTTCTTTTTGATACTAAAAATTTTGCCAGTCCTGTGAATTGAAAAGACAATTGACATAACTATGAAAATCACAAACAAGATGGGGATGCGTACTCTCCCCCTAGGTATAGCATATGGTCCAAGAGTAAAAAAAATATGGCTATGAACTCCCCCTGAACCACATATCTCCATACACATTTTAGTGCATAAAGCTGGTGAGAAAACTCCTAACTTGTGTCTTAGATATTCAAATTAATGTGTTTACTGGTTGAGGTTTTGTGAAGATATCAGTAACTTGTTCACTTGTAGGAACATATTCTACCTTCATTTCTTGCTCCGGAGACTTCTCTCTGAGAAAGTGGTGTTTGATAGAAATGTGTTTTGGCCTAGAGTGCATAACCAAATTCTTTGAAATGTTGATTGCAATTGAGTTATCACACCAAATTGAAATAGGGTTAGATATTTTTATCTGAATCTCCTTGAAGGTCTACTTCATCCAGAACACCTAAGAACAACATGTAGTAGCAGCAATATATTTTTCCTTGGTAGTAGATAAGGAGACTGAATCTTGTTTTTTGTTGTGCCATGAAACTAACCAATCACCTAAAAGGAATGTACCACCGATTGTGCTTTTCCAGTCCTCAATACAGCCTGCCCAATCAGCATCAGTGTAGGCATGTAAAGTGAAATCTCTTTTCTTTGGATACCATAATCCATAATTAAGTGTTCCTTCTAGGTACCTAAATATTCTTCTAACTGCATTCTCATGTGACTGTTTAGGTGCAGCTTGAAATCTTTCCACCATACATATTGCCTACACCCTATTTGGTCTTAAGGTTCTAAGATATAATAGACTACCAATCATGGATCTATACAAGGTCTGATCCACTTTTGGTGACTCATCAACCTTGCTCAACTTGCATCCATGGAGGTACTTAACGGTTTGTTGTTTTCCATCTGAAACTTCTTCAACATATCTCTAGCATACTTGGTTTGAGAGATAAATATTCTTTTATCTTGTTCTGAAATTTGTAAACCAAGAAAATATTACAGCTCTCCAAGAATTGACATCTCAAACTCTGATTGCATCTGATTAGAAAAATCTTTGCACAAGATATCCTTGTTGCCTCCAAATCTAATATCATCCACACAACAACAATAACCAAGTGATTTCCATCTGCACTTCCGTTTCTGAAACCTTACTCCTTAAGATACTTATCCAACCTTGAATACCATCCTCTTGGAGCCTACTTTAAACCATACAATTATTTCTTCAACCCGCATACAAAAGTTTCATCATCATGCAGCAGAAAACCATCCGGTTGTTCTATGTAGACTTCTTCTTCCAAATTACCATTCAAGAAAGAAAACTTGACATCCATTTGATATACCTTGTATCCTTTGAAGGCAAAGAATGCTAAGACCATTCTAATAGCCTCAAGTCTTGTAACCGGTGCAAATGTTTCTTTAAAATCAATTCCTTCTACTTGAGAAAACCCTTTGCACACTAACCTTGCTTTATGTGTGACAATCTTCATAATACAATGATGAACAGTGAGTACCAAACCAGTACTAAGAGGGGGGGGGTGAATCAGTACAGATACAAAAAATTTTCTTGAACCAGTTTGACTATAAACAATGAACTTGACTGGCAATCACTAACACTGGTCATAAACCAAATTACTACCGGTTAAACACAATGAGATTGTGAAAGATATAAACCGGAAACACTTATCTTACCACACAACCTACACCCTCATTTCCACATTATCCTTGTGCATAAATAGGTAATCTATCATCAACAATATAATAACATGCTAGATCAACATGATTCACCACTAGACAGAAAACAACAAAGCATCACATGAAAAGGACATCACACATGACACACATATTTTTCACGTGGAAACCCAATTGGGAAAAACCACGATGGGGAAGAATACCCACAAGCTATTTTTGAACTCTTTAGATGTCCACTCTGTTAGGAGCCTAGTCCGGTTAAAGACTATTACAATAGGTTCTGTTAAGAACCGATCCTGTTAGGGATCACCCAGTTAAGGGATGGCTAGAATACCCGGTTAAGGGTTAAACCCTATTAGAGGTAATCTTGTTAGAGGATTTCATGAACCTAATGGCTTTGAGTCACCTTGTTAAAGGATTTACAGCAAGCTAGTTAAAGCTACCTTGTTAAGGGATTTTCCAATTGTTGAAGTGGTTAGAAATCAACAGGTATTACAATGATTTGGTAATAGCACTTCAATGCCAATGCAGATCTGCTTTAGTTCCTTTCTTCTGCATACACACTCTACAAGTATCAACCCTCTTATTTGGTCTGGCAAGAATCACATGTCTTTGCACTTAGATACACACACAACATTTGACAACAACTTCAACATGAAACACAACATCGACCTTATAGGAAACAGATAGGTTGGTAACATAAACCCTAAACCCTAAACATTTAGGTTAAGCAATTCAGTTGGTTCGATCCTAACCATTTGCATTTGAATACAACGGTCTTGAACATATCTCAAGAAATTCTCCATCGTTCCTTCTTTGCCGCTTCTTGGAGGCGATAACCCATCACACGTTCTCCACCATTTACAGGGACTTCGCTCATTCCCGAGGTAGACAGGATCAATCCCCTTCATGCAAGATCCTTCACGCATAGGAGGTTGATGTGGCAACACGATCTGATCTCCATTATACTGCTAACTCATCACACAATGCCATTGGTTGAATCACACAGGCTTGAAACACTTCAACTAGAAACCCTGAAGTTGAGACTACCAACCGGTAGTTATACCATATTAAACCTCTTCACCTTTAGCACATATACCAGTTCTCATCATTCTACTAGTTCACTTTGCTAGTTGCTTAACTTCAATAAAGCTGTTCACTTTTCATCATATTACCGGTTCTCTTTCAGCATATTACTGGTTCTCTCTTGAGCACATTGACATCAATGACAACACAATATCATCATGTCAACATATTCTGCACATATGCCAACAATCTCCCCCTTTGGCATTGATGGCAATATACAAAGAATACAAAGATATCTCTCTTTCTGCATCACATCTTCTCCTTAATACTATAGATATCTTCTTTGCTTCACATCTTCTCCCCTTTTGATAGCAATGCCAAAGTGGAGGCACAAGTTTCCCTGTTCCACTATGGTGCTCCCCCTAAGGAGTAGCATCCTTCAACACATCAATCCTGAAAAGATATATCAAAGTAATATCTAACTGATGTGGAGCACACACCTTTATATTAATTCTTGAAGGGGTAACACCCCTAATTCACCTCTCAGATAGGTAAAAGTAACCTTCAATAGAGGCTTGGTGAATATGTCTGCTAACTGCTCCTTACTGGAAACATGTTCCAATACTACCTCTTTGTTCTTAAACTTTCCCCTCAAGAAATGATACTTGAGTTCAAAGTGCTTGGTTCTGGCATGTAAAACTGGATTCTTGGAAATGTTAATTGCACTTGTATTGTCACAAAGTATACTTACCGGTTTAGATACAGGAACTTTGAAGCCATTCAATACATGCTTCATCCAAATAGTCTGGGTGTAGTTCATAAAAGTTGCAACATACTCTGCCTCTACTATAGACTAAGAGATACAACTCTACTTTTTACTCATCCATGAGACTAGTCTACCACTGAGAAAGAATGCACCACCGGTTGTGCTCTTCCGTTCATCCACATTACTGGCCCAATCAGCATTTGTGAACACTTCCTGATTGAAATCATCATTGTATGGATATCATAATCCGTAGTCAATAGTTCCCTTCAGATATCTAAGAATCCGCTTGACTGCTACCAAGTGGGATTCTCTTGGGCTTTTCTGAAACTAAGTGGTAATACCCACTACATGTGCAATGTTCGGTCTGCTATGCACTACATAATTCAACTTACCAATCATTGATCAGTATTCCTTCTCAATTACCAATGCTGAGTCATCCTCTTTTGATAGTTTACAACTGGTCACCATTGGTGTACCAACCGATTTGCGATCTTCCATGCAAAAGGTCTTCAACACCTCTTTGACATACTTGGACTGAGTAATAAAGATTCCATCTTTCATTTACTAAATTTGCAGTCCAATGAAGAACTTAATCTCCCCTATGAGTGACATCTCAAATTCTTTTTTCATCTCATCTACAAAGTCATGACTCATCTTGTCATCTCCACCAAAGATTATGTCATCAAGAAATACTTCACAGATCAGAATCTGATCTCCTTCTCATTTCAAGTAGATATTTCTATCTTCACTTGTTCTTTCAAATCCAATCTTCACAAGATGGGGGTGCAACCATTCATACCATGCTCTAGGTGCCTGCTTCAGTCCATACAAGGCTTTTTGTATCCTGAACACCATACCCATCAGGTTGCTCTATATATACCTCCTCTTCAGGTATTCCATTCAGGAATGCAGATTTTACATTCATTTGGTATACCTTGAATCCTTTAAAAGCTGCATATGCAAGAAGCATATGCACTCCTTCCAATCTTGCTACTGGAGCAAAGGTTTTTCCATAGTCTTCCCCTTGTTCTTGGGCATATCCTTTACACACTAGTCTGGCCTTGTTCCTTACCACTGTGCCATCCTCATTCAGCTTATTTCTGAAGACCCATTTGGTTCCAATGACATTTTTATGCTCTAGTCTGGGTACCAAAGACCATGTACCATTCTTCTCTATCTGGTCAAGTTTTTCTTCCATTACCTTGATCTAGTCTTCATCTTTATGTGCCTCTTTGAATGATTTAGGCTCAAATTTAGAGATCATACATGAGCTTTCTCTAACCTTTCTTCTTGTAAGAATTCCTGCATCTTTGTCTCCTATGATCTGCTTTGGATCATGATTGAGTTTGACATACCTAAGTATATTCTTAATATATTCCTCTTGCTTTTCTTCTTCATCCTCATCTTCATCAGCATCAGCATCCACCGGTGTAGGAGAACAATTACTGGTACTGGGTTGATTTGCAACCAGTTCCTAGAAGGTTACTACTGGTTCATCTCCTACATACTCGCTGCCAGTTTCCTCAGGTTTCTTAGAGTTTTCATCAACCCTAACATTGATGCTTTCAACAATTCTCTTAGTCTTATTGTTGAAACATTTGAGAGATTTTCTCTTTGTGGAATACCCTAGGAATATTCCCTCATCACATTTAGCATCAAACTTCATATGATGTTCACTCCTCTTGATATAACATTTACTTCCAAATACTTTGAAGTAGCTTACCACTGGTGTCTTACCGGTCTAGTACTCATAAGGAGTCTTATCCTTTCCTTTCTTGATGAGTATCTGGTTCATTGTGTAAACTGTAGTGCTCACCGCTTCTCTCCAAAAGGTGTGAGCAACCTTCCTTGGATTAGCATGGTTCTAGCCACTTCAACCACCGTCCGGTTGTTTCTCTCTGCTAAGCCATTCTGTTGTGGAGTTCGGGGGGTAGACAGTTGCCTCTTGATGCCATCCTATTCACAATATTTGTTGAATTCACCAGAAGTGAATTCTCCTCCTTGATCAGTTCTAAGGCATTTGATTCTTCTACTACTTTCATTTTCGACCAGTGCTTTGAAAGCTTTGAACTTTCCAAAGGCTTCAGACTTATCCTTCAAGAATGTGACCCACATCATTCTTGAGAAATCATCTGTAAGAATCATAAAATACCTATCTCCCTACACACTCCTAGTTTTCATAGGATCACACAAATCAGTATGCACAAGATCAAGTAAATTGTCTGCAGTGAAATATTTACCTTTGAAGGTTGAGGAAGACATTTTCCCCAGTTGACACTCTCTGCACAAAGGATTTTCCGGTTTTCTCAGCACCGGCAATCGTCTGACTACCTTGATCTTATTGGCCTTCACAATGTTATCAAAGTTTACATGGGAGAGTCTCCTATGCCATATCCAGCTATCATCAAACCTAGCCATAAGACACGTACTTATACTTGCATTCAGCTAAAATAGGTTACCTTTGGTCTGCATACTAGTGGCCATCAGTTCACCAGTCTTTCCTTTGATTTTGCACATTCTATTTTTTAATTCCAGAGTGAGTCCACTATCATTCAGCTAGGCAACACTCAATAGGTTGTGTCTGAGACCTTCCACCCAATACACATTGTCAGCACTGCTCTTTCCATTCAGAGAGATGGACCCTCTGCCTTTGACCATACATGGTGCATCATTACCAAAACAAACCACACCACCATCATATTCTTCCAGAGAAAGAAACTCACTCTGGTCACCAGTCATATGGTGAGAACAACCACTGTCAATAATCCACTCATTGGAATTATCAAAGTGGGAGACAAGATCCTTCTTGTTTGACACATCTTCCTTGACTGCTACAAACATAATATCCTCATTTTCTTCATCTTCTGATTCCTCATCAGTGACACCTTCATCAACTACTACAAAATAGTTTCTCTGGTTTCCTCCTTTGAACTTCTTGAACTTTTCTGGTTTGTCCTTGCTATCACCATTAGGACAGTTTACAACAATGTGTCCTATCCAGCTACAAGAGAAGCATTTCAAAAGAAGCTTACCTCTATATTTACCTATTCCCTTAGGAAGTCTCTTGCCAAAAAGAGCTTCAAATTCCATCAAGATCTCCTCATCATCCATTTCTCTTCTTTGTCTTAGTTTACCACTGGTACTAGCTTCTTTTCCTTTTCTAGATGGTGCAGTAGATGCTCTAAAGGCTGATTTAGTCTTCTGAACACTGCCATCAAAACTATTTAGCTCATAGACTGTCAACTCTGCAATGATGGAGTCTAGGGATACCTTAGTCTTGTCTATTGACCTCAGCTCCTGAATAGCAGCAACCCTTATTGCATAGACCAGTAATAAGGATCTCAAAACTTTGCTAACAATAGTGGAATCTTCCATTTTACCACCTGCACTCTTGATATCTCCAACAATAGTTTTGATTATTATTCCATATTGTTGAATGGTCTCTCCTTCAACCATCCGCATGTCTTCAAACTTTCCCCTAAGGCTTTCTTCCTTAGCTTGTTTTACATGCTCATCACTGCCATAGATATTCTCAAGAGTATCCCATACTTCCTTGGGATTTTCTTTATCCTAGACATCAATAAACTCAATGTCAGATAATCTACTGATGAGGGCTTCCATGACTTGTCCATTATCCTGGATCTCTCTCTTTTGATCATTGGTGAGAGTACTAGTAGGAATAACATAAGCATTCTGAACATAGCTCCAGTGTTGAGCACCCATGCTTCTGATGTATATCTTCATTCTGTCCTTCCATATTTTGAAATTATCTCTATTGAACTTTGGACCTTCCCTCTTCATCATTACAATAAGATCTTTCCCTCAAGCAGTTAAGCTTACAACACAGAGGACCTGGAGGACACTCTGATACCAATTGATAATACAATGATGAACAATGAGTACCAACCAGGTACTGAGAGGGGGGCTGAATCAGTACATATATAAAACTTTTCCTTAACCAGTTTGACTCTAAATAGTGAACTTGAATAGCAATCACTAACACCGGTCATAAACCAAATTACTACCAGTTAAACATAATGAGACTGTGAAAGATATAAACTGGAAACACTTATCTTACCACATAACCTACGCCCTCATTTCCATATTATCCGTGTGCATAAATAGGTAATCTATCATCAACAATATAATAACATGCTAGATCAACATGATTCACCACTTGAATCACACGACACACATATTTTTCACGTGGAAACCCAACTAGGAAAAACCATGGTGGGGATGAATACCCACAAGCTATTTTTGAACACTTTAGAAGTCTGCTTTGTTAGGAGCCTATTCTGGTTAAAGACTATTACAACAAGTTCTGTTAAGAAGTGATCCTGTTAGGGATCACCCGGTTAAGGGGTGACTAGAATACCAAGTTAAGGGTTAAACCCTGTTAGAGGTTACCTTGTTAGAGGATTTCATGAACCCGATGGCTTTGAGTCACCCTATTAAAGGATTTATAGCAAGCTGGTTAAAGCTATCCTGCTAAGGGATTTTCCAACTGTTGACATGGTTAGAGATCAACATGTTTTACAATGATTTGGTAATAGCACTTCAATGCCAATTCAGGTCCGCTTTAGTTCCTTTCTTCTACATACACACTCTGTAGGTATCAACCCTCTTATTTGGTCTGGCAAGAATCACGTGTCTTTGCACTTAGATACACACACAACATTTGCCAACAACATCGACCTTATAGGAAACAGATAGGTCGGTAACATAAACCCTAAACCCTAAACATTTAGGTTGAGCAATTCGGTTGGTTCTTTGCCGCTTCTTGGAGATGATAACCTATCATGTATTCTCCACCATTTAGAGGGACTTAACTCATTCCTGAGGTAGATAGGATCAATCCCCTTCATGCAAGTGTTGGCATTATAATAGACAATGGGAGATTGTTGGCATTTCAATAAGGATATTGAGAAGGTTGTTGATGATTATAGATATAACTGATTAAGGATGATTTACTATCTTATTATTATTATTTTGTCATTGATGTCAAGAAATTGATTTTCTAAATCAGTATGATGTTACCATATTTTGAGAAGTATGACTTGATGAGTATAAAGGTGTCGGTAAAAGACATAGAAAGAATATGATGAATAAGGGGATGAATAAGTTATTCAATGGGCAACTATTACCAAGTTAGACAATGATGAGATCATAATGTTTAGATTGTTTTGATATCATACATATGTTATTTATTGTAAGGTTAATACTATACTATGTTACCAAGCAAAGAACCTAGTCGGTAAACCCTAAAGAACCTAGTCAGTAAACCCTAAGGTTATCACTATCGGTTAATGAAGACAGAGTGTCTACCGAGTAAAGTTTAGTATTTATCGAGTTGTAACTGAGTTGTAACAGAATGCATCAAATGGTTACATGCATTATTTAATGAAGGCAGCTGATAAGATGGAACTGATTAAATGATTGGTATGCCGTGCATAAAGTTTGTTAAAGAATCTATGGCAAAGGAAAATCAGCATGAAGATCTACAGCGCAGATTGAACCGCATACCCTAGCACAAGTTCCAAGAAATGTATGCAAGTTCCAAGGTGGGGTAAAATATTTTTCAAATCAAAGAATACATTGAACCTGGTCAAAGTTTGAAGATCTGACGGCTATGATTGATCATGGGAAATGTGATCAAAGGAGATTAAGTAGTTGGCAATTGTTTATAAATAGAGAACTGTTGATAAACAATGTATGCAGGAAAGTGTATGCACAGGGATGCTACATAGTAATTACCGAGCACAGAAGCTTGAAGAACTATTTGTATAACAGAGTATAGAGCCCAATAGATGGACAAGATTAGTTCTATGTCTAGATTGTATTGAGCAAATAAGAATCTGCTTTAGCATTTTAGATGTGAAGTTGCAGATATATTTTTATTACTGTTATTTTGTGAAGTGACAGAAAATCTCTTAACCAAGTGGACTTAACAGTCTTATTTGTAAAACCCTCTAGCAAGGTGACATTCTGATTGAGTGTTTGAAATCCTTTAACAAGGTCACTTCTAACAAGGTGAAGATCCTAACAGATCTAAGGGAAATCCCTTAACCGGGTCACATCTAGCAATGTGTTTGTAATCTTTAACAGGATTTGCTTTTAACCGAGCATACTCAGGAAGAGTATATTTCTTAGCGCATCTGAAATCCCACAGTTGTTTTTCCCTATTTGGGTTTCCACGCTAAATCTAGTGTTATGAGGTTTAAGATGTTTATATGCTTTTGAGTTTGCATGTTTAACAGTTTTGGTTATATAACTGAAGTATATGTTACTAAGGTTGAATCTGATGTTTTTATGGAAGATTAAGTTTGTGTAATTCACCCCCCCCTCTCATCTTATCAGCTTGGCATTTGTACTTAACATTAAATATCAGAACTATCAATTGGTATCAGAGCTTTGGACTCTGGAAGAAAATTTTAAAGGTACTTGAGGCAAAGATCCAAAGATGTATAAGAGGGATGCATCAAAGCTAAAGAAGTCAAGTTTCTCTACATGCAGAAAAGGATGAAGCTACACCTATCATGAGTTGGAGAATATGCTGCATATTATTTGGAGAATGATTTCATTACACCGAGCACCTATCCATTGATAATGGAAGAGATAAAGGCAAAGCAAGTACATATCCAAGCAATGATTGAAATAACATTTGCATTGACCGACTCAGAGTTAAATGATCTAGAAGGCTGCAATGATGCGAAGGCAATGTGGGACAAGCTCATATCTGTATATGGCGGTGATGAACATGTTCAAAGAGCAAAAGTGGATAGTCTAAGAGGGCAACTTGAATCTATGAGGATGAATGAAGGTGAGAACATAACTTAGTATAGTACAAGACTAAAGGAGATTGTCAATCAAATCAAAGGAGCAGGTGGAACCATTGAAGAAAAGGATATAACAAGTAAGTTGTTAAGAACCCTTCTACTAGCTTATGCAATCGGAGTCTCTACAATCAATTAATTAAGGTTTGTACCCAATATGCCAGTTTCTTTAGATGCTACTATTGGTAAGCTACATGCATTTGAGTTAAGTAATTTTGATAACAATGGGTTTTCGGTAAATAAAGTTGAATCTTCATTTAGTTCTTTTCATCTTGATAATTACAATGAAAGAAAGTATAAGTACTCTGAAGGAGATCACAGGGGAGCAAGTGAAAGATTTCGTAAGAACATGGAGGAAGTACGCAAATAGTATGAGGAAATCAGAAAGCAAGAAGAGTTTGAAGCACTATTAGCCAGAAGGTTACCGAGAGGCAAAGGTAAGTATAAAGGAAAACTACCTTTGAAATGTTTCAATTGTGATAAGATAGGACATATGGCTTCTAATTGTCTTGAAAAAGATTCTACTGAAAAGAGAGATTACCAAGATCATAGATAGAAAGACAATCATTATAGAGGACACCGAGACTTCAGAAGAAGAGATAGAAAGACATGCTTAATAGCTGATGAGGAATCCAATGATGATAAATCAGATGAAATTGATATAGAGGAAGTAGTTTATGTGGCTATCAAAGATGGATTAGATGAAGAAAAGTATGGAGAAAAATCCCTAATATCTCACATAAATACTAATGATTCTTGGATCATAGATAGTGGATGCTCACATCACATGACTAGTGATAAACACAAGTTTGTTATGTTAGAAGATTATGATGGAGGCTATGTAAGATTTGGTAATGATGCACCATGTCCAGTAAAAGGTAAAGGATCTATAACACTTCTTGACAATGCAAGATGCAATGATGTTTATTGGGTTGAAGGTTTGAAATACAATTTGTTGAGTGTAGCATAGCTAAACAATACAGGATACCGAATAGAATTTCAAAAAGGAATTGTCAAAGTTCATGACAAGAATGGAAAGTTAGCTGCTACCAGAACACAAACAAAAGGTAACACATTTCACCTTGACTCAACTTGGAATAAGTGTCTGTATGCAAAGATAGATAATACCTGGTTATGGCATAAGAGGTTATGTCATGTAAATTTTGATAATCTGATCAAAATAAGTAAGAAGCACCCAGTAAGAGGTCTACCAAGTTTGGAAAAACTTGAGAATGCTATGTGCCGAGGATGCAAGATGGGTAAGATGACAAGATCAAGCTTTACAAGTAGGTCTTACACTTCTAGGGGAATTTTAGATCTTGTGCACACCAATCTTTGTGGTCCTATGAAAGTTCAAAGTTATTATGGTGATAAATATTTCATATTATTTGTGGATGATTACTCAAGGGTGATGTCAATTATGTCTTTAAAAGAAAAATCAGAAGCTTTTCAAATGTTTAAATGGAACAAGGTAAGAGTTGAAAAATGAAACAGGAAGACAACTGATATGTCTTAGATCAGATAGAGGAGGAGAGTTCACATCTGATGAGTTCAATTTATTCTGCAATGATCATGGTATTAAAAGACAAGTCTCTGCACTGAGAACTCTACAGCAAAATGGAATAGCTGAGAGAAGAAATAGATCTATTATGGATTGTGCCAGAACCCTGATGATTGAAAAGAGGGTACCTCAAACATTTTGGAGAGAAGCAATAAGCACAGCAGTTTACACCCTGAACCAAGTACAACTAAAGAAAGGAAGTATGAAGACACCATATGAAATCTAGTATGACAAGAAACCTAATGTAAGTTATTTCAAAATCTTTGGAAGTAGATGCTATGTACACAAAGATGATAGAAATGGAAAGTTTGATCAGAAAAGTGAAGAAGGAACATTTCTTGGTTATTCTTCTAGAATCAAAGCATTTAAATGTCTGATCAAATCATCTAACAAAATAGTAGAAAGTGCAAATGTGAAAATTAATGAATTTGCAAAAAGAAATGATGAAGGAAATTCCAAGGAACCAGAAGACTATGATGAATTTGTCTATGTTCAACCGACAAGTCTTACCGAGAAAACTATTGAAGAAAATGAAGAGAATATCCAGTTACCAAGTGATGAAGAATATCATACAGAGCCTACTGAGCTTGTATTAGCCAAATATGTCAGAAGACATCATGCGTCAAGTCAGATTATAGGATATAAGGATGATCCAGTTATGACAAGGAACAAATTGAGACAAAACACATGTCTAATATCTGAATTTGAGCCGAGAATAGTGAAAGAGGCATTTAACAGTGAAGATTGGATAAATGCTATGACATAAGAGATTGATCAAATCAAGAAGAATGACACATGGACACTGGTCCCAAGACCGAAGGACAAAAATGTAATCGATACAAAGTGGATTTTAAAAAACAAGCTGAATGAAAAAGGAGAGGTCATTTAAAATAAAGCAAGACTAGTTTGCAAAGGTTATGCCCAAGAAGAAGGAATTGATTATGGTGAAACTTTTGCACCTGTGGCTAGACTACAAGGAGTAAGAACATTGTTGGCATAAGTTGCTTACAAAAATTTCAAGGTATATCAAATGGATGCCAAATCTGCATTTCTGAATGATATATTAGAAGAAGAATTTTTTATTTAACAACCTAAAGGATTTGTTGAAGACAAGAGTAAAAATCAGTTATGTAAATTGAACAAAGCATTATATGGTTTGAAACAAGCACCTAGAGCATGGCATGAAAGATTGCACTCTTATTTGATTAAGATTGGTTTTATAAGGACAAGTGAGAACATCAATATGTACATGAAGAATGATGAAAATCGAATACTGATCTCAGCCATATTTGTTGATGATATTATATTTTGTGGAAATGACTCTTTATGCAAGAACTTTGGAAATGAAATGAGAAAAGAATTTGAGATGTCATTAATCGGTGAGATAAAGTATTTTATAGGTTTACAGATACTGCAAATGAAAAATGAGATTTTCATTGCTCAATCCAAGTACATAAAGGAAATCTTGAAGAAATTTGGAATGGAGGATTCAAAACCAGTAAGTACTCCTATGACTACCAACTGTAAATTATCAAAGAATGATGAATTTGCATCTGTTGATGAGACACTTTATCGATCCATGATTAGAAAGCTATAATATGTTGTTCACAGCAGGCCAAATATAGCACATGCAGTAGGTATAGTTGCAAGATTCTCTGCAGATCCCAAGGAAACACAAATGATAGCAATCAAAAGAATTTCTAGATACTTGAAAGGCACTAAGGATTATAGCTTAGTATATCAGAAAGGAAATGAATTTGATTTAAAAGTTTATACTGATGCTGATTGGGTAGGCAACATTGATGACAAAAAAAGCACAAGTGGATGAGCTTTCTTTTTAAGAGAAAGACTAGTAAGTTGGCTTAGCAAGAAACAAGGATGTGATTCACAGTCAACAGCAGAAGTTGAATATGTTGCTGCAACATTAAATTGTACCAACATAGCATGGATCAAACAAATGTTGGATGGTATAAATGAGAAAGTTACCGAGCTAGTAACTATATTCTGTGACAATACTACTACCATTAACATTTCAAAGAATCCTGTTATGCACTCTAAGATGAAACATATCTCTATCAAATATCATTATCTTAGAGAAGAAGCTCAAGAGAAGAAAGTGGTGTTGGAGTATGTTAGCACAAAGGAACAAATAGTAGATATCTTCACCAAGCCATTGTCAAGGGACACTTTTGAGTATCTCAGAAGTAAGTTAGCTACCCCTATCTTCCATTCACTGACCGAGTTCGGTGAAAGCATCAATTCGATGACTCTAAAGAATATCTTTTAGGAGTTGATGTTGATTTACACAATTTAGGAGGTTTTCTAAAGGTGTGCAGGAAACAATACAGGAAACAGGAATTGAAGACAAAATGCTCTAACCGAGACTAAGTTGATACATCACAGCAGGAAATCACTTCATATAGGAAGAAATTATGTTTTAGTTATTTACTCTTTGGCATTGTTGTCAAAGGGGGAGAAGAATGGAGAAGACTGGAGAAGACTGGAGAAAAGAAAGACTAAGAAAAGAGAAGTATAATGTATGGGGGAAAAGACTGATGAAAGGGGGAGAGCATTTCAACATTTCAGAATATCATAGCAATTCGGATCAATTAGGTCAAATCAATTGGTTTTTCCATCAATGCCAAAGGGGGAGATTGTTGGCATTATAACAGACAATGGGAGATTGTTGGCATTTCAATAAGGATATTGAGAAGGTTGTTGATGATTATGGATATAACTGATTAAGGATGATTTACTATCTTAATATTATTATTTTGTCATTGATGTCAAGAAATTGATTTTCTAAATTAGTATGATGTTGCCATATCTTGAGAAGTATGATTTGATGAGTATAAAGGTGTCGGTAAAAGACACAGAAAGAATATGATGAATAAGGGGATGAATGAGTTATTCAATGGGCAACTATTATCCAGTTAGACAATGATGAGATCATAATGTTTAGATTGTTTTGATATCATACATATGTTATTTATTGTAAGGTTAATACTATACTATGTTACTGAGCAAAGAACCTAGTCGGTAAATCCTAAGGTTATCGCTGTCGGTTAATGAAGACAGAGTGTCTACCAAGTAAAGTTTAGTATTTACCGAGTTGTAACTGAGCTGTAACAAAATGCATCAAATGGTTACATGCGTTATTTAATGAAGGGAGCTGATGAGCTGTAACTGATTAAATGATTGGTATGCCATGCATAAAGTTTGTTAAAGAATCTATGGAAAAGGAAAATCGACATGAAGATCTACAGCGCAGATTGAACCGCATACCCTAGCACAAGTTCCAAGAAATGTATGCAAGTTCCAAGGCAGGGTAAAACATTTTTCAGATCGAAGAATACATTGAACCTGGTCAAAGTTTGAAGATCTAATGGCTATGATTGATCATGGGAAATGTGATCAAGGAGATTAAGCAGTTGGCAATTGTTTATAAATAGGGAACTGTTGATAAACAATGTATGTAGGCAAGTGTATGCACAGGGATGCTACATAGTAATTACCGAGCACAGAAGCTTGAAGAACTATTTGTATAACAGATTATAGAGCCCAATAGATGGACAAGATTAGTTTTATGTCTACATTGTACTGAGCAAATAAGAATCTACTTTAGCATTTTAGATGTGAAGTTGCAGATGGATTTTTATTACTGTTATTTTGTGAAGTGATAGAAAATCTCTTAACCGAGTGGACTTAACAGTCTTATTTGTAAAACCCTCTAGCAAGGTGACATTCTGATTGAGTGTTTGAAATCCTTTAACAAGGTCACTTCTGACAAGGTGAAGATCCTAATAGATCTGAGGCAAATCCCTTAACCGGGTCACTTCTAGCAATGTGTTTGTAATCTTTAATAGGATTTGCTTTTAACCAAGCATACTCTAGAAGAGTATTTTTTAGTGGGTCAGAAATCCCACAGTGGTTTTTCCCTATTTGGGTTTCCACGTTAAATCTGGTGTTATGAGGTTTATGATGTTTATATGCTTTTGAGTTTGCATGTTTAACAGTTTTGGTTATATCACTGAAGTATATGTTACCGAGGTGGAATCTGATATTTTTATGGAAGATTAAGTTTGTATGATTCACCCCCCCCTCTCATCTTATCAGCTTGGCATCTGTACTTAACATTAAGAATCATAACTATCAGCAAGATCCTTCATGCGCATGAGGCTGACATGGCAACAAAGTCTGATCTCCATTATATTGCTAACTCATCACACAATGCCATCGGTTGAATCACACAAGCTTGAAACGCTTCAACTGGAAACCCTGAAGCTGAGACTACCAACTGGTAGTCATACCATATTAAACTACTTCACCTTTAGCATATATACCGGTTCTCATCATTCTATCGATTCACTTTGCCAGTTGCTTAACTTCAATAAACCTGTTCACTCTTCATCATATTACCGGTTCTCTCTTGAGCATATTGACATCAATGACAACACAATATCATCATCTCAACATATTCTACACATATGCCAACAAATCTTACCTTCTTCATTCATCTTGTTCTAGTAGACCCATTTAGTACCTATGACATTCTTATCTGCTAGTGTAGGAACTAATTCCCAAGTCTTGTTCTTTTGAATCTATTGAAGCTCTTCTTCCATTGCATCCATCCATTTCTCACTTTTGTTGGCCTCATTAAATGTTTTGGGTTCTATTTCAGTCATGAGGCAGAGATTCACTTGTTCATTGTTCCAAGCAAGTATTCTTCTTGTCTATATACCATCACTTTTATTTCCTATGATCTTCTCTTTCAAATGATTTTTATGCATATATCTATTAGGGGTCTTGTTGGGTGCTTCTTCTGGTTCATTTTCTGACTGAACTTCATCATCATCACATGAATCATCATATCAGTTTACATGTGATTGTTTTCCTTTATGCAATTCTTCATCAACTCTTACATGCACACTTTCAATGACTCTTCTCACTCTTTTATTGTACCATTTGTAGGATTTGTTGTGAGTAGAGTAACCCAAGAAGATTCCTTCATCACTCCTAGAATCAAAGCCACCTAAACTATCATTATCGCTCTTGATGGAGCATTTACTTCCAAACACTTTAAAATATTTAACTGATGGCTTTCGGTCATACCACAGTTCATAAGGTGTAATTCTTCTATTTGTTCTCAGCCGAATCCAGTTCAATGTATATATTGTAGTATGTACTCCTTCCTTCCATTACATATCTGGTATGTTTGCCTCATTCAACATAGTTCTTTCCATCTCCTTGATAGTCTGATTTTTCCTTTCTACAACACCATTTTGTTGTGGTGTTCTTGGGGCTAAATACTATCTTTTGATTCCATGCCTCTCACAGTAGTCTACAAACTCATTGGATGTGAACTCACCACCCCGGTTTGATCTCAGATACTTCAACTGGCATCCACTTTCCTTCTCAACCATCTTTTGGAATATTTTAAGCCTCTCATATGCTTGTGATTTGTCATCTAGGAAAGTGATCCATGTCATTCTTGAGAAATCATCAATGAACAACATGAAGTATCTCTCATCGGCTAAAGCTCTTGTTCTAGTTGGACCACATAGATTTGTATGCACAAGTTCTAAGGGCCTTGAGGTATTATGTTCTTTGATCTTGAAGGTTACCTTAGTCTGCTTGCCTCTTAGACCTTCATCACAAAAAGTACTTTCTAGTTTGATAATTGGTGGTATATGTCTCACAAAACCTTTCTTGCTCACCTTAACCAGATTATCAAAGTTTATATGGCCTAATTTTCTCTACCATAGATATCTCTCATCTACTTGTCCCATCATGCATTTGGACTCAAAGCATTCCTTCAGATTGTACACATTTTCATCTGTCATTTTAACTTTTGCAACAATTTGTCTGATACTATCCTTCCTTATCTGACAACCAGTAGAGTTAAATGTGAATTTGTATCCTTTATCACACATTTGACTCACACTTAGCAAATTATGCTTTAGTCCTTCCACATAGTATACATTATGTGCTTTTAATTTTCCATCTATGTTCAAAGTACCTTTGCCTTTTATCCTGATGGAAGAGTTGTCTCCGAACCTCACTGAACCTCCATTCTAATCATCAAACTTGATGAACTTCTTTTTGTCTCTGGTCATGTGATTGGAACATGCACTGATTACAACCCATAAATTTCTTCTTTCTACATTGTAGGGTAGTTTGTATAATCAAACTTGATTCTACTTTATTCTTATCCTTCTCAACCCAAACAAGGTTGGCTTCCTTCTTCTTGTTAGTTTCAATTTTCTACTTCGGTTTTTCTTCAAGTTTCTTATCCGATACTGACTTATTTTTCTTAAAAGTCATAAGTTTGCAATGTTTTGCAATTTGGCCAACATTTTGACAATGATAGCATTTCACATTGACATTGAATGATAAATTTAAAAAACTATTGTAGGATACCGGATGACTTCTCCTACATTCATAACTCTTATGACCAAAACCATTACAATAATAATAAGTCACATTCATCTCCTGGAGTGCAGCAAATGAGTTTTTACTTTCAAAACTAGGTGGGGGATTACACAACAAACTACAATATGCAATTATATGACCAAACTTATTACACTGGTAATAGTAACCATTCAATTTGGGTACATACTAATCTTGTTGCATTGGACTGGCAAACCTTTGTCTCACCGGCTGTTTACCTCTCATGCTATTGACTTTAGTGAACCCCTCTTCATCAATATTCAACTTGCCCTTATGGTTTGCATTTTGGTACAAAGAGTGAGCCTTCCAGTTCTGAGCATTCCGGTTCATAGGCAAATTTCTTATAGTTTCAGCATAGGTCTTCTTCTTAGTAACTTTGTTGATAGTAAAAGTTTGTTTTTCTTTACTCTCACCTGAAGAAGCAAACTACATATCCTTGTCAGATGTGTCTTTTCTATTTGAACTTTGTCCTTCTTCAAAACCTAAACCTCCAGTATCTTTTGAGTGCTTCTGATTAATCAACATTTTGTGCAAGGCTTCAGTGTTGCCCTCATACTTGCTCCTCATCTTCAACTCATCCTTTCTCTTTTCAAGATCTTTTTTGAGCCTTACAATTTCTTTTTCCGAATTCTAATACTCCTCTTTCTTTATCAATTCAAATGATTTAACTTCACATATCCTCTTGGCACCTTCCAACTGGAGTTTCAAACTAGAAATTGTTTTCTTGGACTCATCCAAGGACTGCCTCAAATGGTCTTTTTCGTCAACAACAACACACTTAACCTTCTTGAGATCTCCTCTTGTTTTACTCAACTCCTGAAGAGCACTAATGAGCTCACTTACCAGGTGCACTTCAACTTCAATGTCATCATCTTTATTATCTTCATCAATCGGTTCATCTAGTGCCATAAAGAGATTGTTTTTTCTTTCATCCTCATAGCAGTCTTTTTTTGAGGCACTTTCTTCATCTGTGGCATCATCTTCAATAGTATGCAGGTTGTCTGGTAGCTTCTTCTATCCTATTAGTAAGCATTCTTCTTTTTATCCTTACCCAAAGGTTTGTTGGTTCTTTGTTGCTCCTATCTAGCATTCTCACTATAGGGACATTTTGAAGCAAATTGTCCTATTTTACCACAATTAAAACATTTGAGAGGAAATTTTCCTTTGTACTTACCAGATCCTCTTTTAATCTTCCTTACAAAGTTTGCTACCACTGTGTCTGAGTCTTCACTAGATTCTCCTTGAGTAATTTATTCCTTACCCTTTTTGATGGAGTTGAGAGCAACCTCTTTCTTTGAAGTTCCTTCACGAGTTGTTCTCATCTCATAAGCGGTTAGGGACCCAAATAACTCATCCATTGAAAAGGTTTTTAGATCCTTGGTTTCTTCTATTATAGAAAAATTTGTGTCATACTTACATGTGAGTGATCTATGTACCTTTTTTACAATCACTTCATCAACTATATCCTCTCCAAGTCCTCTAATAGTGTTCACCATTTCATCAATTCTGTGAAGATAATAAAAAATACTCTCTTCATCTTTCATCTTCAAGCCTTCAAGTTGACCTTTTAGTGTTTGTAGATTAGCCTCCTTGACCTTGACATCTCCTTCAAACAATATTTTCAACTTATCCCAAGTTTCCTTGGCGGATAAGTAGTGCATGACCTTAACAAACTCATTATCAGATAGTCTACTGAGAATAGCATACATGGCCTTGGAATTGTTTTCATACTCCTTCTTAGCATCTAGATTTGTAGGAGGATTATTAGGGATAGCATACCCATTGTTCACAGACATCCAAACATCAAAGCCTAGGGATGACAGATAGGTTTCCATTCTTCTTCTCCATAAGGCATAGTTGGTACCATCAAACATGGGAGCTTTGGAGGACGAGGATTCATTCCTTGCCACTATGTTCTTAAACCAAAATCTACCCAAGCTAGAGAAAGCTTTGACAAATAGGGAACTTAATGCTCTGATACCGATTGTAGAACACAAGATATCACTGAGAGGGGGGTGAATTAGTGATTATAAATAATTTCAAATAATGTGTGCAACCGGTAGGATAACAAAAGTACTAACACGCAACCACATACAAGAGAACATCGCATAACACTGGATATACGAGGAATACCCAGTGTTGGAAAAACCTCAGTGAGAAAAGCTACTGGAGATCTACTTCTCCAATCCAGCCTCACAATGAAATAACAATTTTATAATGTTTAGGGCACCAACCCAACGAGCACCAACCCCTAGTAATTAATGGGCACCTACCCAAAGGAGCACCAACCCCTATTCTATTTTGAGCACCAACTCAAGGAGAACCAACTCCTACATCGAGCACCCATTCAGTGAAATACAATGAGATATAAAATTAATACAATGATAAACACTTGGTTACAAATGAGTTTTGTAACACCTAGAAACTATTCACTCTATCAGTTGAACTCTTCTATGTTACACTGCTTCTCTTTTCTACCGGTCCTCTGTTCTTACTATTTGAATCCTCTATAGCTCAGTTTATACCTTGCCAGATATTCTCAGAAACTCACTCTTCTCTCCTTCACTCTCTATCACTCTCTTACCAGTTCAGACACTGCCTGTTTAATAGACTGTTATACTCTGTAATAGTTTACCTATTACCTTAACCATTGTTGATTACACATTCCTTACCGGTTCTTCTCCAACACTCAGTCACTTCAATATTTTATATCACACTCAGACTGATCAACTCTTGCCTCGTAGAGATTCAATGTATCATCAATCTCTACTCAATCATCCTCTATCAGCGTACTTAAGTTTTTGATTTGCATATTTATATATATTCTTTCCCGCCAAAACAAAAACTCAAACTTCATGTGCTTAGGGTTTTCTTCATTGACCTTGATCCATATCAAATCGAATCTTAGCTTTCTTGAATCGACAACTTGCAATAACACAACAAAAAGCTCTATCCTATTTTATTCTTCTTCTGAATGTTTACTATATTTAGCAAACTGGACTCTGTTCATCAATCTTGATTTTGTTGATCGCATAAATGATCTAGTAGTTTCTTTCTCCAGATCAACAAGATGTTCAAATATCTTGCTTTGATCATGATGTCAAAGAATAAAATCTCTTCCCTTTGATATGCTTTGACTTGCACTACTCTACAATCAATCCATGATTTTCACAATCGACATTTCATACAAACTTAGTCAACAAATACCTCACTGACACACCATTCACCTACCACTGCACGTACACCACCAAGAATCCATGTGACATCTCTATTAGCATCCACCTCACTTGATTGTGTTTGTTCAAGTTTGGTCACCGATCGAACATGCTATAGGTATACACTAACCGGTTCACCATCATATCATGCACGTCACTATTCTATTGGTTGGGTCATGTTATATTGGACTACACTTATTGGGTTTTCTTTCTTACCAGTTGACATCAACATGCCAACAACCTCCAATGACAATAACAATATTTTGCATACCGGTTTATATATTTACTGGATGACATCAATGATAATACAATGCCAACAAGGAATAAGCCAATCATTAGTTAGTGATCTCCTATTATTCTTCAATGTCTTCAAATCTCCTAAAGGACATTGAAAATGTTTGATGTAGACTTGGTGAATGCTTGATTTGTTATTGCAAACTTTATAAAACCTACACTTTCACTGTATAAGAAGATCCTTCAATGGCTAGATCTTAGATCTTCAAATGAAGAAAGAAAAGGGTTTATGTAGGAAACCCTAATTTTGTCTTGAGTTATAGGCCTACTTAGAAATGACATTTTCTGACAATCTCTTGGATTTGAATATTAAAATACTGCCAAAACATGCTCCCAATTTTCAAGGAGAAAAAGTTGGGACCATGTTGGTACAAACATGATCTGGCCAAATTTTTGCCAAATCTTTTGGGGAAGCAAGATATTGTGATTTTAAAGCTATTTTCAGGAGTTTGTGGAATTTTGTGACATTTTGATATGCAAAATTAGGCTTTGAAGGATGAAATAGGATATAATTAGGGTATTTGATGAAATAATTAATTGAGAGAATAACCTTAAAAGGGGCACACTTAGGGTAAAGGGCCCAATTTTATGATGTGTAGAGGGATAAAAGACAACTTTAGATTTAGTTTAATTAATTAATTAAATGCTTAAAGGGAATTTGAAATGCAAGATGCAAACACACTAAGGCAGGTGCTAACCTAAGTGTGAAATTGTACCACCCAATTAAGGGTGTACAATTTACGACACTACATTTAGCCCCCACTTTAGCATTCATATGACACTAAGTACATATGCAAGCTAAAGTATAGAAAAAGTAAACATTTTATGAAAAAATATATCCATAAGGTGTTGGACAAAGCCCTGAGAGGTATATACAGTACACTATTAGGAACTGGACCCTACAAAACCACATGTTAGATAAAATCACCTAATGCTTACTAGGGAAGTGATGAAGTTCATGGGAAGCTATATGCCCCCTATTTTGGCTTGGGAATTTAGTGAGATGAAACAAGGTATCATGTTTACCACAATGAATTGTGAAAATAGGTGATGACAAATGCTTACAATGAAGCTTGATATAAGATCGAAGTGTATCATGGAAAATTTGGTGAGGAAGAGAACTGAATCATGATTCCAATACCACCGATGGTACACAAATTGAATCTTTCTAACTCAAGATATGAAAGATTAAGCAAAAGAGAAAAAATTAGGGTTTCAAAGAAAGAGAGAGCACATACTGTATGAATAGTGGAAAATGGCACTTTCATTTGTCATTTTCTCACTTTGTGTCTTATTTGCAGCAAAGGAGCCCACATAGCACTCATGATGCATTGAAGATGACCCAGGAGACCATCCCAGATGGAGATCCTATGCCAGTCCATCCTTACTAATCAACCACTTGATGAGGTGAGTGTATGGAACCAACATTGTACTTTCTATTGAATCTATGTTGAGTTGAATTTTGACTTTTTGGTATGAGAGAAATTCTAATTGCACATGTGCCCCCAGAAGGGAGCCATGGTCCCATTAGGGCGTTATGGTCCCAACTAGGCTCCTTGGTCCCACTAGGGTGCCATGGTCCAACTAGGGTGCCCTGGTCCTTCTAGTGCATCCTAGTCCCTATCGAAGGTGACCAAGGGTTAGCAAGGGATCAAGCTTTTTGATGTTTAGATGATACTGATTGTTGATTAGTTGATTTTTCTAGAGATTACCCTATATGTGAGAGCACACTACCGGTCATACATATTAAAATCTACACAGTCAGATTTCTCGATTGTCTAAGGATAATAGAGAGTTGATTAAGGCAGTAGGGTTATGGTATATCTCTAACATGTCATCCATGAAGTTCCACCCAGCAATGCTCATAACACTAATGGAGAGATGGGATATAGATACTTCCACATTCATCCTACCAATGGGAGAGATGAAAATGACACTTGAGGATGTCTACCACATAATAAGGCTTCCCAATAGAGGACATACAATGAGATATCAGGCAGGTCACACCCTATCTTCTTTGAGGAAAGAGAAGAGGTATTGCATTGGGTGAGATATGCCCAGTGAGACTAGAGGATGGATCATGATTTAGTGGTTACTATATCCTACTCGTTCCATTTCACTCATGAGGAGACTCAGGATAGCCACAATGAGGCTAGCCATACACTAAGTTGGACGAGGTAGTCACATGCATGGGGGTTTCCCTTATGCTATCTGAGTGATGGAGGAGTACTGGACAATGTTCTCCTAGCATGTTATCCCATCTCTACCATTACTTAGGAGATTATGCCTATGGTGATGGATGTAGCTAGATGACATGCACCCTTCTTCAGGTTTGGATGTTCAAGTATATTACATGTAGCAAGCCAGCCGGAGTACTAATTGATGTTGGTTCTGATGATCCTAGAGCATATGCATATCTTCTCACCAGACCATGGTAGAATGATGACTTGTTGCATTGTAGGATTGTGATTGATAGACTTGGAATGGATGTCATCAAATGGAGACCATACCAGTGCATGGGCACATGGCCAAGCCAACGTAGTCAACTTTGTCTTATGTAGAGAAACTGCTTTCTTGAGGGACACTACAACCACATTGTGGTCCCATTCTATTTCGACCAAGTCAGCTAACAGTTTGGGCTAGAGAAGGGTGTTCCAGATGATGTTCCAATTTTTATATGCCACTCTCGAGTCATGGCGAGGCTAGGAGTAGTTCCTAGGCCTTGCAATGCTAAGATTTAGCTGACTGATTTAGATGATTCTAATCGAGGTGTCATGGTTCCCTTTAATGATGACATGGGAGTTCATCGTAGTTACATCACATGGTGGGACAAGACTTTCCACAAAGCCATTTTTCCTTTAGACTATCCTAGGGGAAATCCTAGAGCATGGAGGCGATCAACTAGGGAGGATCACAAGATATTTGAGGATCCTAGTGATGGGGACACATCCGATCATGAGGATGAGAGAGATGATGAGGAGGGAGGAGGAGATGGAGGTATTGGTTGGGAGGGAGGTTAGGATGTGGATGATGATGAGGATGATCTAGAGGAGAGAGTAGAGGAGGAGGAGGAGGAGAAGAGAGAGGAGGATGAGTAGGAGAGAGAAGGAGGAGATTCCCCATCACTTTGGAGATGATACCATATCCCTAGATCCCCGATAGTGCCGGCTAGAGGAGAGGAAGTTGTTCTCAAGAGACCGACTTTGAGCTTATGATGATTATTTCCTATAGCACCATTCACTAGAGTATAGAGACACTATGAGAATGGAGAGGGCAATGAATCTAAGTCGGAGATGACCGTGACACACGATCCACACTAGAAGCTAGGAGATGCAAGTACAGACTTTTTATTTTATTAAGTTTGTTTACAATTTTTTTATTATGATGAACATGTGATTTGATTTCATTCCCTCTCTACAATCGAAATATATGAGTGGTGATCCCTTATCTACCAGACCCTATCAGACATCATCACTACTTCATGCATACCTCAATCTTCATAGATCATTCATAGGCCTTAGAGGAGCACCGGACAATACAAGGATCTATTTGAATAAGTTTGAATAGAGCTAGAGATCACGTGAGAAGAGGGGGAGCATCCACAACATGAGCTCAGAGAGTCTCGGGTAAAGTCAGCCATGTATCGAGGTATAGTCATCGAGCAAGACCAAAAGAGTTCTTCTAGGAGTCACTCATGGGATTCATCCTGTTATACACCCATGGGACCACCACAATAGGGACCCAAGAGCTCAGGTATTCACCAGCCATAGATAGTGGTTATATAGTAGAGACCACATTTTGCATCTAGTGGTCGACTTTGTTTATGATGATATATTTAAAAATTTAATGATATATATATACATTTCTCACTAATTAAAAATTTTGATGTATATATACATTTATCACTATATATATATGATGTATTTAAAACTTTTGATTGATTTCTCAATACTTCATGGTTAAACTGATACATGTGTGATATAATTAAATATGACATTGATGATGTAGAGAAATGTGTTCTAGGTTAAGGACAATATAAGTAATGTGTTCTAATTACAGGTTTAATTAAACACAACATGATGCATCCTAACTTCCAAAACACATAAAGAAACTTTCATGGTATATTAGCACATACAAAATGTAAATTCCTAAAAAATTACATAATGAATTAAGGACAATCAAAAATTTTGAACATGTTTGTCAAGAATGAAGCAATATAGATCAAATGTTAATAATTTAATACTACATGCTTTAAAGAGAACATGCTACCATACCACAAAATATTTTAAGAAGAAAAGAAAGGAAAAGAAGAGAAATAAGAAGATTTAGGCATAGTATCCATGAAGATGCATAGTGTTTATGGGTTCTTTGAGAGGCATACCTTCCACATCTGCTATTTTGTATGCACCTGATCCATAGACCTTAGTGATGATATATGGTCCAAGCCAATTTGGGCAAAACTTTCCTCTTTCTTCAGGTAAAGAATTTACATTATGTTGATTCTCATATAGTACAAGGTCACCCACTGAGAAGGAACATTTAATGACCTTATCGTTATAGCTTTGATGTAGGGATTTATGATATGCTTGAATATCCTCAAGTGCATTTATACACCATTCATCAAGCATTTCAAGTTGTTGAAGGCATTGTTCTTGATAAAAATCATCATCGACTATACCCTTAAGAGAAATCCTTAGTGAGGGAATCTCTAACTCTAAATGTATAATAGCATCAGAACCATAAAAAAGATTGTAGGGGTAGTACCCATAGCTATGTGTACACTTGTTCGATAATCCCAAAGGGCATAAGTCAATTGGGTGTGCCAGTCCTTACCGTGTTTTTTTATAGTCTTACAAAGAATTTGTTCAAGAATTTTGTTAGAGGACTCAACCAGGCCATTAGATTGAGGGTAATAAGGTGTAGAAAAATGATGTTGAATATGATATTTTTTGAGAAATTTCTTCACATCTTTGTTCTTAAATGAAGTACCATTGTTAGAAACCAAAGTGGAAGGAATTCCAAATCGAGCAATAATATTATCCAAGATGAATTGACAAATTACTTTAGCAGTAATGGATCTATGAGGAACCACTTCTACCCACTTCGTAAAATAATCTGTAGTGGTTATAATGAAAATATGGCCTTGGGATGAAGGAGGAGAATTTTTTCAACAAGATCCAAGCCCCACATTGAAAAGGGCCAAGAAGCCACTTGTGACTTAAGTTCTTGTGAAGGAGCTTGAATCAAATTATTGTGTTGCTGACACCGATGACACTACTTAACAAACACAAAGGAATACTTATCCATGGTTTTCCAATAATATCCCATTCGAAGATATCATTGAACTAAAGTTTTACCTCTAAAACACCCCCCACAAGAACCTGATTGTGCTTCCTCAAGATAAATCAGGATTTATATTTTGTGGAGACAGTGGAGAAGAAAACCATTATAACCCCTTCTATAAAGGATATTAGAAAGGATAATGTATCTTGCGGATAACTTACAAATCCTAGCTCTAGAATTTTACTCGTAGAATTTGGAAATGTACCATCAGTAAAATATCTTAAGATATGCAAGTACCATTTGTCAGAATCTATGATATATCAATAAGCCACATCACTAGGATTGTCAACAATAGCGGGAGAAGAAAAGGCTATGAATAACAAATTTAAGATCTATCACTGGATCCTCTAAGGATATAAGGGAAGCAATACATGCCATTTTATCAGCATGTCGATTATCCTTACGAGGAATAGTCTCCATGACATAAGAATCAAATATTTGTAACAAGATAAGGCCAAATCTTGATATTATGATAATTTATCTTGTTTAGCTTGGTAAAATCCTATAACTTGTCTAATGATTAATTGAGTCACCATAGATATGTATGTGCTTCACATTCCAGACTAAAGCTTCTCTAAGACCAGCTATAAGGGCTTCATACTCAACAATGTTATTAGTACATAAGAAATTAAGACGATAAGAAAAGAGAATAGGTTTTCTATTAGGAGGAAATAGAACAACACCTGCCCTCAAGCCCGTATGACACCTAGAGCCATCAAAGTATAACTCCCAATTTTCATCAATCTCAATAGGAAAAAAAACTCATCAGGAAAGGACTCTTGATTAGGTAGCATGAGAGGTGAAGGAGCATCAACTAAATGATTGGTCAATTTTTGTCATTTTATTTGTTTTGAGAAACAAACTTAAGAGAAAACTTAGTTAACATCATAACCCACTTCGCTAGACATCCTGAAAGATCTGTCTTAGAGAAAAGGCATTTTAAAGGATCAAATTTGATGATAACATGAACCTCATCATTCAAAAGGTAATGCATCAAATTTTTCATTGCAAAAACCAGAGTAATAAGCTACCTTTCTATCATGGTATAGCGGACTACATAAATGATCAAAGTACGACATATAATAAACCAAGTATTCTTTACCATCACTATTGTATTGTTCCAACAAAGCCACAAGAGAATGAGGAGAAGCGACTATGTATAGAAGAAATGGTTTAGTTGGGTCAGCTAGTTTTAAGATAGGAGGGTTGGCCAAATAAGATTTGAAATCCTCAAAAGCTTGATGATAATCCTCATTCTCTTGGAAGGTGATGTTTTTCTTGAGCAATTGAGTAAAGGGAAAGGTCTGATCTGCAAGCTGTAAGACAAACCTATGAATAGCTTGTATCTTTCCTTGCAAGCTTCTCAATTGGGAAATATTTTTAGGAGGTGGCATATTAGCAATGGCATCTATCTTTTTTGTATTCACCTCAATACCATGATGTGACACTATGAATCCTAATAGCTTTCCACTATCCACACCAAAAATAGATTTTCAGGGGTTCAAGTGCATGTTATATTTACAAATTTTCTCAAAGACTTGATGAAGGATCTTAAAATGGTCTTTGCGGAGTATGGACTTAGCTAAGATGTCATCAACGTAATCTTCTAATATTTTATGCATGTAGTCATGAAAGATAAGATGCATAGCACATTGGTAAGTAGTGCCTACATTCTTCAATCCAAAAGGCATTACAATCCAACAAAATGTACCCCAAGGAGTAGTGAAGCCAGTCTTAAACTGATCTTGAGTATTAATGAATATTTGATCTTATATCCTAAGAAACCATCCATAAAACATAACAAGGCATGTCCAGTGGTAGAATCCACTATCATATCAATATTAGAAAGTGGAAAATCATCCTTTAAGGACTTGCCTTATTGAAATCTCAAAAATATGTGCACATCCTAATCTTGTGATCAAGTTTAGCCACAACAACAATATTTGAAATCCAAGGAGAGTAGTCAATAGGGTGAATGAATCCTACATCCAGTAATTTATCAATTTCATCTTTGACAAGAAAAGATATTTTGGAATTCATTTTTCTAATCTTCTGCTTCATAGGTTTAGCATCAGGAATTAGGACAATATTATGAGTGATAATATTAGGATCAATGCCATGCATGTTACAGTATATCCAAGCAAATATTTTTAGGGAATTCATGTAATAAAGAAGAATATTCCTTTTTCTCTTCATCAATAAGGCATTTTCCTACCTTTACAATCATGTCTTCATTACAACGATCCATCTTGATGTCAATGGGATCACTTATAAGGAGATTACTTTGTTGAGTGATATCCTTTAGTTGAGGGAACTCCTTAATCGTCGCATCATTATCTTTAACTAATTCATCATCTTCCTCGAAACATGCTTCGGCATTCAAATAATAGGGGATCCCACAATTATGATGGTAATGAGGGAGATTATCATAAGCCCCTAAAAATTGAGCTAAGGAATCCTCAGTAGAGAAGACATCCAAAGCAAAGATACAAGAATCACAGTCAATATACTCAGGATACTTTAATGAAAAAGGTTTAGAGGAAAAGGAAATGACATTAACACTAATAGATGGTCTCTTAGAAGCTTTGGTGGGTTTGAGGGGATTGTATCCAAGTCCAAATATAGCCTCACGACAATTATTTTCTATAGGAACTTTAATCCCTTGTTCTTGACCACCACAACCATTGTCATTATATCCATTCTTAACTAAGATATTAAAACTAAGGCCATAGAGGTTAGCCATTTCAGTAAGGGAAGGAGGTTTTTCATAAGTCTGAATTTTGAAATCAGTTGAAGTGGAAATATGTGATGATTTAGAATTGTGAGCAGCCACAAAATTGTTACTTAATTGTTTAGACAAAGTGGGTTGTTTTTTGGGTTCATCCTTGTCTTCCTTCTTTTCAAATTCATCCTTGTCTTCCTTCTTTTCAAACTTAGGCTCTCTTAAAGGGATTCTATATTCTCCTACAAAAGTAGGGTTAAAGTCCAAAGACCTGCAATCATCATCCGAGAGTAATTTCTCAAAGGAAAAGACATCCTTGAGAGGAGACCCAGATTGAGAAGAATCCTTTTCAGGAAGTTTAGGATCACTTGGAGGAATATGATTGGTAGAGAAGTGTTACCCATAGTTTAAACTTTTAAAATCACTATTCCCCCCTTACTTATTCCCCTCTCATTTTCTCTTGTCTCGATCTTTCTTCATTTTAGAATGTTGTTGTAGAGTTCTCAACATTGAAAAACACCCGATCGACCAATATGCTTGGGCGGATTGTAGAATGGGAGGCCGCGATGAAGTCACACTGACGGTTGCTTTTAAAAGAGTTAGTTAGTTGAAAGTTTGTCCAATCTCCAGATTTCCTGATAATATTGGGCCATGTTAAGAATGATCTTACTTTAGGTTTTTTTAAAGGACATTCCCTTTTCCCAAGGTAGGATTATTCTTAATAATGAAAAGTGGTGATCAAAGGTGGGCCATACCCAAGATGCTGCCAGGAATAAGTAAGCTTGCTAAGTCGTTAAGAAAGATTGCTCTCCACCTTCACCAAATTAGACCTCATCGGTTGACACATCATAGGAATAAATCATGAGAAGATCTATAAAGTACTGTCGCAATTAACAATATGCAAAGGTGGTGGCATGCGTTATACCATCATATAGTATTTTTGCAATGAACATTAAATATGATATTTTCAAGAATGTCATAGTTTTCTTGCAACAGGATGGTTTTGCCTTATGAAAGTGACTTACAATTTCATAACCTAGATTTAAATTGGCTAGAGAAAGAACATACAAATATAGTTCAATAGTTGTGGTCTTTTGCATGGAAAGCACGTACTAATTTCGGTGAATATAGGAAAGTTGTTGCTATTTTAAGCAAGATTGCAGAACAAGCTGAAAACCATGGACAACCTTTGCAAGACATGCTAGTAGCATAAAGAAACCCAAATAATTAACTTCAGAAAAATGGTGTTGCAAGCTAGGAAAGGCCCCATGGCATAACCAAATGTTGAGCCAGTGCAGGGAAATATTCTTTTGAACTTGTCTAATTTTTTCTTAGCTACTATTTTTGATTGGGAATAATTTGAAGATATCATGTTGACACTAATCGAAGAAGAAGAGAAGGAAGATGAGATTAATAGACAACTTGCAGAATGGAACTTGAAGCCCGATGTTGGAGCCCGAGTTTAGTGACTTCATATCTTCTCTATTGTGAATAGGTCCTTCTTTTAATGTTTCTCTATGGTATATCTATTTTGAAATAGTCGCTTTCAAGACCATTACTTTAGTAACCATTTCTTGAAACAGGAAAGACATGATATGAAAGGGTTATAAATAGGTAGTTTTGGAAATTTTGAAGGATCTTTTGGGAAAAACTTTGATTTTACTCTTAAGAGAAAGACTTCTTTACCCAAGATTCGGTTTTCATTGTTTTGATATAGAAGAAATACTGATGGCCTTCATATATTTTGTGAGGCCTCACCTCGACTCAGTCTGACATTCAGTGGATTTTATATTCAGACTATTATGGATACTTTATTTTGATGCATTTTGAGACTTAGAACTTATATGATTTCAGGATTTGGATAACATTGCTATGATTTGATGATTTACTTATATGCTTTATGAGGTAGAACACTACATGATTGTTAGATAGGATGATATTGCAATGATAGATGTCGTTATTGAATTTGCAGGACTTTACTATGAATATAGAACTATGATGTATGGTTAGTTTACGTGAATTGGGACGAAATTGCTTATGTGAATTTGCTTGATAAAAGATGTATTTAATCTGTGCAGATGAAAATGGTATGCAAGTGATGATGTGTATTGTTATTTCCTTTGATTTACATTATATGTGGATATCTGAAAGTACTAATGTGTAAATTGAGATGCGCAGGAAATTTACCATGTGACCATGGAAATTACGGAGAATCAAACCTAGACTTATGTATGTTCATGAGCCAGGGTTTGTCTATTTGGAGAGACAACACCCCGTTTGTGTTGTATTTTATTCGCAACAGTATATGTTGCATGAGTGTTTAGTGTTATTTAAATTTAATGTGTAAAAACCACAAGAGACAATTTCATGTTTTATTTTGAAGAAGTGTTTTATTTGTGTCACTTGACACATGCGTGGATTTAAAATTTAAATGTTTTATTTTGTCTCTTGGTGGGAAAATGTTTAATTATAGTTTTTCTTAAATAAAATAATGTGTTGTCATAAATACTTTGGGAATATAATATTTGGGGTGGTCAACATATGTTTGACCCGAAAATAAACTTCAGAGGGGTTTAAAATGGGTTAAATGAACACCTAGGGGTAGTTTAATAGGGTTTCCTAAAGCCCATAAGGTATACCTAGGGGATAGGGGTAATTTTAGGCAAGTTTCTACTTTTAAATGATCTTTTTGATGCTTTAAAAATTGGTTTTTTTGAGTTGTGCGAAAATTGAAAATTAGAAGTTTAAATCTAATTGAGTTTTTCCCTTTGGAAGGAGTGTCTTTTTGCATTCTGCTTTTCTTTCCTTTTTGGTTTTTAGAAACTTGTGAGAACTCAAAGAATGAGCTTCTTAAGCAAGATTTTTGAGAATTGGAGGGTAATCACCCACTCTCCATTTTTGGAGACAAGACAAATTTTGAAAAGAAAATAATAGTTTTGGAATAGAAAAATTGACTAAGGGTAGAAGGAAAAAGATTCGTGGATTGGGCAGCTCTTCCTCAAATTTCAAAACTACCATTGGGCAAATTAAGGTTGGTTTGATCATTCCTTAAAATGGTTATTTTCTTGCATGTGTTTGAGTGTATGAATGGTGAAAGAAATCTGTGTTTTTGTGTATGGCTTGTTTTAGAATTTCATTTGAAAATCCTTCTTTATGCTTGTTGTGTTTTGGGAGTTTTCGCAAGACCTCTTACTCTTGGGAGAGAAGAGGATCTTGTGGGTGGTAGCAGTGACAACCCTCGAGTGAGAGACTCTCGTTTGAGAGTGATCACAAGGGATCTTTGTGTGACCCTTGCTGCATGGCCTATTTGTGCAATGGGGGTCATAAGGAGGGATATAAGGCTGGAATGCCTTTGGGGGGCATAAGGAATAAGGGGTTGAGATTCTTGATATGTTTATTGTGCCATGAGGTGGCTACTTGTTTTTCCATACTTGCAGTTCTCCTCAGGGTATTGGTCCACTACCACCCTTTGAAAAGATCATCACCGAAGTATGGTGTTGTGAAGCCAACTTGGGAGTGTGTCTGAAAATCTGTATGTATTTTGCCTTCTATGTGTTTGCCTGTTTGTTACCCGTCTAGGAATTGGTTCTCCGAGCTCGGGGGTGGCTACCAGTTAGCCTAGGCTGGGAGGTGAGCACTCCGTGGTCATTTTGTGATTTATTATGCAGGAAAGTCAGGGAAAAGAATAGGAAAAGTGGAAAGATGCAGAAGATTATTGTTGAAGATACTTAAATCTAATATGCAGCTATTTGTTTAAATTTGTTAGTAGAAATTTACCTCATTCGTGGAATGAGAGGCAAGTTGTAATTTTGAGATAGGACATGTGATTTAATATTGTAGTTAAATAAAGAAACATCTTGTAATATTTGCAGAATATTGAAAGAGTTGTAAAAAGCCAGATATGTTTCTATTTCTATTTGAATAGTAAAGGGATTGCTTAGATTTGCATGCAAAAGCTTCTTTTGTAATATAAAAAAAAAAAATCAGTTTTATTTAAATCTGAGTTCTTCTTTTTAGCTGAGAATTTATCTCCATTTTAATAGCAGAAAAATCATGATTTGTAATTGTTGTTAACAAGTAAATAAATTAGATGTTTTATTAATTGTGAAATCAATGAATGTATAGGAAAGTATATTGTAATTCTAAATAGTATTTCCTAAATTGTATTTCAAAATAGTGTTGATAAATAGCTTAGCAATAAATTTACTTCATTCTTTTTTTATCAGCAATTAAAATAAATAAAAGAATAGAGCCTAAGCTTATTTGCAAATTATATATATATATATATATATATATATATATATATAAATATATATATATATATATATATATATAAAAATAAATATATACATTTATATGTGCGCATGTAATTTGATTTTACTCAATGTTATTCCTTTGTTATTTTTGTTTTAAAAAAAAATTTGCATGTAAATCTTATTGGAAAAAAAATATATATATATTTCCACACTTATAATTTTTATATTTATAAATTTATATAAATATAAATATAAATATATATATATATATATTTATATATATATTTATATAAAAAAATAAAATAATTTTTTTTTAAAAAAGGGCTTTTGGTTGCTCGTGGACCCACTGTGTGTGTACACAGTGTGGGCCGCGCGGCATGCACTATGCAAACACACAGTGTGGCCGCTTCAGCTCCCACTGTGTGGACACATAGTGTCGGCCGCGACTGCCACTGTGTGGACACAAAGTGGTGAGAGCCGCCAGCGGCTCCCACTGTGTGGACACACAGTGGTGCCGCGCCGCCACTATGCGTTCACACAGTGGCGCCCTTCCCTGCCGCCCTTCTTTGAACCTACATCAAAAATGGCTGCCACCGTTGTTCGGCCCTGTAAAAAAAGAGATCAAAAAAATAAGGGTTAAACCCTAGCCCGGGTAGGGTTGGGGTGATAAATTATAATAACCAGTTTAGTTGATTTGGTTTTAGAGTCATTTTATATAAAATTAAAATCCCTAATTAGGGTTGGAAAAATATTGACTATTGTTTTGGAAAGTTATTATTTTTAAAGGATTATTATATATATATATATATATACATATATATACATATATATATATATATATATATACATATATATATATACATATATACATATATATATACATATATATATATATATATATAAATATTTATATACTAGTTGTAATTTGGAGTAAATATTTAATAGAGGTTTTAATATTTAAATACCTCTGTTTGTATACGAAATAGAAGTAGAAGGAAAGTGAATTATATAAATCTAAGATTTTTAAGCCTAGCCTTATAATTTTGTGACTATGCCCTAGTTAAATTAATTAGAGCATTAAAATTTAAAAATGGATGTTTATACTATATAGTCATATTACAGATTGAATTAATTTTCCTCTCCTATTTTCTTTAACGTGATTGATTTAATAAAATTTAATGACTAGGTATCTCGTGGAGATAAGATTAGACCAGTTAGATTTTCGCAAATATAATTAAACAATAATCAATGCTTGGTTCGTTTCAGAATTAGCTCGAATATAATTATGGCCTATTCATTAACGCTTGTCGTGTAAGCAAGCTTGTTAATTTTTTTGTTTTTAAAAAAAAAAAAATCATTCCATTTTTGCCCTAAATTTTGGGCATGACATATTTGTAATCTTTGAATTATGGCATGTGAATGTTTTCTATTCTTTGAAATGGATATTAGTTGGTGAATTCATATTGAGATGGTGGATGATTTGAACTTTCATTTACTGCAAATATTGTCTGTGAATGATATTCTGTGGTAATGTAGCTATTTGAAATTTCAAAACCTAAAAAGTAGTTAATATTGCGAGTTCCATTGCAAATCTTTTTGGTTAAAATTTGTTTCCTTGTTATCTTTCTAGTTCAAAGAATATGGGTTATTTATTTATTCATTCAAAATCATTTAAATGGAGCTGCCACCTTGTAAAATAAGCAGAGAACCAGTCAGCAAACAGTTTGTTAGGCTGGTTCAATTGTGGTTGCATTTTTCATCTATGTGGGCATGACAATATAGAGTTCCCTGACAATCTATTTGTAGACACCTAAAATTGTCCAGTCTAATTAAATAAATATTTTATTTATTTAATTATCTAAACCTAATTCTTCTATTAATTAAATAAATTTTTATTTATTTAATTAATTCATTTATCCTCTTCTAGCCTTATTTCTCATTTAAATAAATACATTTATTTATTTAAATTATCCCTTTCCTAAATTAAATAAATATTTTATTTATTTAATTGTCCTACTTCTTCTATTAATTAAATAAATCTTTATTTATTTAATTAATTCATTATCTTTTTCTACACATGACACATGTCATTCATCTCTTTCATTCATCTCTTAATTCATACACTACCTACCTCTTTCATTATTTTGGTATTTCTTTTACCTACCCTCTAATCCTAGCCGACCTCTCTTTTTACACCTCTCAATCTTAACCCTCCATTTCATATTGTGTCTTCTATTTAAGGAGATGCTTTCTTCATTGTCAAACCCTAACTACTTGATCAATTGACTACACTACAATTCCACTTGCAACCACATTCCGTTCTTTGTTGAGCTCTTGTGCATACAAAAATCTGAGAGCAAGTATATCAAGCAAGATCAATGGAGATAGGAAGAATGGAGATCAAAACCCTATTGGACATGTGATGGTATAATCTTTGTGATTTTGAGTTATTTGCATTGTCTTAGGTAATCTTCATATGTTATGGTGGATCTTTGTTCATTGTTAGGCTAGGGTTTTGTGGTTGAATTCATTTTAGTCTTTCAATATTGTTGTTATTTGTTATCCATTTTCACCATATACACTATTAACCAATAGTTTTTGGTGACTCTACTAGGGAAGGATCAATTCAAAGACCAGTACCCTCTTGTTTTAAACATTCAATGATGCTTTCCTAGAAATGAAGGTTGTTGACTATGTGTGAACATGATTTGAAAATCAATTCTTAATGACTTAAGGTGATTTGATCTGTGTATGGTCTCAAGAAATGGTTCAAGGTCATTGTTAGAAGAAATGATATATTCTTTGGGCAATGAAAATTAGTGACCATGGATGACTTATTATTGAAGAAAACACAATAATTATCCTCATCCAATTATTTTGTTCTTAAAGGATGGGAGATTGAGTTTATGCTTCTTGGGTCATATGTACCATGGAGTCCAATCAAACAACCCAAAAAAGAAGTGCACTCGAGTGGAAGCATAGGGGTTGGATCTTTCCAACCGTGCATGTCAGTCAAGCTTGAAGAGTTGTACTCTTTTACTCCTAAAGAAGAGAAACCCCTAGAGGAATTCAAAAAAGTTTATGTTCTGAGTTGGTTCTTGCACAGTTATAGTGAAGACTTATGATGTGGTATCATTGATAATGAAGGTCATATCACTGAAGTTAAAGTAGAAAATTTGTTAGCTGTTTGGGTGATATGGGAAGGAATGAAAGGTTTCCTCAAGTCACCTCCCAAGATGACTCCTTGCACGTACGAAGAAATGAAACTCTCAAAGTTTGAACCTATGTTGTTTGAGAATGATAATGAGGTGTACCTATGTGCAACATGCACCCACTCCTCTCCGACCCTAGGCATGGAAAATATATTTTTTTCTTCTTGTGGTTGTCTTGTTTGCTTGATAGATTCTACCTCGAAAGTGGTGCCAAAAGAAAATCCACCACCGTGTTTACACCCAAAAACAATTCTGAGGACCAAGAGATGGAAATCAAATGGGGTCTTTTAAATCCTCTATATCGCCCTATGGAATCTTTTAGGATATAAATGTTAGAGATAACCCTCGTTTTGCATTCCTTAGTCCCCAACTCATTGTAGAAAGGCCATTGTCTCAAAAATTTCAGTTGGTAGAAGGGACTTTCTCTGAATGGTAAATTTGTTTCTCTACCCAGTAGCATGCAAACATCAAGTGATGATGTTCATCACCCGAGTCAAATCTACAGATTCCTCGCTGGTGGCGATTTGTCCTCTAATGAGATTCCTGATGAACCCTCACCTGCTGAAAATTTAAGCATAGAGTTATTCTTAAATGAAGTTAACATATTCATCTATGATGACTGTGTCACCATCTTTGGTCGGATGTGGGAAATGTGTTATAAACAAGATGTACAGGATAAAGTTTTCTAGAGAGACTGTTCATGGTCCCTTCAAGCAGATTGTAAGGAGAAAGGTGGGTATGTTCCAGAAGTCTACCATGAAGAATGGATTTTTGAACATGGTTATAACTTCGAGAGATTTCTGTAGGGTATGGATCACAAGTCCATCTTTGGAGTTGTCATCCCACATCAGTCATCTTTCATTGAGCTACATGGCCGCACTCTTCTATTTCACATGGGTATATAGTTTTCCCAACACATTAATGGTTTTGCTTGAATGATCTTACATTCCTATAGTATAAGGTCCTTATGGCCATGTATATATTTAGGTAATTTTGGCTTGAGGCTAGTTCTCTCTTCTTATGAGTCTGTTTGATTATGGTTGTGCCCAGTTCCCCTCCACCCATCTCCATAGCCTTGCCCTTCCCTTCTGCATTTTCTTCTAACTCTATGGCCTAGTATTTTGACACTGGTCTTACTTAAGATTCTAATTTTCTATGCGTCCTATTAGTCCTTGTCCCTATTCAGATCCCATGTTACCTATAGTTTAAAAATTTTAAATAACCTTGCCCCCATTACTTATTCCCCTCTCATTTTCTCTTGTAATGATCTTTCTACATTTTTGAACCTTGTTGTGGAGTTCTCAACCTCGAAAAACACTTGATCGACCAATATGCTTGGGAGGATAGTATAATCGGAGGTTGTGATGAAGTTGTGCTGGTGGTCGCCTTTGCAAGAGTTAGTTACTTGCAATTTTGTTTGACCTCCAGATTTCTTGATAATCTTGTGTTGTGTTAAAACTTATCTTACTTTAGGTTTTTTTAAAGGACATTCCCTTTTACCTAGGTGGAAGTATTCTTAATAATGAAAGGTGGTGATCAAATATGGGTCACACCCAGGATGCCACCAGGAATAAGTAAGCTTGCTAAGTCATTAAGAAAGATTTCTCTCTGCCTTAGCCAACTTCAACCTCATTAGTTGACACGTCATAGGAACAAATCATGAGAAGATCTATAAAGTATCATCATTAATAAAAATTAAGGACATCCAAAGGTGGTGGCATGCATTATAACATCAAATATTATCATTTTTTAAGACAACATTAAATATGATATTTTCAAGAATGCCATAGTTTGTCTAGGACAGGATGGTTCTAGCTTATGACAGTGATTTACCATTTCATAGCCCATATTTAAATTCTCTAGAGAAAGAAGAGGAAGATATAGTTCAATAGTTGCGGTCTTTTGCATGGAAAGTACGTATTGATTTCAGTGAATATACGAAAGTTGTTTCTATTTTAGGGAACATTGCAGAACAAGTTGAAAACCATGAACAAACTTTGCAAGACAAGCTAGTAGCAGGAAGAAACCCAGACAGTTAACTTCAGCAAAATGGTGCTCCAAGCTAGGAAAGGCCCCATGGTGCAACCAGATGTTGAGCTAGTAAAGGGACACATTCTTTTGAACCTATCTTAATTTTTCCAGGCTACTATTTTTTATTGGAAAGAATTTGAAGATATCCTGTTTACACTAATCGCAGAAGAAGAGAAGGAAGATGAGATTAATAAAAGGATTGTAGAATGAAACCCAACACCCGATGTTGGAGCCTGAGTTCAGTGGCTTCATATCTTCTCCATTGTGAATAGGTCCTTCTTTTAATGTTTCTCTATGGTATTTTTATTTTGAAATGGGTGCTTTCAAGACCGTTACTTTAGTAACCATTTCTTGAAACGAGAAAGGCAAGATATGAAAGGGTTATAAATAGGTAGTTTAGGAAATTTTGAAGGATCTTTTGGGAAAAAATTTGATTTTACTCTTGAGAAAGACTTCTTTACCCAAGTTTCATTTTTCACTATTTTGATATAGAATAACTACTAACGGCCTTCATATATTTGTAATATTTGAATTATGGTGTGTGAATGTTTTCTATTCTTTGAAATTCATATCAGTTGTTGAATTCATATTGAGATGGTGGATGATTTGAACTTTCATTTACTACAAATATTATCTATGAATGATATTATGTGATAATGTACCTATTTGAAATCTAAAAACCTAAAAAGTAGTTAATATTGTGAGTGCCTTTGCAAAGCTTTATGGTGAAAAGTTCTTTCCTTATTTTATTTCTAGTTAAAAGCAAATGGGTTATCTATTTATTCATTGAAAATCATTTGAAGCTAGCTGCCAGCTTGTAAAATAAGCAAAGAACTAGTTAGTAAACTATTTGTTAATTTGGTTCAACTATGGTTGCATTCATCATCTTTGTGGGCATGAGAATATAGATTTAGGTGATAATTTGTTTGTATACATTTAAATTAATTATTTTAATTAATTAAACCCTACTACATAATTAATTAATTTGATTGTGTTAGCCTTTATTATTCTCAATATTAATTGAATTTAATCTAATTAATATTGTCACTATAGTCCATATAATTGATTTATTTAATAAATCAATTTTCCCTTCTTCCTCTAAAGTACTCAAAAATTAACTCTTCTTAATCCCCCCCTTTTAATTAATTAATTAATCCAAGTGATTCCTACAAATCACCTTGGCATAATCCATCATTAGTCTAATTAATGCTTCTAGAAACTCTTTTAACCCTACTCAGCATTATTCTCAAATTTGTAATTACTTCCACTCCTTCTCTCTCCTAGTCAAATCCGCCTACAAATCCCACTTGCTCCTAATCCTCACCTAATTCTTCTAAATAGCTCCCCTAATCCCCCATTAGTGCCTAATCTCCATGATTAGACACAAAAGTCAACCACAGTCATTTATGCCTAAATACTCTTGTCCCCCTCCCCACCTTCCACCTTAAATGCTTCCTTTTTGGGTGAATGTGAGATTTTAAAATTCCCATGATTATCATCTTCCTAAGGAATTATAAAATTCCTCTTCCCTTTTCCAATCCCCATGCACACAATATCTTGAGATTTTTTAATTACATGTGCATCCCCCAAGCAATTTTTAATTTATTTTATCCTTCCTAGGTGCAATGGGAACTCTTCTCCATGTACCTTGAGGAGGGTGGAGACAAGAAATGCCTTTATGGAAAATCTCTTGGTCTCCACCCCCCTTTTCATGTCATTGTCCATTGATCCATGTGATCTCTTCCTCTCAATCCTATCCCTCCATTTCTTTGCAATCTTGACTGTCCATTTTCCTCCATCCAACTCTATAAATTGGTGTCTCTATCCCCTCATTTGACACCTCCAATTCAAGTAAGTTTATGCTGCCACTTTTGAGTTCAAGAACCCATCCAAGAGCCTACACTATAGTCATTTCCCTCATATATCCATACTAAGCCAGTTGCCTCCCACTTGAGCATCCATAATCCATTGATCCATTCAATCCCTTAATCCATTTGTTGTTTACATTGGAGAGCCACCTACATCAACTCATTGAGCTAATCAAAAAAGGTTCGAGAAGGGGTGCTACTTCAACCTCATCAAAAGCTCAATCCGAGGAACAAGTTAAGATTGTGAAGGTATAATGGTATTTGGTCTTTTTTTTTTATGTGTTTGCATATTTTATGGATTGAATTAACCATTGTATCCTCTTATCCCATAAATTTTCCCTTGGTTCAATGTTAACCAACATTGTTTGGTGACTCTAGTGGGGAAGGATTGATTCAAAGACTGATACTCTCCAATTTTAAACATTCGATGATGCTTTCCTGGAAATGAAGGTTGGTGAATTTGTTTGTGAACATAATTTTAAAAGAAATTCTTGATGACTTGTGGTAATTATTTCTATGTATGGTCTCAAGAAATGGTTAAAGGTCATTGTTAGAAGAAATGATAGATTCTCTAGGTAGTGAAAATTCCTGACCATGGATGACTTATTATTGGAGAAAATACAAGAAGTGTCCTCTTGCAATTGTTCTATTCTTAAAGGATAGTAGACTGAGGTTGTGTTTCTTGGGTCATCTGTACCATGGATTCTAATCGAAGAACCCAAAAAAGAAGTGCACCCGAGCAAAAGAATAGGGGTTGGATCTTTCTTATCGTGCATGTTAGTGAAGCTGGAAGAGTTGTCCTCTTTTAGTCCTAAAGAAGAAAAACCCCTATAGGAATTAATAAAAATTTATATTCCAAGTCATTTCTTGTGGGGTTCTGGTGAAGACTTCTGATGTGGTGTCATTAATAATCGAGGACATATCATTGAAGTTGAAGTAGAAAAATTTGTTAGCTTTCCCGGTGACGTGGGAAGGAATGAAAGGTTTCCTCAAGTCACCTCCCAAGATGACTCCTTCTGCATACAAAGAAATGAAATACTCTCAAAGTTCGATCCTATGCTACTCGAGCATGACAATTAGGTGTCCCTATGTGCAACATGCACCCGCTCCTGTTCGGCACTAGGTATGAAAAATATATATTTTTCTTCTTGTGCTTGTCCTATTTTTCTTGATCGATTCTACCTCGAATGTGGTGCCAAAAGAAAATCCTTCCACTATATTTACTCCCAAAAAGTGTTCTAGGGACAAGAGATAGAAAATAAAATGGGTTCTTTTAAATCCTCTATATCACCCTATGGAATATTTTTAGGATATAAAAGTTAGAGATAACTTTCTTTTTGAATTCCTTAGTCCCCAACTCATTGAAGAAAGGCCACTGTCTCAGAAATTATAGTTGGTAGAAGAGACCTTCTCTGGAAACATTTTAAATGGTAAACTCATTTCTCTGCCCAGTAGCATGCAAATGTCAAGTGGTGATGTTCATCAATGAGTCAAATCTATAGATTCCTTGCCGATGGCGATTTGTTCCCTGATGAGATTGTTGATGAACCATCACCTACTCAAAATTTAAGCATAGAGTTATTCTTAGATGAAGTTAACATATTCAGGTATGATGATTGTGCCACTGTCTTTGGTTGGATGTGGGAAATGTATTGTAAATAAGATGTACTGGTTGAATTTTTCCACTAAAGCTATTCATGGTCCCTTCAAGCAGATTGTAAGGAGATAGGCAGGTATGTTCTAGAAGTATATCGTGAAGAATGGATTTTTGAATATGGTTATAACTTCAAGAGATTTCTACAGGGCATGGATCATAGGTCCATCTTTGGAGCCATCATCCCATGTTAGTAATCTTTCATTGAGGTACATGGCCGCACTCCTCTATTTCACATGGCTATATATTTTTCCCAACCTGTTAATAATTTCACTTGAATGATCTTACATTCTTGTAGTATAAGGCCCTTATGGCCATGTATACATTTAGGTGATTTGGCTTGTGCTTATTACTCTCTTCTTTTGACTATGTTTGATTGTTGTTGTGCATAAGAAAATGCATTGTCAAGGAAATGAAAATCTTGCAAATAAAGATCCAAAATTTTTTAAATGAAGAATGCAAACAAAACACACAATCCAATAAATGAAAACTCCTCTTGTTTTTTTTTTGAATTTTTATGTTTTTCAATGAAAAGAGATGCAATAACTAAATATAACTAGGAAATGAAAATTTAAAGAAGATTGGAGTTGATGTCGAGCTCACCAAGATGTGATGCATACAAATGGAACCAAGTAGCTAGACCTAATCCCACTCTCATGTACACATAGTGGAATAAAAAAGAGCCTAGGGAGATAGTTCACTGTGACTACTTCTTGTAGGAAAAAGAGAGTCAAGGAATATATCCTAGAGTTTCTATTCCTTTTTTGTAAATGGGGAGTAGGTGGGTAAGAAGCAATACAACAAGCGACCAACTAGGAGATAAGAAACAATGCACACTAAACTGAAGATGCAGATCTGACACAAATTGAAACTAAGAGATAGAAAAAAGAGTTGTGAAATGAGTTCAAAGGTGCACTTGTTGCTGAATTTGATGCAAAATTTTCAGATCCTAACACGTTGGGTGCTCCTATCCTTTTGCTTATAGAAAGATGATTTTTTGGATTTGGGGTCCTGAGGGTCTGATAGGAAGATCTATCACCTAAAATTGAAATACCTTATGGACCAGGGCTCCACACCCTGGTCCTATCCTAGGGTGTCATGCCCCTTTGTCTTAGATCTAAGATCATATTTAGGCCCTGACACTATCTTTGTGTCTTCCGTCAGTCTCAAAATTTATGCGTTCGTCAGATTCTTGTACTTGCGCTTGCAACTTGAAAAGGGGTATCTAGGTGGCTATATAGGATTTTACCTTAGTCAAACCCCTTGTTTTGGTGATTTCCACCTCCAAAAATAACCAATAATGTAATAAAAATGTGTGTGCAATAATCTTGTGTGTATCCAAGATCCTAAATGAACAAGATAATAAATCTAGAGTTCTACCCTACGCTTCGGAGAGAAAACCCTAAATGATTGTAAGTGTAAATGTAAATGCTTCAAATCACAAATGCCATAACGGATCTAAAGCATGGATGCACATCTAAAAATGAATGTTATGAAGCTCATACAAAGACATGAAAATAACATGAAACCATACCAACCCTAAGGGAGAGGTACAAATCAATAATTAGTTAGTGATCTCCTATTATTATTCAATGTCTTCAAAGCTCCTACAGTATGTTGAAAATGTTTGATGTAGACTTGGTGAATGCTCGATTTGTTGTTGCAAACTTCATATAACCTAGAATTTCATTTCATAAGAAGCTCCTTCAATTGCTAGATCTTAGATCTTCAAATGAGAAAAGAAGGGTTTATGTAGGAAACCCTAACATTTTTTTGAGTCATAGGCCGACTTCGAAATGATACTTTTCTGAAATCTCTTAGATTTGAATATTAAAATACCACCAAAATATGCTCCCAGAATTTAGGGAGAAAAAGTCGGGACCATGTTGGTACCAACATGGTCCAAAGACGGTCCGACGAACTTTTTGCCAATTTTTTGAGGAACAAAGATATTGTGATTTTAATGCTTTAGGGTATTTTATGATGTGTAGAGGGATAAAAGATGAATTTATATTTAATTAAATTAATTAATTAATTAAATGCTTAAAGGAAATTTTAAATGCAAGATGCAAACACACTGAGGCAGGTGCTAACCTAAGCATGGAAATGTACCACTCTATTAAGGGTGTATAATTTACGACGATACAACTTCAAATTTACATCATTATTACTTTTATTCATAGAATTCCTTTGAGTGTTATCTATTAAATTTTCCATTAATATTTATTTGATTGATCAAGGCATTTGACTTAGGAGAACATGTTATCATATCAAGTTGGAAACTTCTAAATGATGTGTCTAGATATGAAACCTTTATAGCTAAGAAAGTAAATGGTAAAGATGGATATCCTTTAAAGAATATATTCTATTAGTTCATTCTAATATTATACAAATCAATTACTTGGACTAGATGAAGTTCATAGATAGCAAGATGAAACTTTTGGGGTTCAAGATTAGTCTAGCATCATTTCTATGTTAGTTCATACTTCAAGAGGATCATCAAATTGAGGTGATGAAATTGTTGATAGTGGAAAACTAATCTAATAACATCAACAATATATTTCAATGATCAACTCAATAGTTAAGCCCTTATATCCTTTTGTTTATATATCAATCATATTTTAGTTAAACTATCAATCCCAACATTTTTGTCTCAAATAGCTATATGTTCTTTTGATTACATCTATTTATTTTGTCTAGAAAAAATTGTGTAGAGGCATACTTTCCTTTACATTTGTTAGTGAGACCAATATTTTATCATGACTTAAGGTCTTACCATAATGTGTAGTCCATGTACCAAGTAGGGACAATAGTTGTAAGGTAGGGGAAAAAGGATTTGCATGTCTATGCATGCAAACAAGGAATTTATTTCATTGCCTACACAATTAGATTGGAAGGAAAATGATCCAGTAAGTGCAAGATGATTTAAGTGCAAAGAAAATGCAATGGTTGTTTGCTAAAGGGAATATGACTATACAATTGAAAATCAAGAGTGCAAGAAGTAGGGCTACATAGGTTGAACTGTTAGTTTTCAACATGCACAAGAAGAATGGTAACTAAAATACATATTCCAGAAGAAGAATTGGTAGAGAAGTCAGTAACTGATGTGCAAAATGAATTTCATGAAAAACTAGAGGGATTGGTGTGCCTAGCTTGACTTGATCCTAGGACTGAGGCACCCTATTTGGCTCGCTCTTGACAGTTTCAGTTTTGACAAAATGGAGACTGTAGACCTCTTCCTGCTTGTTTTGTACATGTTTCCATGGGCCCGTCACCTATTCCCACACACAAAAAGGAGGAAAAATGTTCGGTAGAAAGGGATTTGCCTAGGCTAAACCCCGATATTAGGAATTAACCATGAAATTGAATTGAACTTGAATTGAAAGAATGTTTTTAGGTAGTAGAGGCTATAATTGAAAAATTAATTCTTATACCTTCATAAACCTTCTTGATGTCAAAATATTCATGAAGATTCTTGATGTCAACTTAAATGTAGTTGAGTTTAAGAAGAGAAGACCATGAATGCCATCACAAATGCATAGATCTACATATTACTCCTAATCTTCAATGCCTTGATGCTTGATCTCTTTCTCTTAAGGACTTGAGGTATGAAATTGGTATCATATCATCATCTATTTGTCTTCTTCTTCTTACCTACCCAAAATAAGCGAGGATATCTTTCTTATATACCTCTCCTAAGATTTTTGGGGTGCAAAACTCAGAGCAAGCCAACACAGGGAAATAATTATCGCTTACCCAAGTGACTATTAAGTGGTTTAAATTTGGGCCAAAACATTAGGGAGCAAGGCACCCTGATTGGCCCACTCTCGAGAGTAGGGCACCCTAAGTGACTTTCTCCCTCCAATGTGGCCTCAAATTGGGACTTGAGGTCCAAAATGAGAAGGAGAAGCAGAAATGAAACGTGGAATAGGTTTGGATAAAGCATGTCAAGGATGAAAGGCCAATAATGATAAAATAGGGCCTAAATAAGCAAGAAATTACATAGGCATGCAATTTATGATGTTGTAATACCTTATTTTTAACTCTTACATCCTTTAATTTTGAATTTAGTTGGGATTTAGATGCATCATTTATTTTATTTTGATATCATATCTTGATTAGGGTTTGAAAATAAAGAGTGGTATGTATAATTTAATATAATGGTTTTTAATGGGTTAGTTTCCTTAGATAATATATGTCTAAAATCTTGTCAATTTGACATGTTCCAATTTTTCATCACACATGATCCTTCAATAATTGATACGCTCGTGATATTTTATGGTATAGATGAGGATGCATTCTTTGTATAGGTGTCATTTTACCATATACTTGTTTTTCAATGCTTCCTTGATTTTGTCAAGCACTTTTATTTTCTTGTGTTTTATATTTATCACATTCTAAAAAGGAAGGATATTTTGTTAGTATTCTATTCTCCATTTATGCTTCAATATTTTCTATTCACATTCTAGGCACACCCAATGGGACATGTCCTTCATCTGACTATTGCATTTTGTAGATTTTTCTTGAATTGAAAGAAATGCTTAACATTTATTATTCTCTTCTTTATTTCTATTTCTATTTTTATTATCAAAATTCTTGGCATGTTCTATGAAACTTTTTCCTCATCTCTAACTTATATTTTTCTTAATTTTTCTAATTTAATCTTTTGGGTTTTACCCATTTTTGGAGATATTTGGAGGCAACATTTTAAAAGTAGATTGATCTTATAAATGAAACCTCATGGCATAGCCTAAATGTCTCATGATTATGTATTTTATTTGAAGCAAATTAATCACCTAGCAAAGACCTCTCGCCCTCTTATTACTCCTAAAGACTAGCAGTTGCAGGGGGAGTTCCTACAACAGGAGGTCGATGGGTCTGATTGTAAAAGCATTATAACATTACAAGAAGGGGGTTTTTTTTTAAGGAATCTGATTTATAGAAAAGTGCTTTGTAGATGCATCATAATGAGAAAAGGTAATAGAAATAAAAAATGAATAATATAGAAATGTGCTTTGTAGATGCATCATAATGAGAAAAGGTAATTAAAAGTAAAAATGAATAATTTTATTGATATATAGTATTGGCACTATATAAAACCCAACCAATGTTTATATTTATTCCCAAAATAAGAAGTTGACCACCCACCATCCCCCATGCTACTGAATGTAGCATGATGTACAAAATGAAAGTGCCATGAAGCGTATTTATTACAAATACTTTGTATTGTAAATTGTATTAATCCCAACCAATGATGTACATATTGAAAGTGCCATTAAGAGTACTTATTATAAATGGTTTGTATTGTAGACTGTATTAATCCCAACCAATAGTATTTGTTGGACCCATAAAACTTTTGTTATACACCCTCCATCCCCCATGCTGGTAATGGTAGCATGTTATACAACTTTCTGATGTATATCATCTTAGACTTGTGAGAAATAAATTGTATTAGGAAATTGTAAATGTATGAAGATAAACCTGTGAGTAATAAATTGTATGAGGAAATTGTAAATGTATGTAACACTTGTAGAATATAAATAATATTAAAGGAAGGTACTTACAATGTTTTCTGATGTTGTATATGGTTATGTGTTTGTTTTGTTTTGTAGGTTGCTTCGTTTCCTACCATTTCATACTTGTGAGAAATAACATTGTATTAGAAAAGTTGAAGTGTTTTAAATTGCAAAGTTTGTAGATTGAAAAGAATTGGAAAGGATCGTAGTTACACCTATTAATAGTAGGATTATTTTTGGTGGTGGTTCTGCAATTTGCAAAGTACACGGATAGTAGAAACATAAGTTAGTATCATTGATTATAAAATTTAGAGATATTTGGATACCCTTGTAAGTTCTATTGTTTGAAATGGTGTCTTGTTTGATTCCCTACAAGTAGAAGAAGACCTACAAGTATAAGAAGAGAAGAGAAGTTTAGTAACCATTAGAAGAAGCATAATTGTAAGGAAGCTAAATAGTTGAGAAGGCAGTGGATGGAAGATGTGTACCTATTGTTAACTGAATTTGAATAGTATTTAAAAATGCTTGTTGAAATGTAACCGGTTACATTTGTTGTTGATCCTGCAAGCCATGACTATTGTAATGCATTGAAATGACTAACAGAAAATATATGCAATGTAAAATCACAATGAAGTTGTGTTTGCAGTACTTATTTATCTTTGTTTTGCAAGTAATTTTCTTTCATGATCTGAGAAAGCTTCAGCAAAAAAGCTTCTTCTTTCTTTATTAAAATGGTTGATGCAGTACCTTGCAATCTTGAGTTCCTTTGGTAGGTGAAATTTGGGTGAATCTATAGGTGGTTAATTCATTTCACTCTGGAAAGCATTGTAAATGTAAGGCCTTCTTTCTCTGTTTTGCCAATGTCAACTATTGCAAAGTCTAGTGTCAAACCTTATGATTTGTGAATAGCAATACCCCATGCCATTGTTAGGATTCCCGAAGATACTGAGAGGGGGGGTGAATCAGTATCTTGCCAGTTGACAAATTTTATAATCTTATTAAACAAATTGCATTCCAAAACAGTGTACCGGTAAACCAGAAATAATGCAGTAAATAAGATCAATAACCACAACATAGAAAGTACACCATAAAATAATATTTTTAACAAGGAAACCCAGTGTGGGAAAAACCTCAGTGGGATTAGTGACCCACAATATTCACTCACTGGCCAATAAATGAATATTACTTACAATAGGGGCCTCCACATGTAGGAAGGCCAACTGCCTAAAGCTCATTGCTTAATTACAAAAAGGAAGTCTCACTGACTTACAAAAATGGATTATGCAAATCCAATATCATGTATCGCTTTGGTTCAGCATCTGCTATGCTAGTTTGAGTACCAGTTTAAGCTCATACAACTTCCATAAACCTTATTCCAAAATCTGCCTTAATATTCACATGTTTGCATCTACCTATTACATTCTATACATAAATGATCCTACAAGATATCATACTTATATGAGTCCTATTACAATTCTCCTTGTCAGCTTACAAAAATATTTTACAATTAAATACAAAATATAATAAACAAAATCTTGTTCATTGGGGTGCTGGTAATCATCTTTGCCGCTATCAGTGCCGGTGTCAGTGCTTGTGTCTCTCGGTGCCATAGGATTGCAAGGTTGCCATCAATTACAATACCTTCAATCACCTACAATTTCTCATTGGAGTGTGCATTTGCCAGCAATCTCCCCCTTTCGCATTGATGGCAACACTCATGAGAAAAAGTCAAAATTGTATCCAAAAATGCGTTGTCCAAAAAAAATCTTGCCAAAACTATGTGCTCCAAAATTGTGTGCTCCCCCTGACCAGATGATGTCTTCAGCCAATCATTTTTCTCATTCTACTACTCCCCCTTTGGCATCAATGACAAAGGTTGTCAACTAATGTCAATTGAGTGTAGTTCTTGTTAGGATCCCTGTAACCGGTGGGTTACAATTTGATATAGATCCGCTAATGCAAAATTGAAGTTGTTAGTGAACCTCTCACTATCCTTCAATGTTGCTTTTGTCCTTTGGATGGTACCAGTGAGTATGTGCATTTTCTCTTCCGATGTCTTAAGTCATGGAACAAGAGCCTCTAAAATCTCTTTTCTCAAGGAGACAAGGATGTCAAGTTTCGGACCTAGTCTACATTTGAGTTCCTTAGCATTGTATTTTATACTTTCCTTTTTCTTCTCCAATTTCTCAAGTTTCTCCTCAAATCCAGCTATCTCTTGTTCTACAACTTATATTGGTTCAGACGAACCAATGAGATTGTCAGCTATATCATTTATTTCTATTTGTACTATGTTGATTTCCTTGTCAATATCCACTATCAAAAGATCAGTCTTGTAGGTGTCTCTGTAGAACTCCTTAAATTCTGTTAAAGTTTTGTTTAGTGTCGGTAGGAGGGTGTCAATGTGTTCTGTGCACTTTTTTATTGTCTCTTCAAAGAATTTTTCTTTTTCGTTGTTCATTTTCTCACTGAATGTCTCCTCATTAATCTGATCAACTGTCAAAAGATTGCCAGTGATATACTTAGACAATGTGTCTAGTTGACTCAAAGAATCTTTATTTTCCACATTGCACTTGGGTGCAATCAGTTTCAATAAAGGAATTGTGTCATCAATAGCTTTATATGCCTGTGCATTACACTCTGTGATTTTCTTTATGGAATCCAATAATACCTTTGTTACATTTGTTGGTCTAAATTCTGTTAAGGAGGAACCAGATGACTATCCAACTGCCTTAACAATATGCAATCTACTAGTGTGAGTAACCTCTTTGCTTATGTTGAACTCTCGTAGGTCAGTTTGAGTCTTCATTTCTACTAGCAAAGGTTTGGGTTTCTCAGCTATTGCCGGTGGCACTATCTCTATTTGAACCATTTCCTCTTCATGTTTCTTAGAATGTACCTCTATCATTTTCTCTGTTATTTCCATTGCCAGTTTCTCTAATTGTGTCTTAGTGTTAACTACCAGTTTTTCTATATGTACCTTTGAACTGTCTACTACCAGTATCTCAACAGATTTATCAGTAGCCGGTTGCTCAGTAGGTTTTTCAGTGTGTACATCAGTGGTATCTATCTTTCTAGTATCTAGGGGACCAGTTGATTGTTCAATATGTGTTTCAATCCCAATCTCAACATTTCCAACTGTATCCTCAACATTTGTCTCAACTGCAATGTTTTCTACCGATGGCTTAGTTGCCACATCTCTCTTCTCAGTTGTTTCCTTATCAACCACAATGTTGACTTCTTGTGTGTCAATATTCATGGTATACAACACCTTTTAATCAGGATTAGGATCCTCATGTGTAGTTTCTATACTCTCGACATTATCAGTTACCAGTGGTGTATCAACAGTTTGTGCCGGTGGAGTATCAGAAGGAGCTGGGAGCAATTTATCTGTTACTTTTATGCTTGGAGGACCACCTACCTTGCCTTTACCTTTATCTTTTTCCTTTTGATAAACTTTGAAAGTCTTTGGTCATTTAAGTTCTTCTTTCTTTTCCTTCTCTACAAAGAAGATATCCCATTTGTCTGTTGTCTCTTCAGTGATCTCATTTACTCTGCCAACCATTAAAGCTACATGTCAGTGACCGGTGGAAAATACAGTCCTATTGCCTCACTTATCAGTTCATCAATTTCTTCTGATGATCTTACTGGGTGAACTGCAAGTAATTTCTCTATCTTTATCTTCTTGTCCAGTTCAACAATTTCTAACTTTTGTGCATCTAACCTTTTGTACAAGTTACTAGGTAGATCATCTACAACTTCTATCAAAAATTTCTTATAAATATCTAAGTGTAGAATAACACTATTTTCTATGCTTTCCTTTTCTTCATTAGTGAAAGTGTTATACAACTTGCTAACATTTGACAAGTTACCATCTTCTGTTATTTCATTCAAAAGGTTGTCTAAGAGAGGGACAACTTGTTTTTCCTTTTTCTTCCTTGGGGTCATTTTCCTTACCAGAGGCCTTACTGCCTATTGTTTCTGTCTTGTTCTCTTGGGAGCAAGTGAGGGTACTGGTGAGGGTTTTCTTTTTCTTTCTACCCTTTTAAATTCAGTCGATATTTCGCTATTAGAGCAGGTACAAACTGGTGAAAGATGTGTTTCCGATTGTAGTCATTCCAATTCACTTTCCTTAATACTAGTTTTATTCAATATATCTTCCTTGATTTATTTTTCCTGTGTAGTTGCCTTTCTAATTATTTGTTTTGTTTTCTTTATTCATTTATGTGATTGAACTTTTCTTTCAATGGTTTCTGTATTTCCAAATACTTCTTCTATTGGTTCTTTAGGGGCTTCTAGAAGAGCTTTTGCATAAGTTTCTATTATGTTTTTATCTGCCTCATAACCCATCTATGTAACCCTAACTGTCCTTGGAACCACTGCCTCCATCCAAATTCCATCCTTTATAACAAAACATATCTCTTTTTGATATTTATCAACTATGGATTGAGATAGTCTTTCCCTATTTTTCATTCTAGCCTTGAGTGCCTGAAAGTGTTCAATTATGTTCTTCTCCCTGTCATCACCCATGTTATTAAGAATATCCAAAAAAAAATTTCCTACTGGTATATCAAATCCAAAATCCTTTCTACCAATATCGAGAGCTTCCTTGGTGATATATAGCAATAGACATACAAGTAGGTTACCAAATCTAAATGTGCCTTTCTTGTCACCCTTAATTTTCTTCAGATTGTCTACTAGCTCATCTTTTAACCATTCACATATGTCAATCTTTGCATTACTGTTTACTATGTTATAAGCACTCTTGATACATAAACTAGAAACAAAGTTTAATCTGTTGGCATGTGTAGTTTTGTATCCAAGAATCATTCTAATGAATCTTACATTGATATCCTTTACATCATTGACTCTTAATGATCTCTTGTCATAGGTTGCACCGGTTAGGGTCATTACAGTGTCATTTGGAACCTTTTTAGTCTTGTCAAGCCTGCTATTAGTGGAAGGTAAGCATGTCACTGCCCTAACTGCTTCTTTTGTTATCTTATGAATGTAATCTAGCCAAAAGAACTGGCCATGAACTCTGCTCAATACAATCCTTATAACCTCTTTGGGAAAATTAGGAATGCTAAGTATCTCCACAAAACCTAGGGTTTCAATTATCTTGTGTTCTGGTTTTACATTATCATTTTCATCACATATTACTGTCCTATACATGTTCATAATCTCATCAGCACCTAGTTCTTCAATATGACAATGTATGTAAATTCTAGGATCCTCAGCATAAGCAACTCCTTTGGGTATTTTAGAGAATGCTCCTAGGGTATCATCCTTCTTTGCTACTTCGGGAATGATTTTAAATACAAGCCTAGGGCATTTAATCACTTCAATTATAGTAGGGTTTTCAATGAATTCAGGTGCAGAGGAGGAAGCCATTGTATAAATACCTTAATCTACCTTTAAGTTTGAATGCTTGAATGATTTGCTTCACTTCTCATTGTGGATGCCTTCGCTCGGGTTTTTCGAGGTCTAAGGAAATTTGAATGCTAGGTGAATGAAAAAGAGTGAAAAACACTTGCTTTATAATGTCATTTCCTTCAACTACCACTTTAAATGCATGTCATTTAAGTGAAACTTAACACATCTGCTGGTAAAGAAGTAATTCAACTTCTCACCATCAACCGAGGGTAAACTAGCATGTTTTTAAATTTGTTGCCATACCCCCAACAAATTTCTTTTCAGTTAGATGAAGAATCTCCTGCTGGTGGAGTGATACTCAGTTCTAGCAGTGAAGGAATAGCTTCATTAACATTCTGATCTGACTTTCTAATCCATTGTTTTGAAAATTCTTGCTTTACTTCTTCAACCTTCTCTTTACCTTTCAAACTGGGTCCTTTGTTATTTGCTGGTGATGCCTTCTACAAAATTTTGCAATATGTCCAATCTTGTTACAAGCATAACAAGTCGCATTATTTTTCTGAATAGCTTTTCCATATCCTATGTCGGTATGTGTTCTGCATTGATTAGATAAGTGTCCAAATCTTACACAAACATAACATCTTACATTCATTCAACAGTTTTCTGAATTATGACCAATTTTGTTGCATTTAGAACATTGACCAATGGGTGCATTGGTGTTCTTATAGTTTCTAGATCTACACTTATTTTCTCTATGACCATACTTGTAATAGTTAAATCATTTCCCATTAAATTTGTAGGCATTAGGTTGTCTTACTGGTTTATTGTGATCATGATTGCTTGTAGTACCAAAGCTTTCACCAACTTCAAAGCCGAGACCATTAGTATCTCCATTAGGTTTCTGATTTTTCAACATGTCATCAAGTTCTTCTGATCTTTTCTTGAATTTCTTCTTGTGTTGATTTGCAGTAGCCAACTCATTTTCTAAGAAATCTTTCTGCCTCATGAGTTCAGTTTTATCATGCTCCAAGTGAATCATAACTGTCTTCAACATATCATTTTCATGACTGAGTCTTACATTTTCATTTCTAGCATCATTGATTCTCCTAGTCAAGTCATCTTCATTCTTCTTTCTATCTTCAATGTCTTTACAAAACCTCATAGTCATATCTTGCATCTCATTCCTCAAGGTCATGTTTTCTTGCTTCATCTTCCTTACAAGATCATTAAGAGTTTCTTTTCCACCATCATCACTCTGTATCTTCTCATGAAGTTCTCTTCTTTTATTCCTAGAAATAGTGAGATTTTCTTGAAGTCCTTTAATGATTTCCTATGTAGCCTTCAGATCATCTTCAAGTTTCAGATTTTTCAACTTTTCTGCATCATAATCTGCAAGAGCTGTTTACAACTTTTCTGCATTATAATTTGCAAGAGCTGTTCCCAATTGCTTTCTCGGGTTTTCCATCTGTACCGGTGTAAGAATCTTCCTCAAGTTGTTAGACTTCTGAAAATAGAGGACCAAGCTCTGATACCAATTGTTAGGATTCCCAAAGATACTGAGAGGGGGGGTGAATCAGTATCTTGCTGGTTAACAAATTTTGTAATCTTATTAAACAAATTGCATTCCAAAACAATGTACCGGTAAACTAGAAATAATGCAGTAAATAAGATCAATAATCATGACATAGAAAGCACACCATAACACAATATTTTTAACAAGGAAACCCGATGTGGGAAAAACCTCGGTGGGATTTGTGACCCACAATATTCACTCACTGGCCAATAAATGAATATAACTTACAATAGGGGCCTGCACATGCAGGAAGGCCAACTGCTAAAATCTCACTACTTAATTACAAAAAGGAAGTCTCACTGACTTACAAAAATGGATTATGCAAATCCAATATCATGTACTGCTTTGGTTCAACATCTGCTATGCCAAGTTCAGTACCGGTTTAAGCTCATACAACTTCCATAAATCTTATTCCAAAATCTACCTTAATATTCGCATGCTTGCATCTACCTATTACATTCCATACATAAATTATCCTACAAGATCTCATACTTATATGAGTCCTATTACAATTCTCCTTGTCGGCTTACAAAAAGATTTTACAATTAAATACAAAATATAATAAACAAAATCATGTCGGTTGGGGTGTCGGTAATCATCATTGCTGCTGCCTGTGTTGGTGCTTGTGTCTACCAATTCCATAGGACTGTAAGGTTGCCATCAATGAAAATATCTTCAATCACCTACAATTTCTCATTGGAGTGTGCATTTGCCAACAACCATTGTTAATGGAATTTGTGTGTGGTTTCCCCTAGTAATTGGTGGTATGGGAACATGTTTTGGATTTGCTGGATCCCATGATGGGCTAGTGTAATGTTGGAAGAGGACCACCACATATTTTGGCAGATCCATTGGCTTAGAACTTGCATTGTAGACAATCATTTTGATTTGACCCAAAGCACCATTGACAAGCCCAACTTTTATCCATAAATTTGTAATAAGAATTACTTCTTGGTCTATAGAAAAAAGGATTTCAAATGATAGTTGTTCTTCTTGGTTTGTTTTTTCATCTTTGTGGTGTGTTATGATTGTTGTTGCACGTGCAATGGGTAAGTGCAATTGCTTCAACATCTTAATGTTGTGTGCGTTTGAAGCTGCGTTTATTGCAAACAAATGTTTTTTTCTAGTTGAAGTGGTTATTTTGATAAAGTGTCAAAGCAAGGGTTGAGCACATCTGTAGACTTTCCTAGTTCATTTGCAATGGTGTTGTGTTGCGTATATTAAGAAAAATCTCGCGAAAGTGCATCTGGGAGGGGCTTGTACCTTATTGTTGAAAAGAAACATCCAAGGTGACAACAATATTGAAGGAGTGTCATAGAGTGAGTGTTGTTGAGTGGGATGCATATAATGGTTTTTCCATAACTAGGAGAATTTGTGCAAGATCACCAACCCAGATGACTAAGAGTGTTGCAAATGATTCATGTTGTTTGGTGTGAAAAGATTGTCACAATTTGTTATCAATCTTGATCAGTAATTGAGGACCAACAAAGCTCATTTCATCAATTGAAATATAGCATAAATATTTGCATTTCTCTTGAAATATTAATAATGAATGGCCTATTAAGGGTTTGTATTCTCGAATAGGTATACGGAGGGCAACATGGATTGTGGTAGCCTGGATATTATATGCAGATATACCTCTTAGTGCTAGTACAAGCAATGGGTATTGTGTAGGATCTAAATGGAAATATAATTGTCTACATATACATTCAATAAGAAATGGCTTTCCAGTACCTGTTATGCCTTGAATAATTAACCGTAATGGTGAGGAATTCAAATTTTGTGTAGTGTGCAAAGTTATAATATCAAGTGTAGTATTTTGGTTTGCTGCAAGCTCAAAGGTATTAGGTGCATTTGAATGTATGTTGCCAAGGGTATGAGCTAGTTGGATTCTCTATTGGTATTTTGGTATGGTTTTGTCATTGATGTCAACACCTTCTAAAACACTAGCACTTTGGAGATCCAGCAACATTCACCGGCAAGCAAGTAACTATTGCACAGTTACTGGTATATGGTTCACCGGCAGGATATAATGATCACTGACACTTAGAATTATGTGGAAGACACTTGGTAATGTCGAAGACATCTTTTGGACATCTTGTCCTAGAGTTTTGTTCATTGGTATATTCATATTTGCATATTTGCTTTTACCAGCAAATAGGTCTTGGGTTACCTAGAGTTACACCGGCAGGTTTATCTTTTCCAGATCAACATGGTAGGCTAAGGAAATGATTAATTATTGTTGTAAATGCATTAAGCCAACATGTTCATTTGGTTATTGCATCGGATATTATATTGTTTGTAAAATGTTTTTATTGTAATATCTTGTAGAGCCGACCTACTAAAATTGGTCTTAGGTTATGGTATAAATGTAAGATCTTATTTGTAAGATCAAGTGCGGAATGCGAAAAAGAATTGTGTGAAGGTATATGCGAGATTAAATAGAGCTATACACAAAGACATCATTTGAAGGTAAAGTTAGGTTTTTGTGAAAGCATATCAACATTACACCATTATTGAATCCAGCATATGAAGATGCTATCTTGTGCAGTACATTCTTATTGGATATAACCATCCAACTGTAGTCAGTGTGACTCCCATTTTGTGATTGAGCAGTGAGCTCTAGGTTGTTGGCCTTTTTACATGTGCAGACCCCTATTATGTACACTTACTATCTGCAGTAGTATCCTCTGATTGTGGGTAAGGTTTTCCACCATGGTTTTTCCCCTTACAGGGTTTCCACGTACAAATATTGGTGTCATTTGTTGTGGATGACTTTGTGTTTATGTTTCATGCATTAATCTTTACTGGTATAGCTATTAACTGTTAACACTGTCTACTAGCATACTTAACTGGTTTACCAGTATTAAGCATTAAGTTGGTTAAGTTGTTTTTGGTTTTGAAATTTGTTGACAACTAATTCACACCCCCCCCCCTCACTTGTCTCTGGGACCTAACATTTTCTCCGTTGAAATGAATTGAGATGCTTTTGTATGTAGCATTTCATTAGGTATGGAAGCACCCCAATTAAATTGAAGATCAAAATCATGTTTGCCAAGAATTTGAAGAGTAGAAACATCAAAGTTGTTTGAGGCTCCCATTTGTGACAAGAACTCCCATTCGTAGAGGTCCTGATCAGTAGATTGTGGAATATCTTGCAACTGCATGTCTTCACTATTTTCTGTAGTCAACTGTTCTTCAATTCCATTTACATGCCATTGGATGTAATGAGTACTTTGAAGTTGTTTCCAATTTAGAATAATTTCATCAGTTGAGGTACCTATATGTAGAGGGATGTTGTGGAATGGCTTGTACAAAAGTAATTCACTCCAACAGAAAGTTTCAAAATTAGTATCAACTTCTAAAGGTAAGGATTTATACTAGGGGTAGACATTTACAATTGCTGGTAGCTTTCTTTTTATCCATTTACATGATTTACGTTGTTTACAGTAAGTATATTGTTGAGCTGAATGGAGAAATGTTAGGTTTGCTAACTTTGATGGTCTTTTCATATAATTAGAAATGAAAGAAATGGATGTTTGTAAAGCTTCATCACAATTTATTATATGTTGGAAGTTTTTTTTCCCAACATTGAGGGTGAGAAACTAACATGTGCAAGAGATCAAGGGGAGTTTAAGCATCATGTGGCAAGTTTCCTGAGCTCTAATGTCCCTATCAACAATAATTCCCATCATGAGTCTCTGATATGCTAGGAGAATTGTATCTTTTGAATTTGTCAATCCAACAATTCTTTTTAACATGTCAGTATAGCTCTCTGATTTATGTTCATTTTTTGATGCATATTTAGAGATATATTGGAGAGTTACCATTTTGGAGCACACTGCCTGGCAATCAACATCAACCCTCCATATGGCAAGCATCATTGGGTTGTGAACATTGAGGCGACTATCATTCCTTGCTGGCTTGTATGATGGGCTATTGTTATGGTCTAAAGTCAATGATGAGTCATGTTTTTCAGGCCAAGGTGCTTTGTATTGACATTCAAGTGTTGAGTTGTTTTTTTTCAAGCAGGTAAACTCTGAACAATTCGTATGTCATTGAACAACATTCACTAATTCAGTGTATTCAGTGCAAGGATTAGATCTGAAAAATGACATCTGTATTTGAAAGACATGGATCAAAAATTGTAGGTATATCCTGCCTATTTAAGTGGTTCACTTCAGTGGGTAGATTTCATGTTATGATGTACTGGTCAAAGAAGTTTTTAACTGTTTGAATGCTTTCATGGTCTAACCAATCAAGGTTGTCAATATTAGGTGCTTGTGACAGCCACAGAAAGCCATGAATATGGGTAGAACCTCGGTGTTTCTATTCATATATGTACCAGTGGTCAGTGGCATGCAACTATTTGACGATGACTTCATCACGAAAGATCTAAAATCTTGCGTGCAAGTATAAAGCTATTATATGCGGGTTATTGACTAAATGTTCAATAGATTGCTTTCTATTATGTTGCACAGTATTTGACATTGTTTTTGGGAACGTTTTATGCAGGTCAGGCCATTTGTATCAGCAAAGTTTAGAGTAAAGAAAATCATTGGTGGACCTAATTGTTCTATCATTGTCGTAAGGTCTCTACGGGATTTTCTCCAAAATGCATGTGTCTCGCGCAAGGAGGTAGCATATCGCATGATATGATTTGGCAATTCATTTGATGGTGTGTTCTTTAAGTACTCTCTTACGGCATGAAGATTCACTGAAAGAGAATCTTCTAAATTTTTCTTTATGAAAACAATAGCTGATTGTTGAGATCGATGCCTCATCATAAGGTTATAGATATAATATCTAAAACGGACATGCTGGCCAAATCTTTGATCATAATATTTTATCAAGTGCAAAGCATATTCATGTAAATGTACATGCCTTGTTCTATCTTAAAGTGGTAAATTAAATTCATTAGGGAACAGTGTGGGGAATTCCATTGAAAGTAGGCCTTCCATATTGTACTCATTGATAGGTGATGTACTGATTTGTGGCCAAGGGACAACATTCTTGTTGGTATTATCCAGATGTAGGATTGTCTTGATTGCATCAAGTTCAGGTATTGAGGATGGAAGTCATGGAATGAATGAAGAAAAGTATTCTATTACTTCTTCGTCATTGTTGATGTTGGACACATCAAGAATTTCTTGTATAGGTTCTTCTTGAGGTGAAGGTACTGGATGTAAAAGGTTTGAAATGACAATGTTGTGCTTAGGTAATAACTATACCACATCTAAATCAATGAAAACATCTTTATAGTATTGGTCATGCTTAATTTTGTAATTCAATGCATTCTTGAAGTGAAACCTATTAACGTAATATTCATAAGTTAACCCTTGTAGATTAGTTCTATGGACAATAAGGATTTCTAAATGTTGAATTTTGCATGGCAAGGATAATGCAATTTCTAAAATATCTTGTGGGAAGTTATTTGTGTGACCAGAATACTTATATTGTCCTCCCCTTGCATGACTAACCTGCAAAACAGGGGCAATCCTTTCTATGAGCATTTCTTCTACATGAGAAAAACACTTTAAAATAGAAGGCTACTCACCTGGGTCCATATTGTTTGATAAAGAGAAACGGTGGATTCCTCTTTCAGTAGAACATCTCATGCATATAACTACATGGTTGACATTTTTAATACTCATGCCCACATAGCTTTCTCTTCAAATAGAACATGCCTTTGTGAGCTCCAACATATCAATTTTTTTTCGGAAGTTAGATAAAGCATGTAGGAATGAAGAAGTCTACATGGTGAGTTCACAAGTAGTAGAATGTGTTTGAGGCACATTACTTTGCTCAAGGTCATTGCTTTCTATTTGTAATAGAATGTCTGAGTTAGTATCAGATGTTTGTTGTCCACGACGCTTTATTTGGTGTTTGTTGGAGATATTGCCTCCATTCTTTGCATAGAAAGTTCTATTTGTTTGTATCCTCCTCCATTTGATGGCATCACCTTCTTGAGTGGAAGGTTCAATAGATATCTAATAGTTGGAACAAAATAGAGGTATGTTAAAATTCTAACAATTGAAGAGAGAAAGCATTGAAGTATGTATTCAGAAATGTATGGAAATTGAAACTGCTTAATCTAAAATGTACTATTCTTCGGTTTAGTTTTGTGGTGGTTATTTTGTTGTGAGATGTATTTGTTATGCAAGTGTTTAATTTACTAATGTATAGTTTGTTGAATGTATTGTTTACCTAGGAGTTTTCCTTCCAAAGCTATTATTCAAATATACATATGCATAGATATATAAAATTATACATACATACATACAGATGTATGTATATATATACACATGTATATATACATATCAATGAAATATGTGTATATCTATATACATAGATATGCACACATATATATATATATATACATATATATATATATACATATATATATATATATACATATATATATATACATATATATATATATATATATATATATATATATATATATATATATATATATATATATATATATATATTTGTATTGAATTTGACTTGTATATTGGGTGCATACAAATTGTGTTGGCTTCTTAGTATACACATGCTTGGTTGAGTAGTATTTAGAAATGTATGGGTATTGGAAACTCATTAATTTAATTTGTAATATTCTTTTGTCTAGGTTTGTGGTCGTCATTTTGTTGTGAGATGTATTTGTTGTGCAAGTGTTCAATTTACTAATGTGTATTTTACTGAGTGTAGTGTTTACCTATGACTTCCCTTCGCAAAGACATTATTGAAATATACATATGCATAGATATATAAAATTATATTTACATACAGATGTATGTATATATATATACACATGTATATATACATATCAATCAAATATGCGTATATCTATATACATAGATATGCAGATATATAAATACACGCATATATATATAATTCTATAACTGTGTATAAATATATTTTTGTATATTTGGTATTTTTCTATAATTTTAGATACGATAACATTTTGAGAATGTGATTATGGATATATATTTCTCCATATGTATATATTTATACATATATATAGATATATATACAAATATGTACATGTACAAATATATATCTATAAAAAAAAGTATATATAAGTATGTGTATATATGTAGAAATAGATATGTATAAATAAAAATAAATGTATATGTATAAATTTTCTATAAATATCTATTTATTTACAGATACTTATATAAGTGTACATATATTTAGATTGTATTTTGTATGTAGAAATATACATAAGTATGTTCATATGATACAGAAAGAGTGCAAACAAAGATAAAAGTGCAAGTAATGAAATGAATAGGAAAGTGCATTGAACTGTAAGTGCTTTTATATGAAAGAAATCTGAAGGAAACCATTTTGTTTTCTAGAAGGTAAGTAACCAGCATACATGAGTATGTAGTCTCTATATAGGAATATAAATAAGCATGTTTACATCATAGGCGAAGAGAGAAATTAAAGATAAGAATGAAAGGGAAAAAAGATATTGAAAAGTGTGCTGACTTTGTAATAAGATCATAGTTGGAGAAATTAATTGCTAGAAAATCATTAATGTATGAAAGGAATAGAAAACTGTTCATATTCAGATAAATGTAAATATGTAATTGTACAATAGAACATGAACAGTAAGTACTTATATACGAGAGGAATCTCAAGGAAACCAAATTTATTCTACAAGGTAATTAACCAACATAGATGAGTATGCAGTTAAACATATTGTGCAATGCAGCGGTGAGTACTTCTAGAAGAGTTTGAAACCTTGTATAGTTCTAAGTTGTCCATAAATTTATAAATATATTTGTATGCAGAGATGCAAATTCTTACTGTTCAATATGCAATTGTAGATGTGATTGTTGACATGTGTGTATGAATTTTTAAACTAAATATAGATAGTTATTGAGATAGGAATTCTATTTTATAATATTTATGCATACATAAATGGACTAATTTGAATTATAATAGGACATGCAAAAGTAATAAGCATGATAGTAGGAAAGTTTATGTGGTAAGGAAAGAATTGCAAAGAGATAACAATGAAATTTTAATGGAATCTATTATTTATGTAACAAATATACATATACATATATATACAGGTAGTCGTGTATTCATATAAATCAATCATTTGTATTTGTAAGTAGAATTATCTCAACATATAAAAAAGTTCTACATAATGCAGGATTCAAAGGAAAAGCGATAAGGCTATCAAGACATCCATATGTAGAGTTATGTGTAGGATTGTAGTAGTATAAAATATGTAAAATTTGGAATGTAATAATTGTTTCATGAACAGAAAGCTTAGTAATTAGGCAGAAAGCCTAATATAGCTAAGCTTGTGTAGAGATGTGAGCAATCTCTGCAAGTAACCCATCACACTCAGTTTTATAGTCAACAGAGCAGATTTTGTTGATTGTAACTTTCATCTTTGATTTAGAGTTGTACGTGTCAGTAAAAACCAATAGTGTGAATGAGTAACGATGTGAGATAAGTTTATTAATCACAGAGCAAGGTGTTTGTGTTGTTGTGGCATCATTTTGCAATGCACAAAGCTCGTTTGCAGTTTTTTTTATCAATTGATTTCCAACCTCATCAAAAGCAGTAGCCCAGACAATACCCATTGCATCTTGTAGTTTCATTGGTCAAAGGTAATTATAATTGCATTCTACCATGGTCATTTCACATCTAGGACAAAACCATGAATCATCAACCTATTGAGTGCATTTTTTTTTACAAGGCTTTCCATTTACTTTTAGTGGACAAGATGTGTAATAGAAAGTTGTATCTATTACATTTACAAATCTCACAACAACTAGTAAAGTGGTTTGAATAGTTTATGGTTTCACACTCATATGTTCACAAATTGATGAAATAGTCATTCTAGTGTATTTGCCATCAATGTGAGTAATTGCTGTAGAAAAATCCTGAGTATGCAAGGGAAGATTTCCTCTTAATATTAGGGGTTCTGGCTCTAGGAAAGGAAGATTAATATGTAATGTTGTTGCAGCTGTCATGTTTACAACCTTACCATTAAAATACCTGACACGACCATTACGTACAACAAGTATAAGAACACTATCACCGATTAACATGTTTTTTAAATCTAGTCCTCTTTGTTTTGATGTTGGACCCCATAGGTTGATATCAATTGTTGACCCTAAGAGATCATTAATTCTAACAACTCACTTCTGTGTTTGAATGCCATCTTTCCTATGGATTGGAATGATATATCCAACATGTACAACAACACCAATGATGTTAACTAATGTATTATTAGTTAGCTGAAACACTTCACTAATAGGAATGAAATAGGAGTGCTCTTGATTTGGTACTTCTTCATGGTTGCAGCATTTTAATATGGAGGCATAAGATAGAATGATCTCTAAATGGTTGTTCAATTTATTGTACCTTATGTTTTCCTCCTTAATGGACCCCTTAGAAATGACATAATGGGCACCCAACTCCATGTGGTCAGAATGTAGTTGAGCTATTTCGTCAAAACATATAACTCTAACTTCACAGCCCTCAATGTTGACAATGTCAAAACTAAAGACGTGGTCTTTCTTAGTAGCTATAATGTATGACCTTATAGGTCGTTTATGAGTAACTCTGCCTTTGATTGTCCATTTTTTTGGTATGGATTTAAACTTTTGATTGGGCTTATATTTTCTGAGGTTGCACTTTGGGGGGTAATTCAGTAGAAAATTGGAGAGAACGTTTAGAGGATGATGGTGTATCTTCACTCATAATTTCTCTTTGTTGTTCTTTGAAAAGGTATACAGGTTTGCCAAAGAATTGACAATCGCTTTGTTTGACTTGTAAACTAAGTATTATAATAGTCTTGTAAAATGAAAATACTTTTCTTTAAGTTTCTTTGAATTGTAGATGGAAACAATTAAATAGCGAAGAAGGATATTGTATTTAATAAATATAGTATGTTTCCTACCTTGTGTTCCAGACATATCTACAAGTATAAATGGACAAGAGGAATATCAAGCCTATTTTTAGAGTGTCTAAATCTATCAGAGTGGCATACTTAGAAGGAAAAATTGCTAACTACATGTATGTCCCATTAGACAACACTAATTTATATCTGTCTATATCATCTTTGCTACCTTGCATTTTCTGGAATGATAAATCTTGGAGAATTGTTGAAGGAAGCTCATCCTCAGCATTGATAGACTGAATTGCGAATGGGGTAGGGGCATACTCTTGGTTATTTTCCTACCAAAAGATAATATCAATACTCAGGACTTAACATCAAGGGCTACGAAGATATATATGTGGTTATTCCTTAATGTATAGTTTATTGTTTTGGAGTGTATGCAATTCAAGTATCTAAATTATAGAATCCTTAACTATATTTATGTATGTTAGAAAAAAGGGTGCATGTCAAAATGGAAGGGATGGAATAAAAAAGAAAGATATATTATGAAAGTAATGACAAGAAAGTTGTGTTTTTGAAAAGGTATGATGTATTAGCTTACTAAAGTATTCCTTGTCGATTGCTACATAGATTCAAAGGTGGTTGGTGCAAATGACATTTTGGATGGAGAGCTTTAAATTTGAGAGGATTCTTAGGTCTAAACATACATGCCAGTACATGTTATTAACAAGTAATTAATTTATTTCATACATACAAGTTAAATTTATTGTAAGAATGCAATATTGTATGAATTATCGTCAAGTAAAGCTATCAAGATGTAAAGATATGTTCATAAATGAAAATCTTAATGAGTTGGAAAGTATTTTGCATGTTTGGAAAAAATAACAGAAAAGGAGGGAATCATATTTACACAGAATAGAAATGTACTTTTCAAGAGAAGGTTTATTTACATGTTTGTTAGAGTGGAAACGGTTTCAAATTCAGTCTGACGAGAGAAGTCCTGTCGTCTGGACTGGTATATTGCCTTGCACAATAAAATTGATTGTCATCCTATTATGACATTTAAAATATTCTATTAGAAGAGATTGAACGACATAATGGATTGAGTAATTCACTATCGAGGATAAGTACCTAACTAAATCCTAGTAAATACGAAAGTCGTAGACAAAAAAAAATCATTATTTGTAGTCTGTTAATTTTTGTGGTTTTATTATCTCAATATAATTTAATAACCTCTTTTATGTATCCACATTTGTAGGTATCTAGGAATCCATTGAGTTGGAACAATAAAAGTAACTGGAAAACTAACATAAATAAAAATAAAATTGTATCAACATTTTGGTGTATGGATGATTCTATTAGGTTACTTGTAATAGGCATATGAGTACCAAAATTCAAAGTTGCAGTTTTTGATTCAGACATTTAACAGTCAAGTACAAGGATCACAAAGTTTACTTTTAATCTCAAAATATAATCAAAAGATGAGTTCAACCAATGAAAGTCTCATTAATTAAACAGAGACAGTATCTACCCATGCAACCCATCCAAGTTGGTTATCATTCCACTTTAGGATCTTGTCTCCTAGCATAAAAAGGGCCAGTGGATCTGTTAACTATTCAATAGTTGGTATTGGAAGAGGGCATAATACCACACTATGTATGGAAGTAACAATAGTGGAAGAAGTAGAAGGGGAGTTTGTTGATTGATTGGATATTTTAAATTCATACTGGTGAATTATCTTTCTTAGATTGTAACAGCTTCGCAATGACACTGTTAATATCCTTTATTTCTTTCATTGCTCCAACCATTGTACAAATTTGATTGTGCTAATGTGGCTCTTTTTTGTGAGAACCAACAAATCAAAATAAATCATTTAAAAAGTTAATACAAGAGAGAAACCCAGCCAATGTGAAAGAAAATTAAAACATTTCTTGAAAATGCAAAAAAAAAAATTATTGACTAGTTACGGAAAACGTTAACTGAAAACCTAAAAAAATTAAACTCGCAGGGTATGAAGAATTCAAGTGAAAATAAGAACTGAATCAAAAAGAGAAGAAAATAATACTTATGAATTTCATTTAACAAATTATACATTTACTTTACATTTCAGGAAAAATCAAATTGTACAAGAATAGCTACCAACTGACAGAAAACAAGCACGGTGGACTGTCTTACACTCTGGTAACATGTCACCAACACCAGGACAACAAATAGTTTGGGATTCGTGTCGGCCAATGGAGGCAAGCCCAACTACGCTTGCCAGTACACATCACCAGCAATGCGAGGGGAAAAAGCTGACTGGTGGAAAATAAGTTGGCCAGCAAGTCTTACACTTTGGCAGGTAAAGGCCCCCAGTAAAATTCTATAGCCTTAACTAATATGCCCAAAACATAATTATAGAGGGCCATATGAGGCTCATTGTCGATAACAAAGTTATGTGCATTAAAGTATTGTATCAACCTTTATAGAGGGTCATACGAGTTGCATGAACAATAATAGAGTTACTCAGATAAATGTATTGTATAAATCTACAGGGTTGTGGCTAACTTTGTTATTGTTCATGCAGCAACTATGGCCTCGTATAATTATGTTTCTTTGTATGTATGCATAGCTTAATGTTAGTGCTGCCTATTGAAAGGAACTACACCAATGTACTTTGAAAATGTTGTCACATAATGCTAGGTTTTTGTGTTATCTGTTATTCTTTGCAAAGTAAGATTATTTTGATTTTATTGTAGTTACTTTATATTATTTTTCAGTTTGCTAATCTCCCCCTCATAGTTTTTATTTTGCAAGTTGCATTTCTTTTACCTTGTACGGCTTTGTGCTGGTTGACATCCAACATTTTAATGCCTTAAACCTATAGGGGTGTGATGTAATTCAAGTCTATTACAACAATATAAAACTCTATATAGTTATTAGTATACTATCTATCTAACTTTGTTATTACCGTAACTGACTATTAATGTTTCAAATGTATATTATCTGCCTAACTTTGTTATTGTCCATAAATAACAAGATTACTCAGATAAATGTACTGTATAAATCTGTAGGGTTGTAGGGCCATTACAATGGTATAAACTCTGCATGATTATCAGTATATTAGCTGACTATCTTTATTATTGTTCATGAACCTTGTATGCAGAATAGCATAATCTTCAGGAGGCAAATAGCCTCAGTGCAAGCGTATTGGCTTAATTAATATTGCCAGAACATAATTATAAAGAGCCATATGAGGTTGATGATCAATAACAAAGTCAAGTAGATAAATGAATTGTTTAAATCTTCATAGAGGGTCATATGAGGTTCATGATCAATAATAAAGTTACTCAGATAAATATACTGTATAAATCTATAGGGTTGTGGCTAAGTTTGTCATGACCATACTTGGCCTTGTCTCAATCAGTTAGCACGAATCCTGAACACTTTGTTGTCCTGGTGTTGGTGGCATGTTCCTGCCAACGTACCTAGCTTTGTCTATTGCCATGGTCCTCTTAGGGTTTTTACACCATCCATTACTCAACTGTGTGTTCACTAACAGATTTGTCCCTTTCTTCAAATTGTAATATTTGTTTTCTCTAAATAGAAATATGACTCTTGTACACCCCTTAACAAAAGGACACAAATAAACCAACAGTTGGATGAACTAATCAAAATCCATCCTCTGCATTAGAGCGAAGCTCCTTGTATGATTTGCAATGAATTTTACACAGAAAACCTTTGAAATGAAGATACTTTTAACTAGAAAGAATAGAAAGGCTTTGTAGGTCCTGGGGACAACTGAGAGGGGGGGGGGTGAATCAGTTTTCTAATAAATTCAAACCAAAATCTTATTAACCAACTTATTTCTTAATACCGGTAAAATAGTTAGTTGTGTCGGTAAATAGAGTTAAAAGAAAATGTTGTACCGGTAAGAATTAATGCATGAAACATAAGCACAAAGTCAACCACAAGACATGACACAAATATTTGTACGTGGAAACCCTGTAAGGGGAAAAACCATGATGGGAAACCTTACCCACAATCAGATGATACTACTGCAGATAGTAAGTGTACAAGGAGGGGTCTGCACATGCAGAAAGGCCAACAGCCTAGAGCTCACTGCTCAAACACAAATGGGAGTCACACTGACTACAGTTGGATGGTTAAATCCAATGAGAATGTACTACACAAAATAGCATCTTCATATGCTAGATTAAGTACCAGTGTAATGCTGATATGCTTCTACAAAAACCTAGCTTCACCTTCAAATGATTTCTTCATGTATATCTCTGCTTGATCTCACATATATCCTTCCTTAAATCTTTTTCGCATTCCACACTTGATCTTACAAATAAGATCTTACATTTATACCATACCCTAAGACCAATTTTAGTAGGTCGGCTCTACAAGATATTACAATAAATTTTTTTACAAATAATACAATATCTAATGCAATAACTGATTGAACATGTCAGCTTAATGATTTTATAACAATAATAAATCATCTCCATAGCGTGCCATGCTGATTTGGAAAAGATAAACCTATCGGTGTAACCCTAGATAACCTGGACCTATTTGCCAATAAAAGCAAATATACTAATGATATTACTTCAATGAAAAGTGTCCACATGATGTCTTCGACATTACCAAGTGTCTTCCATGTCATTGCAAGTACCGGTGAACATTATATCCTACCGGTTAACCATATACTGGTCATTGTTTGAATAGTTTACTGATTGCCGGTGAATGTTGTTGGATCTCCAAAGTAGGTGTATTTAGCAGGTGTTGACACCAATGAAAAAAACATACCAAAATACCAACAATCTCCCCCTTTGGCATTGATGGCAACACAAGATGGAAAAACCATCAAAGTGCCAAAATAGAAATGCCAAGTACAAAAACCAATTCTCCCCCTGGGAGTAATATGTGTTTATACAATGATTTATTTACAATACCAATCTCTCCTAAAAAAGATAATGCATTTTTCAAATGTTTTTCCATATATCTCTCCACCTTTGACATCAAATGCCAAAGTCACAAAAAGGTCAAGTTCATACAAAATACCAACCAATTCAATATACCAACTACTCCCCCTGAGAAGTAGCTTCCTCATCAAATACCGGAATAAAAGATTTGTCCATTTAATTCTGCCGGTTGATGATAATCATCAACTATCTAAGTCTCTACCAGTGGAGGTAAGACTTCGAGCTGATCTCTGAGATACTCAAAAGTTTCCTTAGGAAAAGGTTTTGTAAAAATATCTGCAAGCTATTCTTTAGTATTCACATAAACCAGTTTTATTTCCTTTTCTTCAACATTTTCCCTTAGAAAATTCAGTTTGATAGAAATATGTTTTGTTTTAGAATGTAATACTGGATTCTTAGATATATCAATTGCTACAGTGTTATCACAATATATAGTAATAGGTTCCTTGCATTTTACCTTTATGTCTTTCAACATTTGGTTAAGCCAAAGTACCTATGTACAGTTTGTTGCTGCTGCAACATATTCTGATTCTGCTATTGATAAAGATGTACAACTCTGTTTCTTACTTAACCAAGAAACTAATCTCTTTCCAAGAAAGAATGCTCCTCCAGTTGTGCTCTTTCTATCATCCACATCTCCTACCCAATTTGCATCTGTGTATGCATATAGATCAAAATTTTCATCTTTAGGATACCATAATCCAAGATTTGTTGTGCCTTGTAAGTACTGGAAAATCCTTTTTACTACTGATTCATGATTTTCCTTGGGATTACTTTAAAATCTAGAAACTATACATACTGCATTCATAATATCAGGTCTGGTTTGTGTCAAATACAATAAACCTCCTATCATAGATTTGTATCTAGTTGGATTAACAGGTGTAGATTCATCCCTTTGAGATAATTTGTCATTTGTAGTCATAGGTGTGCTTACCGATTTAGAGTTCTCCATCCCAAATTTCTTGAGTAGTTCTTTCAAGTACTTAGATTGACTCAAAAATATGCCTTTATTAGTCTGTAAAATCTGCAATCCTAAAAAGAATTTTATTTCTCCAATCATAGACATTTCAAATTCATTCTGCATTTTAAGAGAAAATTCTTTGCATAATCCATCTTCTCCTCCAAAGATTATATCATCAACAAAGACTTCCATAATCAAAATTTCATCATTAGTTACTTTGTAATATAAATTGCTATCTGCATTTCGTTTAGTAGAACCAATTTTTAAAAGATACTTATCCAATCTTGCATACCAGGCTCTTGGAGCTTGTTTTAGTCCATATAGAGCTTTTCTTAATCTGCAAACCATATCATTGTTATTTGTCAAAGAAAATCCATCAGGTTGTTCAATATAGACTTCCTCTTCAAGATCTCCATTCAAAAATACACATTTAATATCCATTTGATAAACTTTGTAATCCTTGTGAGCTGCAAAGGCCAAGAATAATCTAAGTACCTCAATTTTGGCTATTGGTGCAAAGGTTTCATTGTAATCAACTCCTTCTTTCTGAGAATATCCCTTACACACTAGTCTTGCTTTATTCCTGACAACCTTGCCATCTTCATTGAGTTTGTTTCTAAATACCCATTTGGTTCCAATTACATTTTTATTTTCAGGCCAGGGAACTAATGTCCAAGTATTATTTTTCTCAATTTGTCCTAATTCTTCTTCCATAGCTTTAATCCAAAATTTATCTTCACATGCCTCATTGATAGATAATGGTTCAATTTGAGAAATAAGACATACCTCTTCATTTGCCAATCTTCCTCTAGTCATGACTCCATTAAATTTGCTTCCAATTATCTGATCTTCAGAATGATTCAATCTTACATACCGGGGTGTCTTAGTCTGTTGTTGTTCTTCAATTACTATAGTATCCTCTAATGATACCGAAGTAACTAGATCATCATTCTGTACCAATGGATTTACTGTTGGTTCATTTGTCATAATTTCTATTACCGGTTTAGAGTCTATATACCTTGAAGTTCCTCTGAATTGTTCATCAATCTTTACATTTGTACTCTCAACAATTTTCTGTAATATTTTATTAAAGCATCTATAAGCTTTACTCTTAGATGAATAACCAAGAAATATTCCTTGCCAATATACTCATCTCTTTTAATATAACATTTACTTCCAAAAATTTTGAAATACTGAAGAGTAGGAGTATTACCAAACCATAGTTCATGAGGGGTCTTACCGGTTTCACCTTTGATGTGAACTTTGTTGAATGTATAGATAGCAGTGCTTACTGCCTCTCTCCAGTACACATGTGGTAGATTTGCTTCTGATAACATACTTCTTGATGCATCCAAAATAGTTCTATTTTTCCTTTCAACAACTCCATTCTGTTGTGGTGTCTGAGGTGTTGATAGTTGTCTTTTGATTCCATTTACTTCACAGAATGTATTAAAATCTCTAGATGTGAATTATCCTCCTTGATCTGATCTTAAACATTTAATTTTCTTACCGGTTTCATTTTCAACCATTGCTTTGAATAGTTTGAACTTCCCAAGTGCTTCTGATTTTTCCCTGAGAAAAGTAACCCAACACATTCTAGAATAATCATCAATAATTAGCATGAAATATCTATCACCTTGTAAACTTTTAGTTCTAGCTAGACCACATAAATTAGTGTGAATTAAATCAAGAGCATTATTTGATTTTTCTAGAATACTTTTGAAACTAGCTCTAACCTGTTTTCTAGATTGACATTCCTTGCAAATTGTATTCTGAGGTTTCACAATTTTAGGTAGATCTCTAACTACCTTAGAAGTACTAATTTTTACCATGCAATCAAAATTTACATGACATAGTCTTTTATGCCATAGCCAACTTTCATCTATATGAGCAATTAAGCATGCCTTTTCACTGTTATTCAAATGAAAGATATTACCTCTAGTCTGAATACTAGTTGCAATTTCCAAACTAGTTCTATTCATGATTTTGCATTTTCCATTTTTAAATTGTAACTGAAAACCTTTCTCAACTAATTGACCAACACTTAAAAGATTATGTTTTAATCCTTCAACATAGTAAACATTGTCAGTGTTATGTTTACCATCAAGAGATATTGAACCCTTACCTTTGATTGAACAGGCTTTGTCATCTCCGAATCTTACTAAACCTCCATTGTATTCTTGAAAGTTCAAGAATTTGCCTTTGTCTCCAATCATGTGATGTGAGCATCTTGAGTCAATAATCCTTTCATCGTTTGATTTAACTTTAGCTGCTAGGGCTTGTTCTACTGGTGGAGCAATAGGTACCGGTTGATCTTCTATTATAGCAACAAAGACCCATCCATTGTCTGCTGGATCATCATCAGAATCATCAGTCACACCTTCATCAGCAATGTAACAAGATTTATCTTTGTTTTTCTTAAATCTGTATCTTTGATATTCAGGATTAGGTTTGTATGTCCTTCTAGCTTCTTCTCTTAGTCTAGCATGTCTATCAGGGCATCTTGAAGCCATATGACCAATCTTATTGTAGTTGAAACATTTAAAGGGTGCTTTACCTTCATACTTACTTCCAATTGGACCTTTTCTTGCAAATCGTGCTTCAAGTTCTTCAAGCTCTTCATTCTCCTTCCAGGTTTCTTCAAGTTATCTTGCATAAAAGGCTCTCCAATCTGATTTTTCAAAAGACAGAGTAGATGATGTTGATGCTTTGGAGGCCAAATCAGTTTTTATAGCAATAGGACCAAATTCCTCAATTTCAAAAGCTGAAAGTTTTCCAATCAATGTATCCCTAGTTATTGGTGTATTAGGCATTGTTCTCAGCTCATTAATAGTAGTAACCTTCATTTTATATGCCGCTGGCAAACCTCTTAAGATTTTTGAAACAATCTCATCTTCACTCAAGGTTCCTCCACAACATTTGATACCTAAAACAATTTCATTTACTCTTTCCATAAAAAAAGAAATTCTTTCATCTTCTTCCATTTTCAGATGTTCATACCTAACTCGGAAGCTTTCAAGTTTTGCAATTTTGACTATGGAATCCCCTTCATTCAGTGTTTCCAAATGATCCCAAATAGCTTTTGCAGTAGATCTATCTGATAATCCCATGATTTGTTGATCTGATAATGTGCTCAAAAGTGCTTCTCTTGCTTTGCAATCATTTTCTTCATCTTTAGCTAAAGTAATAGGAGCAGGCTGACCAGCTATAGCAGCAGTATAACCATTCTTAGTAACTTCCTAGATGTCTTTACCAATGCAATTCAGATGTGTCTCCATTTTGATTTTCCATATTCCCTAGTTAGTTCCATCAAGTTTATGACTATAAATTCTGAAATAATTAGTAGACATTGGATCTCCTCAAACTTCCACAAAAAAGGAGGACTAGGCTCTGATACAAATTATAGGTCTCGGGGACAACTGAGAGGGGGGGGGTGAATCAGTTGTCTAATAAATTCAAACCAAAATCTTATTAACCAACTTATTGCTTAATACCGGTAAAACAGTTAGTTGTGCCGGTAAACAGAGTTAACAGAAAATGTTGTACCGGTAAGAATTAATGCATGAAACATAAGCACAAAGTCAACCACAAGACATGGCACAAATATTTGTACATGGAAACCCTCTAAGGGGAAAAACCATGATGGGAAACCTTACCCACAATCAGATGATACTACTACAGATAGTAAGTGTACAAGGAGGGATCTGCACATGCAAAAAGGCCAACAGCCTAGAGTTCACTGCTCAAACACAAATGGGAGTCACATTGACTACAGTTGGATGGTTAAATCAAATGAGAATGTACTACACAAAATAGCATCTTCATATGTTGGATTCAGTACCAGTGTAATGCTGATATGCTTCTACAAAAACCTAGTTTCACCTTCAAATGATGTCTTCGTGTATATCTCTTCTTGATCTCACATATATCCTTACTTAAATCATTTTTGCATTCCACACTTGATCTTACAAATAAGATCTTACATTTATACCATACCCTAAGACCAATTTTAGTAGGTCGTCTCTACAAGATATTACAATAAAACATTTTACAAATAATACAATATCCGATGCAATAACCAATTGAACATCTCGGCTTAATGCTTTTATAACAATAATAAATCATCTCCATAGCGTGCCATGCTGATCTGGAAAAGATAAACCTGCCAGTGTAACCCTAGATAACCTGGACCTATTTGCCAGTAAAAGAAAATATACCAATGATATTACTTCAAGGAAAAGTGTCCACATGATGTCTTCGACATTACCAAGTGTCTTCCATGTCATTGCAGGTACCGGTAAACATTATATCCTGTCGGTTAACCATATACCAATGATTGTTTGAATAGTTTACTGATTGCCAGTGAATGTTGCTGGATCTCCAAAGTAGGTGTAATTAGTAGGTGTTGACATCAATGACAAAACCATACCAAAATACCAACAGGCTTTAGCATTCATCCATAAACACAAAGGAATACCTTCAACATAAAACAAAGAGAATATTTTTTAGGTTAAATAAGAGCTCATAAACTCTATTTCTCACACATGTTCATTTCATAAATTTAGAGCAAAGCAAATGCATAGTACAGTATTGATTCTGATCGATAGTCTCTCATGCCTCATAGGACAAGGGGGATCAGCACAAATCAATCAACAATGAATCTGCTAACAATTAATAATAACAATGAATTCTGAAAACATAGAATTAACTGATAAAAAAAAAATGCTATCATGCACATAGCAGATTTCCCAAGAAAGATCGCCAATCTTTAAACACATAGATTCAAAGAGTGCACACCATAATCATTTTAACTGATAAATCAATCATTCCAGTTTAAATAAATTCACAAAAAAAAACAAATATTGTTTGTTGCTCGAAAAATCACAGTTTTTTAGACCCAGCAAAAATAAACTCCCTAGCTTAATTAGCCTCTAGGCTCATAGTTTTTACATAACAATTAAAACTTTTACTTTAACCATAGGTTAAAGAAACCATTTTCTAAAATAGGAAAAAAATAAATAAAATAATAGCCATAGAGAGGCCGAAAACTCATTCCCTAATCTATCATAACTCCACCGTGGCAGAGGAAGTTACTTCTCTGTCCTACTTTGTCGTCAAACTGTGCACACCATGCCATTCTAAATGTGTCAGTGAGAAGTTAGGGATGACCTGAAAGTAGGGGAGTCCAATGTGCAGGATTTGTTTCTTCCACACATCCTTGTCCATATTCACTTGTGCCACCCTTGCCTTGTGCACTTCTAGATGATCAAAACAGACTGCAAGCATTGACTCGATCCTGGATACTTTTGAGAAATCATCCATACTCAAGGATTTTGTCTTCTAAATGAATTGTATCCTTTCTTGGAAGATATTTGTCATATCTATGGGGGCTTCAATCGTCTTTGCATCATCTTTCATGAGCTGGATGTCAATGCACTTGAGATCCTTTTGCATTGTACCAATTAAATTTGTCAGTCCCTTATGCAGTTTAGTGGATTCTTCATGGCCTTGCTTTATAATTGAATTATGCCACTCCACATTTTTCCTTGATACAAATAATACATTATCATGTAAGCTTTCTACTATTTTTTTGGCTAGGAATTTCATCACTCCATATTTTTGTATGTCATTCATCTGTGCAAGAACTACCACTCATTTGATTCTTTCCTTTTCTCAGACCATGACCTCTAACTCCTACTCTCTGCTCATAGTCCCAGCATCCTTGTAAACCTTTAGCAAACTAACGATATAGTCTGATCCATTTTGTATTATAAGATCCAACCATTTATTGAACATCTCTATGACTATTCTATTTCTTTGAACCTAGTCCAACATCCTTTGATTGGCCAAAGATTTGGGATCAAAAGATACTAGAACCTATTATAAAGGTTGGGGGTTTGGATGGTGAATGGCATTGATGTACTCAACCATCTAAGTGACAATTTTCTTCAACTGCCTTTTATCCTTCTCATCCTTCCATGTTCTAGAAATTATACTCTTTGTGGAAGACTCCAAATGTTTAACATCGACGACACGCGAAGCAACCTCCAGGTCTATTTTTTCAACTGTGAAGTCCTCCTTAGCAGCTTGGTCTACATCTCTATCCGGAATATGTTAGGACCCAGAGGCAACTGAGAGGGGAGGGGTGAATCAGTTGTCTATTAATTTCAACCCAAATATAACTTAACCAAACTTAATGCCAGTAGATAGTTTAGTAGTTAATAACAGTACCGATAAAGTTTAATGCATGAAATAAAAGACAAATAACATCCACAACACATAACACTGTTATTTGTATGTGGAAATCCTGTAAGGGGAAAAACCACAGTGGGAAACCTTACTCACAATCAGATGATACTAGTGCAAATAGTATGTGTGTACAAATGGGGTCTGCACATGCAGAAAGGCCAACTACCTAGAGATCACTGCTCAATCAAAAAATGGGAGTCACACTGACTACAATTGGATGGTTACATCCAATGATAATGTACTACACAAAATAGCATCTTCATATGTTGGATTCAGTACCGGTTAAGCTTTGATTGTCTTCTTCATACCTTCCTTGAATCTTCAAATGATGTTTGCATGTATAGCTTTACTTATATTCGCATATACCTTATTACAATCCTTTTTCACAATCCCTACACCATAATCTCACAAATGAGATCTTACATATATACCAAAACCTAAGACCAAATGTGTAGGTCGGCTCACTAAGATTTTACAATTAAATTAATTACAAATGAATCAATATGTGATGCATGATGTTGGCTCAATGCATTTATAATAATAACCAATCAATAAAACATCTACATAATGTGTCATGCTGATCTAGAATAGATAATGCTTGCTGGTCCATAACCTAGACCTATTTGTCGGTAACATCAAATATGCAAACTCGATTGTACTAATAATCAAATCACAAAAACCAAGTGTCCAAACAATTTCTTTGACATAACCAAGTAATGTCTAGATGATAATAGATCATCCTCAGTGTCGGTGAACAATATAACCTATTGGTGAATCAGATACCGGTGACTATGCATAAGTCACTAAACATGCTGGTGAACATAACCAAAGATCTCCACAAGGATAAGTGTTGATAAGTGTTGACATCAATGGAAAAACCAATGCAACACATCCGTAATACCAGTATTCTCCACCTTTGGCATTGATGGCAACACAATATGGAAAAATCATCTAATTGCCAAAGTAGAAATGCCAAAAACCAAAAACCAACAATCTCCTAAAGAGCATAGAAATCAAAATACAGATACACAGAGTAACAATCTCTCCCCCAATGAATAATCTCTTCCCAAAAGATAGTGTGTTTTTCCATAGATATCTCTCCCCCTTTGACATAAAATGCCAAAGCAATACAAAATCAAAAACCAATTGTTATAACCAAATTTATTCAATCTACTCCCCCTGAGAAGTAGCTCTCTTTCATCAAAGCCGAAAAAAATGTTTCTCCATTAATTTTGTCGGTCTGATGCCATGTTCCAACTGTCTAAGTTTCTACCGATGAGGGTATAACTCCAAGATGCTCTCTGAGATATTCAAAAGTTTCCTTAGGCAAAGGCTTAGTAAAGATATCTGCAATCTGCTCTTTAGTATTCACATAAACCAATTTCACTTCTTTTGCTTCAACATTCTCTTCCAGAAAATTGAATTTGATAGAAACATGTTTAGTTTTAGAGTGAAATATCAGATTCTTTGATATATCAATCGCTGCCATATTATCACAGTAAATGATTATAGGTTTTTTGGATTTTACCTTTATGTCCTTCAACATTTGCTTAATCCATAATACCTATGTACAATTAGTTGCTACTGCAACATATTCTGATTTTGCTGTTGATAGTGATGTACAACTTTTTTTCTTTCTCAACCATGAAATTAGTCTGCTGCTAAGAAAAAATGCTCCATCGGTGGTACTTTTTCTATCATCTACAGCTCCTGTCCAATTTGCATCTGTGTATGCTTGTAAATCAAAATTTTCATCTTTAGGATACCATAAGCCAAGATTTGTTGTGCCTTGTAGGTACCAAAAAATCCTTTTTACTGTTGATTCATGATTTTTTGTAGGATTTCTTTGAAATCTTGAAACAATACATACTGCAATGATAATATCATGTCTTGTTTGTGTCAAATACAGTAAACTTCCTATCATAGACTTGTATCTTTTCGGATTAACAGGTGTTGATTCATCCTTCACTGATAGTTTGTCAGTTGTAGTCATAGGTGTGCTTACTAGTTTAGAGTTTTCCATGCCAAATTTCTTAAGTGATTCCTTCAAGTACTTTGATTGATTTATGAATATACCTTTATCAGTCTATGAAATCTACAATCCTAAAAAGAATTTTATCTCCCCAATCATAGACATTTCAAATTCTTCCTGCATCTTGTTAGAAAAGTCTTTACACAATCCATCTTCTCCTCTAAAAATAATATCATTAACAAAAACTTCAATAACCATGATGTCATCATTAGTCACTTTGTAATATAAGTTGTTGTCGGCAATACCTTTAGTGTAACCAAGCTTCAAAAGATATTTGTCGAATCTAGCATACCAAGCTCTAGGAGCTTGCTTCAATCCATATAAGGCTTTCCTTAACCTACAAACCATATCTTTGTCATTTGTCAAAGAAAATCCATCAGGTTGTTCAATGTAAACTTCCTCTTCAAGATCACCATTCAGAAATGCACATTTAACATCCATTTGTTATACTTTATAGTTCTTGTGTGCTACAAAAGCTAAGAGTATTCTGACTGCCTCAATTCTAGCTACCAGTGCAAAGGTTTCATTATAATCAATTCCTTCTTTCTGTGAATATCCCTTACACACTAATCTTGCTTTGTTTCTGATTACCTTACCATCTTCATTAAGTTTATTTTTGAATACCCATTTAGTTCCAATTACATTTTTATTTTTAGGTCGGGGAACCAATGTCCATGTGTTATTATTTTCAATTTGTTCCAATTCATCTTCCATAGCTTTAATCCATTGTTTATCTTCACATGCCTTATTAATAGTTGCTGGTTAAATTTGAGAAATTTGACATACCTCTTCATTTGCTAGTCTTCCTTTAGTCATAACTCCTTGATACTTATTCCCAATTATCTAACTTTCAGAGTGATTCAATCTTACATAACTGGGTGTATTCACTTGTTGTTGTTCTTCAGTCACCGTAGAATTCTCAGATGATGCCGATGTGACTGGATCAACATTTTGTACTGGTGTACTCATTGTAGGTTCATTTGTGATTATCTCAACTACCGGTTCGGAGACTATAGACCTTCTAAACTGTTCATCAATTTTCACATTTGCACTTTTAATGATTTTTTGCAATCTCTTATTAAAACATCTATATGCCTTGCCCTTAGATGAATAACCAAGAAATGTTCCTTCATACCTTCTAGGAGAAAATTTGCCAATATAATCATCTCTCCTAATATAACATTTGCTTCTAAATATTCTGAAATATTTTAGAGTGGGAGTATTACCAAACCTTAGTTCATGAGGGGTCTTACCGGTTTCACCTTTGATGTGAACTCTGTTGAATGTATAAATAGTTGTATTTACTACTTCTCTCCAATACACATGAGGTAGGTTAGTTTCTGATATCATGCTTCTAGCTACATCCAATATAGTTATGTTCTTCCTTTCCACAACTCCATTTTGCTGGGGTGTTCAAGGTGCTGATAATTGTCTTCTGATTCCATTCACTTCATAGAATGTATTAAATTCCTTAGATGTGAATTCACCTGCTTGATCTGATCTCAAACATTTGGTTTTCTTGCTGGTTTCATTCTCTACCATGACCTTGAATAGTTTGAATTTCCCAAAAGCTTCTGATTTCTCCCTGAGAAAAGTAACCCAACACATTCTAGAATAATCATCAATGATTAGCATAAAATATCTCTCTTGTAAACTTCTAGTTCTTGCTGGACCACATAAATCAGTATGAATTAAGTCAAGAACATTATTGGATTTTTCTGGAATACTCTTAAAAGTTGCTCTAACTTGCTTTCCAAATTGACATTCCTTACATATCGGATTGTGCGGTTTAACAATCTTAGGTAAATCCCTTACTGCCTTAGTTGTACTGATTTTCACAATGCAATCAAAATTTACATGACAAAGTCTCTTATGCCATAACCAGCTTTCATCAATATGTGCAAACAACCATGTCTTCTCATTGTTATTCAAATGAAAGATATTACCTCTAGTCTAATTACCGGTTGTAATTTCCAAACCAGTTCTATTCATGATTTTACATTTACCATTCTTGAATTGTAATTGAAATCCTTTTTCAACTAATTGACCAACACTCAAAAGATTATGCTTCAAACCTTCAACATAGTAAACATTATCAGTATTGTGCTTACCATCAAAAGATATAGTGCCTTTTCCTCTGATCAAACAAACTTTGTCATCTCCAAATCTTACTAGACCTCCATTGTATTCCTAAAAGGTTAAGAATTTAGTCTTATCACCACTCATATGATCTGAACATCTGGAATCAATGATCCTTTCATCTTTTTCTTCAATTTTAGCTGCCAGGGCCTACTCTACTGGTTGAATAGTAGGTGTCAGTTAATCTTTTGTTATTGCAACAAAAGCCCATCCATTGTCTTCCGATTCCTCATTATAATCATCAATAACTCCTTCATCAACATAGTAACATGATTTGTCTCTATTCTTCTTAAATATGTATCTTTGATATTCAGGGTTAGGCTTGTATGTTCTTTTAGCTTCTTCTTTCAATATTGCATGTCTATCAGGACACCTAGATGCCATATGACCAATTTTATTGCAGTTAAAACATTTAAATGGTGCTTTACCTTCATACTTACTTCCAACTGGACCTTTGGGCATTTTTCTTGCAAATAGTGCTTCAAGCTCTTCAAGTTATTCATTCTCTCTTCTCATTTCTTCAAGTTCTCTAGCATAGAGGCTTTCCAATCAGATCTTCCTGATGATGATGATGATGTTCCAGATGATGAAGCTTTGACAACCAAATCTGTCTTAATTGTAGCAATAGGACCAAATTCCTCAAGTTCAAAAGCTGAAATTTTTCCAACCAAAGTATCTCTAGATATTGATGCATTAGGCATTGTTCTCAATTCATTAATAGCAGTTACTTTCATTTTGTATGCCGGTGGCAATGCTCTTAAAACTTTCGAAACAATTTCATCTTCACTTAAGGATCCTCCACAACATTGTATACCAAAAACAATTTCATTAACTCTTTCCATAAAAGCATAAATCCTTTCATCTTCTTCCATTTTCAGATTTTCATACCTGACCCAGAAGCATTCCATTTTTGCAATCTTGATAGTGGTATCATCTTTATTCAATGTCTCCAATTTGTCCCAAATAGATTTAGCAGTAGATCAGTCTGATAATCCCATGATTTATTGATCTGATAATGCACTCAAAAGTGCTTCTCTTGCTTTGGAATTATTCCTTGATCTTTAGCCAAGGTTGGTGTATTAGGTTGACTTTGTGTAGGACTAACATAGCCATTCTTTGTAACATCCCATATGTCTTTTCCAATCCAATTTAGATGAGTCTCCATTCTGAACTTCCATATACCATAGTTAGTTCCATCAAACTTCGGACTATCCTTCCTGAAATAGTTAGTTGCCATAGAATCTCCTCAAGTTGTTAAACTTCGCAAAAAGAGGACTAGGCTCTGATACCAATTGTTAGGACCCAGAGGCAACTGAGAGGGGGGGTTAAATCAGTTGTCTATTAATTTCAACCCAAATATAACTTAACCAAACTTAATGCATAATACCGGTAAACCAAACTTAATGTTGGTAGATAGTTTAGTAGTTAATAATAGTACCGGTAAAGTTTAATGCATGAAACAAAAGACAAATAACATACACAACACATAACACAGTTATTTGTATGTGGAAACCCTGTAAGGGGAAAAAACACAATGGGAAACCTTACCCACAGTCAGATGATACTACTGCAGATAGTATGTGTGTACAAATGGGGTCTGCACATGCAGAAAGGCCAACTGCCTAGAGCTCACTACTCAATAACAAAATGGGAGGCACACTGACTACAATTGGATGGTTAAATCCAATGCTAATGTACTACACAAAATAGCATCTTCATATTCTAGATTCAATAATGGTTAAGCTCTGATTGTCTTCTTCATACCTTCCTTGAATCTTCAAATGATGTCTACATGTATAGCACTACTTCTATTCACATATACCTTATTACAATCCTTTTTCACAATCCCTACACCATAATCTCACAAATGAGATCTTACATATATACCAAAACCTAAGACTAAATGTGTAGGTCAGATCACTAAGATATTACAATTAAATCAGTTATGAATGAATCAATATGTGATGCATGATGTCAACTCAATGCATTTACAATAATAACCAATGAATAAAACATCTCCATTATGTGTCTTGTTGATCTGGAATAGATAATGCTTGTCGGTCCATAACCTAGACCTATTTGTCGGTAACAGCAAATATGCAAACTCAATTGTACCAATAATCAAATCACCAAAACCAAGTGTCTAAACAATTTATTCGACATAACCAAGTAATCTCTAGATGATAATAGATCATCATCAGTGTCAGTGAACAATATAACTTGCCAGTGAACCAGATACCGGTGACTGTGCACAAGTCACTGAACATGCTGGTGAACCAAATACCAGTGACTATGCATAAGTCACTGAACATGCCGGTGAACATAACCAAAGATCTCCATAAGGATAAGTGTTGATAAGTGTTGACATCAATGACAAAACAAATGCAACACATCCATAATACCAACAAAATAGGCTTGGCTATCTCAGCCATCCAGTGATCTGTTGCTTCATCCACCTTAAGCATTGTCTGCATCTTGAGACTTTTTGTCTTGGATACCTTTCCAAGTCATTTGCTGACTATGCCTTCTATAGGGATTGTAATTGGAACTACACTTTGTTTCTTCCCAATAGTAGGTTCCAACCATCATGGTGTGTTTGCAGGTTCTTTGGGTGGAGGAGATGTAGGAGTATCTGGTAAATTGACAATAACCAGGGTTTTCATGGGATCCAGTTCGCTCTATTTCTTTACTTATATCTATTTTGTGCATCGCAGGCTCACCTTAATCATGTTGATCCATTACTGCCTCTACCTCTTCACTAGGATCTAGGTCCACTACAGTCTGACTCAAGATTGGCTCTTTACTCTTTTTCTTACTCCTGGACCGAGTTACTCGGGCGGCTATAGAACTTGGTGGTGACCTCTTTGACCTCCTAGGTTGGATTTTTCAACAATAGGCCTTTAACCACCTACAACATTAACAATTCCATCAATGGAGGAAATGGGAGATTGAGTCAAAATGTGTGAATCAACTCTTAGTTCATGTGAGGATATGAGTGATCCCTTTTTAAACTTTTGATTTCTCAACCATCTCTCAGTTCTTCTTACAACATTAAAAGTTCTGGCTTGAATATTGTCATCTTCCTTTTGATTCTAATCAATCTCAAGGATTGGCTTTCCTTGAACCTCTGTGTTGAACTTAGGATCCAGAATATCTTCCCCTATATCCTCCTCCACTCTGGATATATTGATAGAAAGCTTCATGGTGATTATTTGCTATAGAGTAAACCTTAACCACAATCTTCTTCTTACTTCATATTCGTCACTACAATTCTCCTAGTAATCCTCCAACTGAGGTTCATGACAAACGTGGTTGTCCACATTTAGATTTTCAATGGCATAACCTCTACTATCAAACCTACGTCTCGCAACATAAAGCTGCAAGTTCATCTTTTTAAATTCCAATTCCAAATTTAGAGCATCAGATATAGATTTGCAGTTGTAGTATCCAAGTTCAATAGTGAAGACAACTCCAGATTCACCTTTTTCTCCCAACCTTTTATCACTGTAAGCTAGTTGCTTGCTCACCTCTATAAGCACATAGCTGTCAAAGGCATACCTAGGTAGCTTGAATGGTTGACCTTAGAAACCACCTACCCGAAGGTAGGTGAACCTAGGAAATTGAATAAAAAATCTACCATATATACTTATAAACTCCATTGCTTCATCTAACATCCTCTTGTTCATTTGACCTTGGATCTCAAAAGAAAGTTTTCTTGCGAAGGCACAATTCCATCTATCAATTCTCTCTACATGCTTTTGTTGTTGTAACAAAGGATAATAATCATATACCTTCATGCAATCCACCCATGATTCACTTAGAAAACTAGGCCAATCTCTTGTACAAGCTAATATGTAGAAAAGGTAAGAGGACATATAAAAACCAAACATTCCCACAAAGTTACTCAAGCCTTCATGAAGTCTCTCGGCAATAACCTGAGCCCAGTCAAGATATTTGTCATCAGATAACAACACCTAAATGTAAAAATACATCCAATGTTCCTAGTAAAAGGAGTGTGAATTTCCCTTCAGCCTATTCAAAAGTATCACAATGTCTCGCACTTCTCTAATGAAGTGCTCTCTAGTCAAGGGCTTTTGTAGCCATGACCCTGCTTTTTGAACTTGTAGGAGCCAATTCCTAGGAATTATACTCCTGTACATACTCTTTTTCTCTGAGAAGTATTCGTATGAGGTCCAAATATTCCAATCCTCATATAATTCCTTGGGATGGATTCCCATCACCGCCATTATATTTTCTCTGTTGATACTAATTAGCAGCTGGCCATTATTGGTTCTTATAAATCTATTCTCTACATCATACCTATTCATGCAAGCAATCACCAAATTTGGACATGGTGCAACAAGCGGAAATGCAACGGTTTCAACAAGACCACTTTTCACTATTTTCTCCATCATTGAACTAGTTTGAGGGTTCTTCATTCTTTCTAGGAAATCCCCTAAATCAGCGTGAGCCAAGGAAGTATCTTCTAGCTCTGGTAACATGATCACTAGACACGAGGTCCAGCCAAGCTTCGACAATACCATCCTCATACTGCCTATCTATATTTCTAGCCAAGCAATATTAAAACATGGTAGAGTTTTACTCCAACAAGCTAAATATTTTCTTCCTACACTGATAAATCTTAAGAACTAAAGAAATATAGCATAGGGGAATCATTTGAACGTACAAGTTACGACCATGAAACTAGAAACCTTCATAGGAAATCAGAGTTGAATTTACCTTCAGTGCCTCCAATTTCCTCAATTATAGAAGTTGTAACCCTTACAAATTATGGAGATGAATTCATATATTCCTTTTGATCAGACGAGAAAATATCAGGAAAACCACACACACTTAATAATAATTCACTTATGCGTGTAAAGTAACAGTGAAATGACTAAAAATATGACACCTAAATAATTTATCACTTCCGCACAAATAGTTGGTGCTCTCATGATTTCTTTCCATGTTAAAAATTTTAAACTATTAGATGCTCAAAATATTCCTTCATGCCATGCCACTTTCAATATTAACAAAAGCCTTAAAATAAGTTTTCAAGTGAAACTTATGAACCCTAAACCATCTCATGAACAGTTCAATAGTTCAAGTTCAATCGGAAAGTACAACAATGAACTAGTGGCACAAGACAATACCAGGAATGAGCAATAATCATGAGTATCAAGAAAGAACTTTGAACCTTTGAACCATTGAACTGAAATGACAATTGGTTCAAGGTTCAAATTCAAAACTGACTTAACACATATTGACATCTTCTTGTTAAGGAATATCACATAGCCGCGACTCACAAAAGACATTTTGAACCTTGAATGGATTAGCCAATTGGTTCATGGATTCAAAGTTCAAAATGCACAACAATAACATGCTTGCTTTAGTGGAGACAAAGACCGCTAATGACCTTTTTCTAAAATGCACCTTGAACCTTGAACCTTTGAACTATTAAGAGTTCAATGTCTTAGGTTCAAAATGAAGGAGTACAAAAGACCCGAAAGAAATAAAGATACTATAAGGCAACCCGCAAGATTGAAAATTCACAATGGAAAATTGTACGGGGGATAACATCATCTCTAATAGGGGGTTAGGATTGTAAGGGAACTAGATATGAACTCCAAGGTCTTTGGTTTCACAAGAAGACTTTATTTAAAGACCAAAACAGACACAAACAATAGAAAAGACACTACAAACTAATCAAGCCAAAAATATATACAAAACTATGAGGGACTCTCGTTTACAATTGGTATAATTTCAAATCCTGGCCATTATAGGTCAGGGGAAGAACAGTTCCATCTCGATATGCAACTCTAAAAGAGTTAGGACCTTTTACCTCCTGAATCATGAATGGTCCCTTCCATAGCGATTTGAATTTCATATGTTCTCCTTTTGGTTCCCTTCTTCTATCCCAAAGTAAGACCTGATCACCCAACATGAATTTCCGTGGCCTTGCCCACTTATCAAATATTTTCTTTACCCTCATCTGATGCTCTATTATCTGATCTACCAACTTGTCTCTTTCCTCATCAATCCTCATCAAATGCATGATCCGTTTTTCCAAAGAATCTTGAAAGTAGGCATCCTTGATGACAGTCTTTAACTTGGTAGCTGCAAGTTCCAGAGGAAGTGCTACCTGAGCTCCTACACCATAGACTAATTCAAATGGTGACATCCCAATAGCCTATTTTGGTGATGTAGGATCAGCACAAAGAGCTTCATACAATTTTATATGTCAATCTTTGAAATTTTTGCTCACCAACTTCTTCATAATATTTATTAGATTTTTGTTGTTGGATTTCACCTGACCATTCCCTTGAGGATATTAATCGGATGAGTGAGCAAGGGAAATCCCATGATGATAGGAGAATAATGAAATCTCAACAGAAGATAAATTAGTGGCATTATCAGCCACAATTTTTAGCAGAACTCCAAATTGTACCAATATATTTTCTTTGAGAAAATTACAAATAACCTCCGAAGATGTTTTCCTTACCGGAATGGATTCAACCCATTTAGTAAAATATTCTATCATTGTCAATATATGTGTATGCCCTGCACTTGAATTAGGTGTCAAAGGACCTATGAAATCCAAACCTCATTATTTGGAGGGTCCATCCACAATCACGGGTTAGAGTAGTAATGTTGCAAGCTGCGGCTTACCAGTGAACAATTTACATTTCTCACACTTGGCCACCCATGCATACGCATCTTTGAACATTCTTGGCCAATTATAGCAATCCCTCAAAATTTTGTAAGAAGTTACTGTTGATGAAAAATGGCCACCACAGGCTTCATCATGGAAGGTTTTCAACAGTGACTCTTGGAGTGATTTATCTACACAGCATAAGAAAGTTCCATCTAATCCCCTTTTATATAATACATCATTAAAAATGATGTATTTGGCAGCCTTTAACCTTAAGTTCTGCTTTTCTTTTGAAGAAATATGTATTGGGAAATCTCCATAGGTCAAATAGTAAGCAACATCCGCACATCAGAAATCCTGAAGTCTGACAAACAAGACTAATGTCAATTCTTCTATCATTTCCTCCTCACTTTCGACAATTAATTTGCATAGACTATGTCCTCTCACCAATTTTGTGGGCTTAATATATAAATTGTACTCTTGACTCTTTGACACCCATGAGGCTCTATTATTCATTCCTATATCCTGTTGTGTCAATATTCTCTTGACTGCAGAATGAGGCACATAAACAGTTGCATGAGAATGGAGAATATAGTACCTGAACTATTTTATGGCTTTTACAACCACATATGCTTGTTTTTCCATCAATGAATATTTCAATTCATGCTTTTTCAACAGTACACTCATGAAATATATTGAGACTTCTTCATTATCCTCATTCCTTTATAATAGAATTCTTGACATAGTATGCTCTGAGGCATAACAATAGATAACAAAATTCTTCTTAAAATCACGATTAACCAGAACAAGCGCATGACCAATAGCATTCTTTATTGATTCGGACGCTTTCTTACCTTCCTCATTCCATTTTAAAGGCTTGTTTTTCACTCATCAAATTTACAATATACCTGGTAGTCTCTGCAAAATCAAGGATGAATGTCCTTTGAAAATTTACTTGTCCAAAGAAGGATCTAATTGCATTTCTATTTGATGGTAGACCTAGCTGTTGAATTGCCTTTACCCTTTTAGGATCTATTCTTACTCCTTTAGAAACAATATGGCCAAGAAATTTAGCCTTTGTCACCCCAAACACTGACATTTTTGGTTTTAGGGACACCCCATGCTCACGACACCTCTGTAGCACTTATCTCAAGTCCTTCAGGTGGTGTTTTCTTCTTTTTGAGAAAATGGTTAAATCATTGAGATACACAACAATTATCTTATCCTTCAAATGACCAAAGGACAAATCCATAGCTCGTTGAAATGTCGCTCGTGCATTGATTAAACCAAATGGCATTTTGTTATAAGCAAAGGCACCCCAGGGCATAATAAAGGCAGTCTTATGTTGATCACCTTCCAGAATATTAATCTGATTATAACCCACAAATCCATTAAGCATGGACGTCATCTCAGAACCTAAAATTGTTTGCAAAATGTGGTCCATAGTTGGTAATGGATAGTTATCTTTTAGGCTCACTTGATTCAGATTTCTAAAATCTACACAAATCCTCATTTCTCCATTTTTCTTCCTAACATGAACAATATTGGCTATCCATGTAGAATGATGGATGGGATATATAATCCTAGCCTTTAACATTTTATCTACCTCCTGAAATATGGCCTCAGCTACTTTAGGATCGAAGCTTCTAAGCTTTTGTCAAAAATGACTTACTCCATGTTTCAAGGGAATTTGATGCTGAAATTTTCCATCTCTGAAATTCTTAGACCATCATAACACCAAGCGAATACATCTTTCAACTCCAGCAGGAGACTAATGAATCTCTCTTTTTCTATGAGCATACAACATTTTCCCATATTGATATATTTGGGTTCATCTTCAGCACCAATGTTAATCCTTTCATAACCTCCTACATCTTGAACTTCAAGAGACTTGTTGCCTTTTTTTTTTCTTGTAGGCATCATGATGATCGAATAGACGCTCTAATGAAACCAACCCTTTAGGGATCTTTTTACCTTTTAATTGCATAATTCCATCAGTCAACTCCTTGGCCCATTCTGGTGAAAACTCCTTACACTCTACATCCGAACCTTCAAAATATGTAGCAGAAAATGTTTCTACACTTTGCATAAAATTAGTAATTTATTTATCATTTTCAAATACTTGCCAGAATTTAGAGTTATCTAGGACACTAGGCTGATATATTAACTCTACTTGGTAAATATCATCAACAAATTCAGGATGTGGAATTACTAAGGGGGCCGACATAGCTAACAAATCTGCCTTTGAATTATGTTCTCTAGGAATAGCCTCAATGGAAAATGCATCAAAATCTTCAATTTCATCCCAAACTCTATTTTGGTAGTGTTTCAGCCTTTCATTTTTTACATTAACACAACCCTCTGACCTATTTTATAATCAATTCAGCATCTCCTTTGACCTGTAGGAGATTTATTCTAAGTCTCTTAGATTCACTAAACCTAACAACAAAGCCTCATACGCAGTCGTATTGTTGGTGTTCTTGAATGCAAATTTAAGAGAAAAAGGAATATGATTACCATAAGGTGGAATTAACACTACCCCTACACCTGAGCCTGACGCTGCACAACTTCCATCAAACTCCATTAAGCACAAACTTTCTTCTCCCTTTGGGTGTGATGAATCTCACACTACCTCATTATCAGGCAAAATCATGTAGTTTCCAAATTGACATTCATGATACAAAATTTGAGCCCTTGGATCATTAGAAGGAAAAACAGTGAATTTAGACTTTGGTTCAAGCTGTAGAATGACACATTGTTTTCCTACAGGAATTGTGGCTTGAGACCAATCCATTTTTATTTCTCCTCCTAAGTCTCTACAAAATGTATGACTTAGCAACATGCTATAGCTAGCTGGGATGTTAGCTATAAGAATAGTAAACTTGATTCTTTTATTCGGGTGGGTGGCAAGAACTACTTGAGCATCCTTAATTTGTCCTAACAAAGGAATCTATTTTGAATCCATAGAGTAACTTCTACCAAAAGTTTTTGTCAAGGATAACCCTAATGCTTTAGCTACTGCAGAAGGCATTATATTATCTGATGCACCTGAATCTATAATATAATTGTTTAATTTATGACCATTTATAAACAATGATATTTAAAAGGGCTCAGGTTTTGACTCAAGGGAATACAAAGCATCATCTATTTGGAGGGTAGTTATTTTAGGCATCCTTTCATGAGAAAAAGGGTAAGATGATTCATCACTGTGTGAAGACAATGTGGCATTTACTGACTATTGTGTTTTAATAGCTTGTAACACATTATTTCCTTTTACAAACTGAACGAGTCTATCTAGCTCTTTGGGATTTAACTTAAGATACTTGGCAGGTGTAATTTGAATTTGGGAGGATTTACAAATTTCTACAATATCAAATGAACTTTCCTTTTCAATATACCTTACCAATGAGGACTCTTACAATTATTTATCATTATTATGAAATTTTGAGACAGTCTTTTTACCTTTGAATTGTACAATAGAAGATGAAGAGGTGCCCTAAGGTTTTACATTTTGTTGATTTCTTGTGAGCATAGCACATGAAGGATCTTCTAAACTAACTAAAATGTCACCTCCTCTTTCTAAATCTAACTCATACTCCATGAAGTGGATTTTAGAGTCGCTAGGTTGCTTTAAAGATTCTTCTTCACTCCACTCATTTGTGGTGTCTTTAGAATTCATCAATTGTGCATAATGCACTATCTTAGGATAGGAACTACCATCATGTTCATTTGTGAGATGAAAAACACACATACTCCCTTTAGGTGATGGTGCCTCAATTGCCAATCTTTGTTGAGTAGGAGGTAATTGCAAGGACTTGTTTCCAAATCCCAAAGATTGATTTGTATTTCTCCTAGGTATGTCTTGATAAGGGGATGGGTATGATGTAATGGCTTTAGGTAATTGTCTTTTAAGAGTAATCACATCATTCATCAGTCTCTGGATCACAGGGTCAAAAGAAGTATAAGGTTGGGTAGTGGGTGTCTGTACTTCTCTTTCCCATTTCCCTGTTGTGATTAGACCATCTTCCAACTTAATGGCAAGTGATTTGGCAACACTTAAATTTGTAACTCTTTGCCTATGAATTAGGAAACCTATTTCTAAAGGCATAGAATTTATAAAAAAACACTTTAGATTGTCATTTGAGGGTTTTTGATGGACTGGAATTTTATGTACAATCTTATCAAATTTCGCTACAAAGTCCCTCATAGACTCCAAAATCTCTTTCTTTAACTAGGCCAATTGAGCCAAAAGAGAGTGTTCATCTTCAACCACTTTGAATCTTGCCTCAAACCTTGTTTTCAAATCCTACCAATTTGTTATCACACTATTTGGCAGGTGATAGAACCAATCTATTGCTACTCTAGTTAGTGTTTGGACAAATAGTCTTACATCAACATCCTCATGTTGAACAACTATTATCCCACAAGCCACATTGAATGCATTCAGGTGCTCATTAACAGTGATTTTCCCATCCCTACTGAATTTTGGCAAGTGATCTCTCACACTTTTGGGTAAGAGATTCAAATTTAAACCTAGGTTCAATGGACCTACAATGGCCCCCCAAGGGTTGTTTATTTCCATTGGAAGATGATATTGAGCGGAGTCGGGTTGATTATATTTGGTAAAGAAATACCATGCAAGGTCAGAGCTTGATAAACTGAGGACATGGGAGATGATGGGGACGGGGAAGGAGGCCTACTTCTTTCTCGTCTTTGAGGTGAAAAAGTGGGTTGAAAATTGAAGTTCTGCAACTCTTGAAAAATAGAGTCAACTATCCCCTCCCTCCTTTGGGACCTAGTATATCTCTTTGAATCTAGTCTTGCAACTAGGCAGCTAGTCTTGTGTTTCGACTCCCTAGCAGAGTCTCCAAAAATTTGTTGGTTAACAGATTTGTCCCTTTCTTGAAATTGTAATATTTGTTTTCTCTGAATAGTAATATGACTCTTGTACACCCCTTAATGAAAGGACACAAATAAACCAATGCTTGGATGAACTAATCAAAATCCATCCTCTGCATTAGAGGGCAGCTCCTCGTATGATTTGCAATGAATTTTAGACAAAAAAACATTGAAATGAAGACACTTTTAACCAGAAAGAATAGAAAGGCTTTAGCATTCATCCATCAACACAAAGGAATGCCTTCAACATAAAACAAAGAGAATATTTTGTAGGTTAAATAAGAGCTCATAGACTCTGTTTCTCACACATGTTCATTTCATAAATTCAGAGCAAAGAAAATGCTTAGCCGTATTGATTCTGATCGATACTCTCTCATGCCTCATAGGACAAGGGCGATCAACAACTCAATCCACAATGAATCTGCTAACAATTAGTAATAACAATGAATTCTAAAAACATAGAATTAACTAATAAAAAAGAATGCTATCATGCACATAGCAGATTTCCCAAGAAAGATTGCCAATCTTTAAACACATAGATTCAAAGATTGCACACCATAATCATTTTAATTGATAAATCAGTCATTCTAGTTTAAAGAAATTCATAGAAAAAAAACATTTATTATTTATTGCTCGAAAAATCATAGTTTTTCGGACTTGGCGAAAATAAACTCCCTAGCTTAAATAGCCTCCAGGATCATAGTTTTTACATAACAATTAAAGCTTTTACTTTAACCATAGATTAAAGAAACCATTTGCTAAAATAGGAAAAAAAACTAAAATAACAGCCACAAAGAGGCTGATAGCTCATTCTCTAATCAATCATGACTCCACCATGGCAGATGAAGTTAGTGGTCTGTCCTGCTTTGCCGCCGAACTGTGCACACCATGCCATTCTAAATGTGTCACCAAGAAGTTCAAGATGAACTAAAAGTATGGGATTCCAATGTGTTGGATTCATTGCTTCCACACCTCCTTGTCCATAGTCACTTGTGCCACCCTTTCCTTGTGTGCTTCCAGATGATCGGAATAAACTGCAAGCATTGACTCGATCCTGGCTACTTTTAAGAAATCATCTGTAGTCAAGGATTTTGTCTTTTGAATGAATTGTATCCTTTCTTGGATTATATTTGTCATATTTGTGGTAGATTCAATCATCTTTACATCATCTTTCATGAGCTATATGTCAATGAACTTGAAATCCTTCTGCATTGTACCAATTAAATATGTCAGTCCCTCAAGCAATTTAGTGGATTCTTCATGGCCCTGCTTTATAATTGAATTACACCACTCCACATTTTCCTTGATACAAATAATACATTATCATCCAAGCTTTCTATTGGTTTTTCGGTTAGGAACTTCATCACTCCATATTTTTGTATGTCATTCATTTGTATAAGAACTGCCACCTATTTGATTCTTTCCTTGTCCTAGGCCATGGCCTCTAACTCCAACTCCTTGCTCATAGTTTCAGAATCCTTATAAACCTTTACCAGACTGATGATATAGTCTGATCCTTGTTGTATTATAAGATCCAACCATTTATTGAATATCTTTGTGACTATTTTGTTTCTTTGAACCTGGTCCAACATCCTTTGATTGGCCAGAGATTTGGGATCAAAAGATACTGGCACTTGTGATAAAGGTTGTGGGTTTGGATGGTGAATGGCATTGATGTACTCAGCCATCTGAGTGATAATTTGCTTCAACTCCCTTTTATCCTTCTCATCCTTCAATGTTCTAGAAATTATTCTCTTTGTGGAAGACTCCAAATGTTTAACATCGATGACACGTGAAGCGACCCCCAGATCTATTTTTTCAACTCTGAAATCCTCATCAGTAGCTTGGTTTGCATCTCTATATAGAATAGTCTTGGCTATCTTGTTCGACCAGTGACCTGTTGCTTCATCCACCTCAAGCATTGTCTGTGTCTTGACTCTTTTTGGCTTGGATGCCTTTCCAAGACATTTGCTGACCATGTCTTCTATAGGGATTGTAATTGGAACTACACCTCATTTCTTCCCAACAACAGCTTCCAACCATCATGGTGTGTTCTCAGGTTCTTTGGGTGGAGGAGTTGCCTGAGCATCTGGTGAGTAATGATGGTGTTCATGGGATCCAGTTTGCTCTCTATTTCTTTACTTATGTCCCTTTCTTGCATCGCAGGCTCACCTAAATCCCGTTGATCCATTACTGCCTCTACCTCTTCACTAGGATCTAGGTCAACTATAGTATGACTCAATATTGACTCTTTACTCTTTTTCTTTCTCTTGGACCGAGTTACTCGGGCGGCTGTAGAACCTGATGGTGACCTCCTTGACCTCCTAGGTTGGATTTTTTCAACAATAGGCCTTGAACCACCCACAACATTAACAATTTCATTAGTGGAGGAAATGAGAGATTGAGTCACAATTTTGAATCAACTCTTAGTTCATGTAAGGATATGAGCGATCCCTTCTTAAACTTTTGATTTCTCAACCACCTCTCAGTTCTTCTTACAACATTAAAAGTTTTGTCTTGAATACTATCATCTTCCTTTTTATTCCAATCAATCTTAGGGATTGGCTTTCCTTGAACCTTTGTGTTGAACTCAGGATCCCAAATATCTTCCCCTGTATCCTCCTACACTCCAGATATATTGATAGAAAGCTTCATGGTGATTATTTGTTGCAGAATAAACCTTGACTACAATCTTCTTCTTACTTCACATTCGTCATTGCAATTCTCTCAATAATCCTCCAACTGAGGTTCATGACAAAAGTGGTTTTCCACATTTAGATTTTCAATGGCATAACCTCTACTATCAAACCTACGTCTTGCAACATAAAGCTGTAGGTTCATCTTTTTAAATTCCAATTGCAAATTTAGAGCATCAGATATGGATTTGTAGTTGTAGTATCCAAGTTCAATAGGGAAGACAACTCCAGATTCACCTTTTACTCCCAACCTTTTATCAATGTAAGCTAGTTATCTGCTCACCTCTATAAGCACATAGATGTCAAAGGCATACCTAGGTATTTTGAATGGTTGACCTTCAAAACCACCTACCTAAAGGTAGGTGAACTTGGGAAATTGAATAAAGAAGCTACCATATATACTTATAAACTCCATTGCTTCATCTGACATCCTCTTGTTCACATGACCCTAGAGCTCAAAAGCAAGTTTTCCTTTGAAGGCACCATTCCATCTATCAATTCACTCTATATGCTTTTGTTTTTGTAACAAAGGATAATAATCATATACCTTCATGCCATCCACCCATGATTCACTTAGCAAACTAGGCCAATCTCTTATACAAGCTAATATGTAGAAAAGGTAAGAGTACATATAAAAACTAGAAATTCCCACAAAGTTACTCAAGCCCTAATGAAGTCTCTCGAAAATTACTTGAGGCCAATCAAGATATCTGTCACCAGATAACAACACCTGAATGTAAAAATACATCCAATCTTCCTAGTAAAAGGAGTGTGAATTTCCCTTCAGCCTAATCAGAAGTATCACAATGTCTTAGTCTTCTGTGATGAATTTCTCTCTAGTCAGGGGCTTTGGTAGCCACGACCCTCCTTTTTAAACTTTGAGGAGCCAATTCCTAGCAATTACACTCATATACATACTCTTTTTCTCTGAGAAGTAGGCGTATGAGGTCCCAATAGTCCAATCCTCATATAATTCCTTGTGTGGGATTCCCATCACCACCATTACTATTTCTCTGTTGATACTAATTAGCAGCTCACCATTACTGGTTCTTATACCTCTATTCTCTACATCATACTTATTCATGCAAGCAATCACCAAATCTAGACATGGTGCAACAAGCGGAGATGCAGCGACTTCAACAAGACCACTTTAAACCATGTTCTCCATCATTGAACTAGTTTGAGGGTTCTTGGTTCTTTCTAGGAAATCCCCTAAATCAACATGAGCCAAGGATGTATCTTCTAGCTCTGGTAATATGCTCACTAGACATGAGGTTCGGCCAAGCTTTGGCAATACCTACCTCATACTACCTATCTATATTTATAACCAAGCAATTCTAAAACAAGGTAGAGTTTTACTCCAACAAGCTAAATATTTTCTTCCTACACTGATAAATCTTCAGAACTAAAGAAATACAGTGTAGGGGAATTGGTTGAACTTACCCGTTACCACCATGAATCTGGAAACCTTCACAAGAAATTAGAGTTGAATTTACCTTCGACGCCTCTAATTTGCTCAATTATAGAAAATGAAACCCTTACAGATTATGGAGGTGAATTCATATATTCCTTTTGATCAGATGAGAAAATATCAGGAAAACCAAACACACTTCATAATAATTCACTTATGCATGTAAAGTAACAGTGAAATGACTAAAAATCTGACACCTTCTTAATTATCCATCACTTCCATACAAATAGTTCATGCTCTCATGATTGCTTTCCATGTTTAAAATTTTAAACTGTTAGATGCTGGGAATATTCCTTCATGTTGTGCCACTTTCAGTATTAACAAAAGCCTTAAAATCAGTTTTCAAGAGAAAATTATGAACCCTGAACCATCTCATGAATAGTTCAATGGTTCAAATTCAACCAGAAAGTACAACAATGAACTAGCGGCACAAAACAATACCGGGAACACTCAATAACCATGACTATCAAGCAAGAACTTTTAACCGTTGAACCAGAAAGACAATTGGTTCAAAGTTCAAATTTGAAACTGACTTAACACATATTGACATCCACTCATTAAGAAACATCACATAGCTGTGACTCACAAAAGACATTTTAAACCTTGAACCGATTAGACAATTGGTTCACAGGTTCAAAGTTCAAAATGCACAACAATAATGCACTTGCTTTAGTGGAGACAAAGACCATTGATGACCTTTTTCTAAAATACACCTTGAATGTTGAACCTTTTGAACTATTTTTAAGATTTCAATGACTTAGGTTCAAAACAAAGGAGTACAAAAGACCCGAAAGAAATTAAAACACTATAAGGCAACCCGCAAGCTTGAAAATTCAAAATGGAAAATTGTAGGGGGGCTAACACTATGTTACTCTGCAAGGTAAGTTTCCTTGGCATTTATGATTGTTTGATTTTAGTTTCTCTACAAAGTAAGGTTCTTTCTGGTTTTTTCGATTTATTTTTTACCTCTTTTGGGTTTGTTATTTTCCTGTCATTGGATTTTGTTTTCAACTTGGGAGTTCTTTCCAAGGTATACTCACCACTTAACCATAATTGCTTTTTCATTGACTCCATTCTCTCAATTGTTTTGATCTACAAGTTATTGCCTTGTTGCGATTAAACATGAACTCTCATCTCCTTGAAATTTTCCTAACTTTGTTATTCGTCAAGAACCTTGTATCCGAAATGATCATATGAGGTTCATGATCTATAACGAAGTTAAGTAGATAAATGTATTATATAAATCTTTATATAGGGTCATATGAGGTTCATGATCAATAACAATGTTTCTCACATAAATGTATTGTATAACTCTGTAGGGTGTCTATCTTTGTTATTGATCATGCACCAACTATGGTGCTCTATAATTATTTTTCTTTGTATGTATGCATATCTTGAAGTTACTGTTGCGGTTTGTGTGTAGGTTGACATCCAACATTCTAATATCGTTAATCTGCAAGTTTGTGCCCTGCTATATGACCATTACAATAGTATAAAACTAATCACCCTGTCACTATTTTTGTTTTACAGGTTGTGGTGCTTTTAGGTTATAGGTTATCATTTTCTATAAATTTGTTTATACTTAGTATTTTAATGCCATTTATTTGTAAGCTTGTGGCGTACTCAACGACTATTACAACAATATAAAAGACTACTAGATTATCAGTATATTATCTACCTAAAATTGTTATTGGTCATGAACTTTGTATGACTCTCTAGAACTATGTTTGTACTCATGGTCCTAATTCAAGGAAAAACTGTAAACCCTAAATGCCTTTACCTTGCAGGATTCTAACGTAGTGCATCACCATTACATCACTATAAAGTTTTGTATAATTATTAGTAAATTAGCTTTCTAGTTTTGTTATTGACCATAACCTACTATTAATGTTTGGAATATATATTATCTACGTAAGTTAGTCTATGACCATTACAACAGTGTAAAAATCTGCTAGATTATTGTAGGGACCTCTATAACTATATTTCTACTCATGGTCCTAATTTGAGAAAAACTATAAAGGCTATAAAATTTCAGAAATGATTCTAATTACAAATTTCCTCTACTAAGCATAGACATCAAGCATAAATGTACTCATGGTGATAATTCAAAACAAATTTATAAACCCTATCAAATTTCCTACCCAAAAGTCATTTACCTGTGAAGCATTAAAAATAAGGATATGTTGGAGAGAGTAACAGATAACAGAAAATCCTACCATGAGGTCACAACCCTGCAGATAAATAACATTAAACTATTGGAAATCAACCCAAATCGAACCCTAAAAGTTATAAGCACTACCAACCTGCTAAGAAAATCCAATGACAGGAAAACAACAAATTTAAAACATGTTAAATAGTTTAATGCCTTTATCTTGCAGGATTATGATGTAGTGCATCACCATTACAACAGTATAAAGTTTTGTATAATTATCTAATATTTCGAGTATATATTATCTGCGAAACATGGTTAATGACCATGAACCTCATATGATTCTCTATAAATTTATTTATAATTAGTTGACAAATTTTATCTATGTAACATGGTTAATGACCATGAACATCATATGCTTCTCATATAAATTTTGATAAGCTAAACCTGAATGAAGAGAATAACATGTATGTTAATTTCGCTCATTAAAATTTCCAGGTTGCCAATGCTTTTACATTTTAGGGTTCGGTGGTGGTTGACATTGAACACTCTAATGTCATTAATCTGAAGGGATGTTCCCTCTATAACTATGTTTCTAATTACAAATTCAATAAGAACCATGCATGATAAACTGTAAATGCCTCTACTAAGGAACATTAATCATTCTCAGAAAATACTAGAATGCTAAGTTCAAATAAATTCCACATATTCTGTACAACATAAGCCATATAAAATTTCAGAAAGAATTCTAAAATCATAAATTAGAAATAAAAAAAAATTCTTACCTTTGAAGCATTCAAAAGAAGCTTACCTTGCAGAGTATAATGGACAACAAATAATCCTAGCACAACGGAGGACCCGTGCAAAAAAATGGCATTATAGTGTTGGAGATCAACCCAACCAGAACCCTAAAACCTAAAAGCACTCCCAACTAGCAAACAAAAGCCAATGACAGGAAAACATCAAACCAAAAACACCTCAAAACGAATGCAAATTAAACAGAAAGAACCTTAATTTGAAGGAAATAGAAAATTGAACACTAATAAAATAGAAAGGAATTTACCTTGCAGAGTAAAATCCTTCACGGCAACAAAATGGCAAATCATAGAAAACCCTACCAATATGCCACAACCCTGGAAATTAATGGCATTAAGCAACAGTCACAAAAAATTTCTAATTACAAAATTCCTTTGTTAATTTGAAAATAACTATAAAGCCTATAAAATTTCCCTAATTAGTAAGAAATTTATAAACCCTATAAAATTTCACAACAAAAATTTGCTTACCTTCGAAGCATTCAAAACATGGATACCTCACAGAGAATAACAGATAATAGAAAATCCTAGCACAACGTCAGAACCCCACAAATGAATGTCATTAAACTATTGGAACTCAACCCAAACCGGACCTTAAAATCTATAAGCACTCGCAAACTGCAAAGAAAATCCAATGACAGGAGAACAATAAACCTAAAATATGTCAAAACTCAACCCATTAAAATAGAAAGAAGTTTACTTTGCAGACAAACAAGAACCAAACACTAATAAAGGCCAAGAAAACATACCTTGCAGAGTAACAAAGTTGATGGCAACAAAAAGAAATAAGGGCTAGGTGGTCATTATACATTTGTTTTGGAGATGCAAGCACTCATAACCTGCAAACAAAATCCAATGATAGAAAAACAACAAACCATAAGAAGGTCAAACATAAGTTGCACACATTCTGTACAAAACAAACAATAATCAAACACTAATAAAATGCAAACAATTTACCTTACAAGTAACAAACTTCACGACAAAACCTTAAGAAGTCGATGTCAAAATCCAAGGAGATCACAGTTCACGGTTAACCCTAACAATGCGATAAGTTGCAAAACAAAACAATTCACAAAATGAAGACAACTAAAAAGCAATTAGGGTTAGGCGACGCGTATACCTTTGTTTTAGTGATGACAACGACTTCGATATTCATGCCCACCGACAGAGGCCAAGCCAACAACAAATAGTTCGGGATTCGTGTCGACCGACGGAGCCAAAAGGGAGTATGATCGCCACACCATCGTCGAGACAGCAAAGTTTTTGGGATTTGTGCGGACCCACAAAGAGAACCCCTTGAATAGTCACCGCCAGGACATCACCATCGCTCGAGGAAAAATATCCGACCATGGGAAAAAGCCCCCACTAAAAGCCTATCGGCTTAAAAACACTTTTATTTTAAAATAGAACATATTATTGTTTATCTATTTTATTTTAATTTTTTGTGAGATTTTGGAAAGAAGAATTAGAGAATTTTGATGTGCATAAGATAGTTTTTTTTGCAGTTTATATTGAAGTTAATGTATAATTAGTCAAATGTCATATTTACTTTTAATTTTTGAACACACATATCGTTTGTGTGTAGAAGATAAATTTAATATTTTTTTTGAAATTGCATATAAAATGATGACTAAATTTTATGATGGTGTAAATTCCATTCATAATATAATTTTCTTAAATCTTATCTATTATAGAAGATTCTTACATTTGAATCTAGTAATATTTTTAGTTGTAAACACGTGTATCAAAGAATGTTTGTATAATTATCAGCATATTTGGTGTATTTTTATTTTCAAGATATTTTTGAAAACTAAAGTATTTGCACTTTATTATTATTTTTTAAATGAATATTTTGTATATCCTATGTTAATATATTTGTAGTGTATGTTCTATTTTACCATATTAAAGTATGATCAAGTGGGAATTAGAAACACTTTTTAATTCTTTTTCAAAAATTATTGTAAAATTTCTAGTGGCATAGGTCCTTTTGTGCTCCTTATGTTAGAATGAATAAGGTTATGTCCTAACTAATTTATTAGTGTGGACCCATTGAAAAGTTAAATTAATATGTTGAGTTCATGGATTCAACTGTGTAGATTTTGTTAGTGTTGAATCCAAAAACTCAACATATTAATCATCATGACCTGTGGAAATTTAATTTCTTTGAATTTAAGTTAACTTAGGTCCTAGGTGTCATTTATCTATGTTGCTTATAATGGTGTCATCTATCTCATTTACTTACTATCCTAGGTCATTCATCTTTTTTTGAGGTAGTTGCATCACAACTTAAGATTAGGACACTTGCTATAATCTTGTCTAATCCAATACAGATCAACCTTGTTTTTATAGGAGATGCATCTCATTGTATTGTTCAAGCAAGATATTCTTTCCAATTTCTCTCTTGTTGAAGATATTTTGATCTAGTAGTTGATCTTGGGGTGTTGGGAGTTTACCATTAACTCATACATGGTATGTAATGTTGGACATTCTTGTTTCTAGGATATGTTGTTGTCATTAATGTCAACAAATTCCTGTGATTTATTGCTTCAGTGGTTGCAGATTAGTTTATTGGGATCATGGTTCAGTATATGAAGTATTTGTAGTATCATTATATCTTTTTGTATTGGTTTCAGTGATCTGGAAGCTTAATTGATCATATCATATGATCTGGTTTGGAGCTTGGTTTTTCTAATCAATACTTTGCAGAGTTCAGTATTTCCTCTAGTATATTCTGGTGTGATTAGATCTTGTGCTTCAATTTTGGGAGATTGTTTGGGATGTTCATGTGTATCTTCATTTTAGATGGATCATGATTTGGTACTCGACAAGTTATCTTTCCTTGTGACAGTTGTTGCTACTTGAGTGTTCTTGAGTTTCAGATTTTGATCGATGAAGATTTGATAAGTGATGTTGGTGCAGTTATTAAAGATGATTCTAACATGCTTGTTGATGTTTCCTAGTTATGTACTATTTGTTTTGATGATCTACATTGATCGATGTGCGTTGCTTTGGTGTTTTTCTTATCCGGTGGTGTTCTTCATGATATGAGACCTATTTGGTGGTGTAGCATGTTGTGGTTGATCTTAGAGTTGATTCTGGTGGTGTTGCATGTTTGAGCATTTGGTTTAGGTCAATTCTATGTCATGTATATATTTTTATCGGTCTGGTGGTCAATCTTTGTATCGTGTGATATAAATTTGTAATTATGAGATGAGGGTTTAACCGACCTCGTTGTCAAGGTTGATGATCGATATATATAGATGATTTAGTAATGTAATTTGAGTGTTGATGAAGTGTTTGCATTATCAAAGAATGGTAAGGCTGTGAACAAAAAAATACATCCTTCAGAATTGTGATTGAGCAAAGATTGAAGTATTGCAGAGCATCTAATGTGCTTAACCGAAACTGTGATTAGGCATTTGTAGATGATATTCTTTCAATTCATCTAATTTTGGATTATTGTTCGAGTATTTTGTAGGTCAGTGAGACTTTCTTGTAAGGTAGTGTACGTTTCCTATGGGTTTTAGCCTTTTGGGTTATTATACCTTGAGCAGTGAGCTCTAGTTAGTGAGCCTGAATGCATGTGCATTCCCCACTATAATATTTACACATGCTACTATAGAGTATCATCTTATTGTGGGTAGGTTACCACCGTGGTGTTTCCTTAACCGATTTTTCCACATCAAAAACTTGGTGTTGTGTGTTGTGCTATTAATTTGCTTATATTTTGTTTCTATAATTTATTAAATTTGCATTTGAGTTTAAGTTTCATAATCTAGTGAAAACTTATGAGCATCCCCCCTCTCAGCTTTGCTTCATTGTTGTTACCAAAAATTGATATTAGAGCTAGATTTTCCAAAAGAAGCCCGACTACTTGAGGAGATCCGGGATGGCAACTGGATTTGTTTTCTTTAAGAATGAGAGTCTGAGATTTGATGGAAGTAACTATGCTATATGGAAGAACTAGATGGAGGTTCACTTGAAATTTCTTGGAGAGGATTGCTAGAATATTACAAAGGATGCCTATTCTGATCCTCAGAATGGATCGGTTACTACTTTTGAGATCAAGGATGCTACAAATAACATTAGAGCTAAGGAAGAACTGTTGAATGCCCTGACTAATTCTAAGATGACTAATGTGATGGGACTTTAGACTATTCATGAGATTTGGGAGAAGCTTGAGACCTTGTATGATGGAGATGAACAAATCAAAGTTGCTAAGTTGCAAAGTTTGAAAGGGAAGTATGAGATGTTGAAGATGGGAGAAGATAATAACATATCAACCTTCATGGCTAAGGTAAATGACCTTGTCCTAGGTATCAGATGTGCTTGTGGAACCCTTGAAGAAGATGAAATTGTTGCTAAAGTGTTGAGATCATTGCTTCCTTCTTACAAACATAAGGTAGCTTCTATTGATAAGATCTAGAGTGTGACTACTATGACCAAAGATATGTTGGTTGGAAATATTGTTGCATTTGAACTAAGCAAATTTGGTGAATTACATGGAAAGTCTAAAACAACATTTAGAGCATCTGTATCCAAAAATCAGAAGTATGATCCAGAAGAATGTAGACTATCTAGATATGAGAGAGAGAGAAGAGAGATAAAAGAGAAATAAAGAGAATTGGATGAGCTTGAAGCATTGATCACCCAGAGATAGCCTAAAGGAGCTGGTAAGTATGATGGAAAATTGCCTCTGAAATGTTTCTCTTACAATAAGATAGGACATTTTGCTTCTAGGTGCCTAGAGAGAATGTCTAAATATGATAAGCATGATAGGAATGATAGATATGAGAAGAATGAAAAGTATTATAAGCCTTACAAGCCCAACCAGAAGTTTAACATCAGAAGAACTGTTATTATGCTATTGATGAAGGTGTTATAGATGAAGATTCTGAAGGAGATGAAATAGTGTGTATTTCTATTAAAGAAGATGGACCGATACCTATTGATTCCAAAAGCTACAATATTGAGGAGAACTCTTTAGCTGCTAAAGTTGAAGAGAAAGATGAATGGATGATTGACAATGCTTGTTCACATCATATGATCGGTGATAAAAGCAAATTTGTGAGTATGGAAAAATATGATGGTGGAATAGTAAGATTTAGAGATGACAAAGCTTGTGTGATCTATAGTAGAGGTTCTATTTGTTGGAAATATCCTAGATTTGGTTAAGTGTTGTCATTGATGTCAACATTGTATCCTAGTTTGAGACTATCTCAATTGGATCTATCATAGTTAGTCTTGGTGATCTTTTTGGTTCTAGCTGTGATTCTGATCCGGTATGATCAGACCTCTAGAATTGGTTTTAGATAATTATTATGATTGTTACATACTTGCTATATTTAGGTGGTTTCATGGTTTTCTTATTGCTTTTGCTATTTTCGGTTACTAGTTGGTTTATGCCTTTACTAGCTATCTTTTGGCTTCACCGACTTCTGGTATTACCGATTAGCTTTATCAGTATGCTGTTTTGGTGACTTGGTCAGTAGATTTTGGGTCCAGCTTATGGAATCCATTTATATCATGTTGTTGGTGCTTCTTGATCATTTCACGAGTGTTTGGTGAATTTTCTTTGGATGTTGTGCTATTATGGTGGTTCTATTTTGATCCGGTTAAACTTTCATTGAGGATTTCTATCGGCAAGTGAAGTGTGTTGGATTTTGGTCTTAGTGGAATTATCGGTGGATATAATTATTTTCTTACTTGATTTAGGTCCATGTTATGTAATGTAAATCATAATATTGGTCTGGTGGTATCATGTAATGTAATTTTTGTAAAAATGGGTTTAGGGGTTTAGGGTTTAGCTGACCTTGTCAATAAGGTTGATGCTTTGTATTTATAGGTGACTTATTCATGTAATTTGGGATGCAATGGTTATGGTTGGTTGAGTCTGCATTGTCAGAGAAAGGATTAAGTGCAAACAAATTCATATCCTTTAGATGAAGGTTGGAAAGGTTTTATATTGCAGAGTAGACATCAGTGCTTAACCAAAACTATATCAGGCATTAGTAGATTTTAATTTCACAGTTCATTGTTTTTCGGATTGTAGTCCAATGTTTTGTAAGTTAGTGACACTTCCCTTTATGATGAGAAGTGCACTCTAGGATATTGGCCTTTCTGCATGTGTAAAACCCTTTGTAATTATTCATAATACTACTGGAGAGTATTCATCTGATTGTGGGTAGGGTTTCCCATCGTGGTTTTTTCCTTTCTGGGTTTTCCACCTCAAAATATTGGTATTATGTGTGTTGAGCTTTCATGTTATATTCTTCGTTGAGTTGTGCTTCAGTTTATTGTTTATAATTAAATTAATTGATGTTATTGTTAGTAAACTTATTCAGCCCCCCCTCTTAGTTTATTGTCGGTATCAGTGCATTCTAAAAATTGGTATCCAAGCGAGGTGCTCTTTAAGAAAGCTTAACCGCTTGAGGAGGTTTGATGGCAACTGCATCTAGTTCTACGTTCAATCCTTACCAGAAGGAGAGTGCCATATTTCATGGTACAAATTACAAGATATGGAAGGAGCGAATGAAGATTCATCTGAGATGTCTTGGAGCTAGAAGCTTGAAGATTCAATTGAGAAATAAGAAAGAGAGCTTGAAGAGCTGGAAGCCCTGATTGCTAGAAGAATTCCTAAAGGACTAGCTGGAAGTAAGTCTGAAGGGAAAGTTAGTTTTAAATGTTTTTCATGCAATAAGATTGGTAATTTTGCATCTAGATGTCCTGAAAGAGCTTCTAGGAATAATGAAAGATTTCTGAGGAATTATAAGCCTAATCTTGAATATCAGATAAGACCTAGATTCAAAAGGAATAAGGATAAATCATGTTATTATGTTGGTGATGATGATGGTATTTTTGCTAATGATGATGATGAACCTATGAGTGGATCCAGTAATGATGCTTCATCTGACAAAGATAGGGTCTCTATTTCTATCAAGGATGATTCTCTAAAATCTGTCATTGAACCAACACATACTAAGGAAAATACCTTGGCTACTAAAATTGAAGAGAAGGGTGAATAGGTTATAGATAATGGATGTTCACATCACATGGTTGGTGACAAAATAAAGTTCTAATCATTGCAAGAATTTGATGGTGGATTGATCAGATTTGGAGACAAAAAACCATGTAGGATCAAAGGAAAAGGTACAATATCATTGGATGGTAAGAGTAATACTTATAGTTTATTATGTTGAAGGCTTAAAGAATAATATTTTAAGTGTAGGTCAGATGGTGGATAGCGGATTTCATTTGCAATTCAAGGATGGAAAATGTAAGATCATTAATAAATCTGGATTGGAGATTTCTTCCGAAACTTAGACTTATGGAAATGTCTTTCATTTGAACTCTAGTGAGAAGGCTTGCTTGATTGCTTACATTGTTGAAAGTTGGTTATGGCATAATAGGATGTGTCATGTTAATTTTGATTACATAGGAAAGATCATTTCAATACTAGCTATCAGAGCTTTACCCAAGATTATTAAACCTCATAATCCAATATGTAGAGAATGGCAAATGGGTAAGCAAGTTATAACTTATTTTAGAAGTATACATGATAAATCTAATGAAATTATTGATCTTATTCATACTAATTTGTGTAGACCGGCAAGGACTAAATATTTTCAAGGTGATAGATATTTTATGTTACTTATTGGTGATTATTCTAGAAACGTGTGGGTAGCATTTTTGAAAGAGAAATCTGAAGCTTTTGAGAAATTCAAAATCTTTAAGGCTATGGTTGAGACTGATATAGGACTGAAGATAAAGTGCTTAAGATCATATCATGGTGGTGAGTTTACATCCAATGAGTTCAACAAATTTTGTGAAAGGAATGGTACTAGGAGACAACTTTTTGCACCTAGAACCCCACAACAGATCGGATTAGTGGAAAGAAAGAACAAAACAATTTTGGATGTTGCAAGGACTATGATGACTGAAGCTATATTACCAGATATCTATTTGAGAGTAGTTGTCAATACTATACACTTTCAATAGAGTACACATTAAAGGCTATACTGGTAAGATTCCTTATGAATTATGGTTTGTTCATACTCCTACTGTCAAATATTTCAGAATTTTGGGAAGCAAATGTTACATTAGAAGAGATGATGCATTAGGAAAGTTTGATCATAGAAGTGATGAAGGAATATTTTTGGGTTATTCTACTAAGAGAAAAGCATATAGATGTTATAACAAAAGATTGAATAGGATATTGGAATGCATAAATGTCAAGGTGCATAAGCATGGTATAATAAGATTAGATCATATTATTATGGACCAGAAGATGAATTTATCAGACCTGAAATAGTAATGCAAGAATCCCTTTAGAACAGTGAACCGGTGACACTGGTACCATCAGAAAATTCAATAGTGGTAGTGGAATAGCAGAACGAGTCTGCAAATAAAGAAAATTCAAAGACTTCCAGGTATGTAAAGCTAAATCATTCTGAAAATCAGATTATTGGAGATAAAAGGAAAGGTGTGATGACTAGGAGAAGGTTAGCTACTGAAGAGGTATGTTTAATTTCTCAAATTGAGCCAAAATATCTCATTGAAGAAAGTAAGGATGAAAATTGGTTAAAAGCAATGGAAAAGGAATTAGATCAGATTGAAAAGAATAAGACACGGGAACTTGTACCTAGACCTAAATACAAGAACATTATTGGAACTAAATGGGTTTTTAGGAACAAATTGAGTGAGGAAGGTCAAGTGGTGAGGAATAAGGCTAGATTGGTTTGCAAAGGTTATTCATAGTAAGAAGGAATTGATAATGGGGAAACTTATGCTCCAGTTGGTAGCATTGAAGCAGTAAGACTTTTTCTCACTTATGTTGCACACAAGAACTATAAAGTATATCAAATGGATGTTAAATATGCATTTATGAATGGAGATCTTGAAAAGGAAGTTTACATTTAACAACTTGATGCATTTTCTTTATCAGAAGACAAGGACATGGTTTGCAGTTTGAAGAAAGCTTCATATGGACTAAAATAGGCCCCTAGAGCATGGTATGCTAGATTGGATAAGTATCTTTCAAAGCTTAGTTTCAATAAAGGTAATGATGCTAGTAACTTATATTACAAGTTTGAACATGATGACATATTGATTATTGAATTCTTTGTGGATGATATCATTTTTGGAGGAGAAGAAGGTCTATGCATGAATTTTTTTAATGATATGAAGAATGAATTTGAAATGTCTATGATTGGTGAGATGAAATTTTTTTTAGGTTTGCAGATTACTTAGAATAATAAAGGTATTTTCATTTATCAAACTAAGTATGTGAAGGAGTTAATTAAGAAATTTGGATTTGAGAATTCTAAACCTGTCGGTACTCCTATGATAATCAGTTGCAAATTGTCAAAGGATGATGAATCGCCTAAGGTGAAGCCGATGAAATTCAAATCAATGATTGGTGGTTTGTTGTACCTAACTCATACAAGACTAGATATAATGAATGCTACTTGTATTGCTTCTTGATTTTAGTCAGATGCTAAAGAAACTCATGATATTACTGTTAAGAGGATATTCAAATATTTGGTAGGTACATCAGACTTTGGGTTATGGTATCCAAAGAATGATGACTTCATGTTATGTGCATATACAGATTCTAATTGGGAAGGAGATGTGGATGACCAAAAGAGAACTATTGGCAGTGCATTCTCTCTTAAGAAGAAGTTGGTTTCATGGCTTAGTAAGAAATAATCATGCACTTCATTGTCTATAGCTAAAGCAGAATATCTTGCAGCTACTACCAACTATAATCAAATTTTATGGATGAAAAAAATGTTAAAGGATATAAGGGTAAGTTATGATGAGCCTATTGTTATTCATTGTGATAATACAGTTGCTATTAATATGTCAAAGAATCCAGTATTTCATTCCAAATCAAAATACATTTCTATAAGGTATAATTTCTTGAAGAAAAAGGTTGAAGCAAAGGAAGTCAGATTGATTTATGTGCCTACTAAGGAACAAATTATAGATATTAGAATGAAAACATTGCCTAAAGAAACTTTTGAATATATCAGAGATTAGTTGGGGGTTACCAACCCTCTGGAAGAGACTTAGAGATGCATAAATGCATCAATCTAGTGAGCTTATCAAACGTACCTTTCTGATCCGGGTTAATGAAGATGGTGCTACTCCTCAGGGGGAGTAGTCACTTGTTTGGTTCAGTATTCTTCATTTAGTATCTATCCTTTTTCATTAATGTTAAAGGGGGAGAAGGTATTCATTTGAAAACTACTAGATCTTTTCATGGTTTTTGAGATTGTTGGCATTCCTTGGCACTTGGATGTTTTTCACATTCAGTGTTGCCATCAATGCCAAAGGGGGAGATTGTTGGCAATATGCTAGATTTAGTTAAGTGTTATCACTGATTTCAAAATTGTATCTTGGTTGGAGACTATCCCGATTGGATCTATCCTGATTAGTCTTGGTTCTGGCTATGATTTTGATTTGATATGATCAGACCTATAGAATCGGTTTTGGATGCTTATTCTAATGGTTATATGCTTGCTATATTCTAGTGGTTTCATGGTTTGGTTATCACTTTTGGTATTTCCAGTTACCAGTTGGTTTATGTCTTTACTGGCTAGCTTTTGGCTTCACTAGCTTTTGGCTTTCCCGGTAAGCTTTACCGGTATGCTATTTTGGTGGCTTGGTCAATGGATTTTGGGTCCAGCTTATGGAATCGATTTCTATCAGGTTGTTGGTTCTTCTTGATCATATCATGAGTGTTTGGTGACTTTGCTTTGGATGGTGTGCTATTATGGTGGTCCTATTTGGATCCAGTTAAACTTTCACTGAGGGTTTCTACCGATAAGTGAAGCGTGTTGGATTTTGATCTTAGCAGAATCCTTGGCAAATATAATTATTTGGTTACTTGATTTAGGTCCATGCTATGTAATGTAAATCATAATATTGGTTCGGTGGCATCATGTGATGTGATTTTTGTAATTATGGGTTTATGGGTTTAGGGTTTACCCGACCTTGTCAATAAGGTTGAATCTGTATTTATAGGTGACTTATTCATGTAATTTGGGATGCGATGGTTATGGTTGGTTAAGTATGCATTATCAAAGAAATGATTAAGTGAGAATAAATTCATATCATTTATGTGAAGGTTGGAAAGGTTTAATATTGCATAGTAGACATTAGTGCTTAACGAGAACTATATCGGGCATTAGTAGATGCTACTTTCATAGTTCATTGTTTTCCGGATTGTAGTCCAATGTTTTGTAGGTCAGTGAGACTTCCCTTTGTGATGAACAGTGTGCTCTAGGCTATTGAACTTTCTACTTGTGCAGACCCCTTTGTAATTATTCATAATACTACTGCATAGTATTCATTTGATTGTGGTTAGGGTTTCCCACCATGGTTTTTCCCTTTCCGGGTTTTCCACATCAAAATATTGGTGTTATGTGTGTTGTTCTTTCATGTTATATTCTTCATTGGGTTGTGCTCTGGTTTAAGATTTATTATTAAATTAATTGTTGTTATTGTTAGTAAACTGATTCCACCCCTCCCCCTCTCTTAGTTTACTATCGGTATCAATGCATTCCAACACTATTTCCTTTGATGGTAAGCATAACACTGATGATGTCTTGTATGTTGAAGGTTTGAAGCATAATCTTTTGAGTGTTGGACAGATGGTTGACAAAGGTTATGATTTTCAATTCAAGAATCGAAAATGCAAGATCCTAAATGCCTTAGGTATAGAGATTGCATCAAGAACTAAGACTGAAGGTAATATCTTTCATTTGAATGCTGATGAGAAAAGTTGCTTGATTGCTCAGATTAATGAAAGTTGGTAATGGCATACGAGAATGTATCATGTTAAATTTGACTAAATGATTAAGATTAGTTATACTCAAGTTGTTAGAGATTTTCCTAAAATTGTTAAGCCTTCTAATCTGGTATGTAAGGAATGTCAAATGGGAAAACAAACAAGAATTTATTTCAAGAGTGAGCAGTATACATTTGATGAATTGCTAGATCTTGTGCATACTGACCTATGTGGACCTACTGCAATAAGAAGTGTGTAGGGTCACAAATATTTCATGTTATTGATTGATGATTATTCCAAGATGATGTGGATTTCCTTTTTGAGGGATAAATCAAAAGCATTTGACAAACTCAAGATATTCAAAGAAAAGGTTGATATCGAGACAGGACTGAAGTTGAAATGTTTGGGATTTGACAAAGGAGGAGAATTTTTTTTCGATGAGTTTGACTCATTCTCTGAGAAGCATGGAATTAGAAGACAATTATCTACTCCTAGAACCCCAAAACAAAATCAAGTTGTTGAAAGGAAGAACAAGACTATCTTGAATGCTGCAAGTACTATGCTGATTGAAGGGAATGTTCTAAAAAATCTATTAGAGAGAAGTTGTTAGCACTGTGATTTACATATTCAACCGAGTACATATAAAAGGTGATTTTGGTAAGATTCCTTATGAGCTATTTTTTAGTCATGTTCCTACTATGAGATATTTAAGAATCTTTGAAAGAAAGTGTTATATAAAGAGAGATGAGGATATAAGAAAGTTTGATGCAAGAAGTGATGAGTGAATTTTCTTGGGATATTCAACAAAGAGAAAAGCCTACTGGTGCTACAATAAGAGACTGAGAATGATAGTGAAAAGTGAAAATGTGAAAGTTGATGGGAACTGTAGAAAATAAATCAGAGCATGTGGATATGATGATGATTAGTATGTTGTGTTAAGCAAATTCAGACAAAAAATTGATGCAGAATGATTTGGTAGAGATAGCTAATTCAGATGCTACTACTGTTGATGAAGAGGTGCAAAAAACCTAAAAAATATGAATAATTAGAAGACTCTGAGATATGTGAGATGGAATCTTTCTAAAATTCAGATCATTGGTGATAAAAATAAAGGTGTGATGACTAGAAGAAGGATAGCTTCTAAAGAGGTATGTTTGATCTCTAAAATTGAACCTAAAAATGTTTTTGAAGCTTGCAAAGATGAAAATTGGATAAAAGCTATGGAAGAAGAATTGAATCAAATTGAAAAGAATAGCACATGGGAACTTGTGCCTAGACGTAAAGACAAGAATGTGATTGGTACTAAATGGGTGTTTAGGAACAAATTGAATGAAGCTGATGAAGTTGTTAGAAATAAAGCAAGAGTGGTATGAAAAGGATATTCACATAAAGAAGGAATTGATTATGAGGAGACTTTTTCTCTGGTAGCTAGACTTGAAGCTGTTAGACTATTACTTGCATAAGATACTTATAAGGATTTCAAGGTATGTCAGATGGATGTCAAGTCAGCCTTTTTGAATGGTGATCTTGAGGAAGAAGTCTACATTGAGCAACCTGATGGATTTTCATTATCAGATGATGGAGATATGGTATGCAAACTAAAGAAAGCTCTTTATGGACTGAAACAAGCCCCTAGAGCCTGATATGCTTGATTGGATAAGTATATACTGAAATTGGGATTTAATAAAGGTATTGTTAATAGTAATCTATATCTAAAGATTTAGAATGATAATATTTTGATTGTTGAAGTTTTTGTTGATGATATTATCTTTGGAGGAGATGATAACTTAAGTATGAAGTTTGTCGGTGATATGCAAAAAGAATTTGAGATGTCTATGATAGAAGAAATGAAATTTTTCTTAGGATTGTGAATTTCATATACTGAAAAAGTTATTTTTATATCTCGAGCTAAATATGTAAAGGAATTGTTGAAGAAGTTTGGGTTAGAAGATTCTAAATCAGTTGGAACTCCTATGGTGTCTGGCTGCAAATTGTCTAAGAATGATGAGTCTCTGAAAGCTAATCATACCTTATATAGATCTATGGTTGGTGGATTGCTATACCTAAGTAAAAATAGACCCAGCATTATGCATGTTTTGTGCATGACTACTGGATATCAAGGTGATCTGAAAGAGAGTCATGCTATTGTTGTAAAGAGGATATTTATATATCTAAAAGGAACTTTGGATTATTGTTTATGGTATTTGAGGAATGATGATTTTATGTTATGTGCTTACACTGATGTTGATTGAGTTGGTGATGTTGATGAATAGAAGAGTACCTCTAATGGTGCATTCTTTTTGGGTAAGAAATTGGTTTCATGGGCAAGTAAGAAACAAGATTCAGTTTCCCTATCTATTGTTGAAGCCGAGTACATTATTGATGTCAGTAATTACACTTAGGAAGTTTGGATGAAACAAATATTGAAGGATATCATGGTTATCTATGGTGAGCCTACTGTCATATATTGTGACAATTCCAGTGCTATTAATATGTCAAATAACCCAATGCAACATTCAAAGACTAAACATGTATCAATCAAGTATCATTTCTTGAGAGAAAAAGTCAGTGAAGAGGAAGTGAAGCTAGAGTATGTGTCTACAAAGGAACAAATTGCTGATATTTTCATGAAGTCTTTGCCTATAGATACATTTGTCTATTTGAGAGATAAGTTAGGGGTATCTACCCCTCCTGATGGGAACAAGATGCATTGAGTTGCATCAATCTGGTGGACTTCATCATCTTATCTTTTTGTCTGGATTGATGAGTTTATGTTGCTCCTCTGATGGAGTAGTCTGTTTGTGCTTCAGTTGAGCTGGTTGTATTCATGATTTGTTTATTATAAGGGGGAGAGTAAGTTTTGTTTTATATTTTGAGATCCTTTGTCATTGATGTCAAACGGGGAGAGAAAGCATGTGAAAAACTATCTTATCTGATGTTGGTAAGCCTAATCTTAGGGGGAACTTGTTGGAGATTTTTTCTTTATTTGCATTGACTTTCTTTTTGCATCCATATGTTGCCATCAATGCCAAAGAGGAGATTGTTGGGCATTGTTGCTGCTAGGATATCTTGTTGTCATTGATGTCAACATATTCCTATAATTTATTACTTTGGTGGTTGCATACTGGTTTATTGGGATTATGGTTCAGTATATGGAGTATTTCTAGTATCATTATATCTTTCTGTATAGCTTTCAGTGATGCGAAAGCTTAATTGATCATATCATATGATTTGGTTTGCAGTTTGGTTTTTCTAATCAGTACCTTACAGAGTTTGGTATTCAATCCAGTATATTCCGGTGTCATCAGATCTTGTGCTATAATTTGGGGAGATTATTTGGAATGTTCATGTATGTATTCATTTTAAATGGATCATGATTTGATGCTCTGCAATTTATCTTTCCTTGTGATAGTTGTTGTTGTTTGAGTGTTCTTGAGTTTTTGATGTTGATCAATAAAGATTTCATAAGTGGTGTTGGTGCAGCTATTACAGATTGTTCTAATGTGCTTGCTGACATTTCCTAGTTATTTCCTATTTGTTTTGATGATCTACATTGATTGATGTGCATTGTTTTGGTGTTTTTCTTATCCGATGGTGATATTTATGATATGAGACCTATTTGGTGGTGTAGCGTGTTGTGGTTGATCTTAGAGTTTATTTCTGTGGTGTTGCATGTTTGAGCATTTGGTTTAGGTCCATGTTATGTCATGTATATCATTATATTGGTCCGGTGGTCGATCTTTGTATCGTGTGATATAATTTCTAATAATGAGATGAGGGTTTAGTCGACCTTGTTGCTAAGGTTGATGATCGGTATATATAGATGATTTAGTCATGTAATTTGAGTGTTGATGAAGTGTCTGCATTATTAGAGAATGGTAAGGGTGCGAAAAAGAGAATAAATTCTTTGACATTGTGATTGAGCAAAGATTGAAGTGTTGCAGAACAAACAAATGTGTTTAACCGAAATTGTCATCAGGCATTTACAAATGCTATTCTTTAAGTTCATCTGATTTTAGATTATTGTCTAAATATTTTGTAAGATAGTGAGAGTTCATTGTAAGGTAGTGTACCTTCCTTGAGGGTTGTAGCCTTCTGAGTTATGATATCTTGAGCAGTGAGCTCTAGGTAGTGAGCCTGAATGCATGTACATTCCCCATTATAATATTTACACATAGTACTGTAGAGTATCATCTTATTGTGGGTAGGTTCCCACCATAGTTTTTCCCTTAACCGGGTTTTTCCACATCAAAATTTTGGTGTTATGTGTTGTGCTATCAATTTTCTTATCTTTTTTGTTGCTACACTTTAACAAATTTGCATTTGAGGTTAAGTTTGATAATCTAGTGAAAATTTATTCACCCCCCCCCCCCCCCCCTCTTTATTTTCCTTCATTGTTGCTGCCAACATGTAATCCATGGGAAATAAAATCCTTTGTTAGATCTTAAGGTACATCTATTTTCAACTAAAATATTCTAATTGGTTTTAGTAAAATTGAAAAATAATCTTCTCTTGCATCTTATGGTGACTTGGGAAATTAGAAAATCTTAAATGAAGATACCAAATTTGGGGCTCACCTCTTCATAGTATTTCAATGTTAATATAGGTGGTCTTAGATGTTGAGATTATCTTTAGTTCCTCCAAGTCACAAGGTGGTCTTGAGAATAATTAAGTATTAGATTTTCTTCCTTTTAGTACACTTATTTTGGAATTTTTCACCATACGGATAACCTAAACACTTGAGATTTTAAAAGGTATTCAAATTTAAGGGTGAATTAAACTACATTACCATTATAAGTGATATTTATATTCTAGTTTAAGCTTGGAAGATCTTTATACCTTCCAAGGTGAAGGAGGAGAGCACAGTTATCCTCTTGTGTTTGAGTAGTTAGAATATCACACAATAGTAATGAATTTATAAATAATTAGTTACTTAGGTACCTTATTACTCTATTATAGTATAGCTAAACTAAGGAGTACTTTTCAATTATAAGATTGAGAAAATTATAGGTCAAGTCATCTCAAGTCATGTGATTAAGACACTTTTCATGCTTTTAATTTAAGCTTCTCTTAGGGTCTTAATCTAGGGTTTTATATTTATACCATGATAATCTCAATATTAGATTCTCTCTTAAATCAATCTCTCTTAAGGATGTATAGCATCAATCATGAATTGTCTCTTGAGATATGATAGGAATTTGGTTGCAAGTAATTTCATGAAGATATGAGATTTTCTATCAACTCAAACATGGTGCTAAAGCACTAGATCTATAAATTCTCATCCATATTCGAAAAGATCTGGCCTTAAGGAGAAATATTGGCTCATTATAGAGGAAAAAAACATCATTGTTGTATTTATTGTGACCAAAAACATAAATATTTCTTATCAATTCATCAAATTTTACAAATAAAAGAAAAAAATGCAAAATAAATAAATTAAAGAAATGTCAACCATAGATTTTTTTAGTGTATTTTCAAGAAAAATAATTTCTAGGTGTTTTTCATAGCCATAACAAACCTTTTGCGTATTTGTTAGGTTTTGCATATAGTGTTCATATTTTACAAAACAAGTTGTCAAAATAGCATGGTGTAACTATTTTTCCTACATGTTGAAGTTTTTTTTTCTTATCAAATTGCATGTTCTACTTTGATGAAAAAGTAATTTTTGTGTTTTGTTAAAAGCGTAAAAAAGTTATGTGGGTATAAATATATTTTTGAGTGGAATAAATAATTTTTTTATAAATTAAATTAAAAGGGTCACGTCTATTGGTTATCTACTTGATAAATTTATACTAATTTTAAAAAATTCATGACTTGCGAATATAGTGCAAAGATTGGAAAAACCAAATAATATTAGAGAGCTAGTTTTAAACACTTTTTAGTGGTGTAGGTATAATTCTCAAATTTTGTTAATAGTTCTTTTGATTCTCAGTTAAAGTCAAATCTTCATAGTCAAGATAGCATGGTGTAACTCTTTTTCCTACATGTTGAATTTTTTTTTCTTATCAAATTGCATGTTCTACTTTGATGAAAAAATAAGCTGTGTTTTGTTGAAAGCATAAAAATGTTATGTGGGTATAAATATATTTTTGAGTGGAATAAATAAATTTTGTACAAATGAAACTAAAAGGGTCACATCTATTGGTTATCTACTTGATAAATTTATACTAATTTTCAAAAATTCATGACTTGTGAATTTTTTTTTCTTATCAAATTGCATGTTCTACTTTGATGAAAAAATAAGTTGTGTTTTGTTGAAAGCATAAAAAAGTTATGTGGGTATAAATATATTTTTGAGTGGAATAAATAAATATTGTAAAAATGAAACTAAAAGGGTCACATCTATTGGTTATCTACTTGATAAATTTATACTAATTTAAAAAAATTCATGACTTGTGATTTTTTTTTTCTTATCAAATTGTATGTTCTACTTTGATGAAAAAAATAAGTTGTGTTTTGTTGAAAGCATAAAAAAGTTATGTGGGTATAAATATATTTTTGAGTGGAATAAATAAATTTTGTAAAAATGAAATTAAAAGGGTCACATCTATTGGTTATCTACTTGATAAATTTATACTAATTTTCAAAAATACATGACTTGAGAATACAGTGCAAAGATTGAAAAAACCAAATACTATTAGAGAGCTAGTTTTTAACACTTTTTAATGGTGTAGGTATCATTCTCAAATTTTGTTAATAGTTCTTTTGATTCTCAGTTAAAGTCAAATATTCATTGTATATTTCCAAGGTCATATCTTATCACGTATGTTTCTAAATTTTGTGATTCTTATTGTATTGTAATGGTAATTTAGATATTTGTAGATCCATATACGCAATTTTCACAAAACCTACGAATAGGTTCTGGGTGGGCTCAATGATGTATTGTTGAATATGTTGTGTGATATTTGAGATGGTGTTGTTAAGTGGTTGTCATTGATGCCAACATATTGGTTTGCATTGATGTATTTGTTGTTCTTGAAATTGGTGATCCAGAATGTGTTTTCTGTTGGCAATATTACAAGGATATTGAGAAGGTTGTTGATGATTATGGACATAACTGATTAAAGATGTTTTACTATCTTGATATTATTATTTTGTCATTGATGTCAAGAAATTGATTTTCTAATTCAGTATAATGTTGCCATATCTTAAGAAATATGATATGAAGATTATAAAGAAGTCGATAAAGACATGGGAAAGAATATGATGAATAAAGGGATAAGTTATTCAATGGGCAACTCTACTGAGTCAGATAATGATGAGATATTGATGTTTTAGATTGTTTTAACATCATACATATGCTGTAAAATCTAAAGGTTAATACTATACTATGTTATCAAGCAAAGAACCTAGTCGGTAAACCCTAAGGAACCTAGTCGGTAAACCCTAAGGTTATCGCAGTCGGTTAATGAAGATAGAATGTCTACCAAGTAAAGTTTAGTATTCATCGAGCTGTAACCGAGCTATAACAGAATGCATTGAATGTTTACATGTGATATTTAATGAAAGATGCCGATGAGTAGGAGCGGATCAATGATTGGCAAGCCATAGAAAAATTTTGTTAATGAATCTAAAGCAATGGAAAGTCGGCAAGAAGATCTACAGCTCAGATTGAACTGCATTACCCTAACACAAGTTCCAAGATGAATGTGCAAGTTCCAAGGTGCGGTAAAACATTTTCAGATCGAGAGATACAATGAACCTGGACAAGATTGGAGATCTGATGGCTATGATTGATCATGGGAAATGTGATCAAGGAGATTAAGTGGTTAGAAGATTGTTTATAAATAAGGAACTGTTGATAAACAATGTATGCGGGCAAGTGTATGCACAGGGATCCTACATAGTGATTACCGAGCACAGAAGCTTGAAGACCTATTAGAATAATAGAGTATTGACGCCCAACAGATAGACAAGATTAGTTCTATGTCTAGATTGTATTGAACAAATAAGAATCTACTTTAGCATTTTAGATGTGAAGTTGTAGATAGATTGTATTACTGTTATTTTGTGAAAGTGACAAGAAATCTCTTAACCGAGTAGACTTAACAGTCTTATATGTAAATCCTCTAACAAGATGACATTCTAAATGAGTGTTTGAAATCCTTTGACAAGGTCACTTCTAACAAAGTGAAGATCCTAACAGATCTGAGGGAAATCCCTTAACTGGGTCACATCTAGCAATGTGTTTTGTAATCTTTAACATGATTGGCTTTTAACCGAGCATACTCTAGAAGAGCATATTTCTTAATGGGTCCGAAATCCCACAGTGGTTTTTCCCTATTTGGGTTTCCACATTAAATCTGGTGTTATGAGGTTTATATTGTTCATATGCTTTTGAGTTTGCATGTTTGACAGTTTTTGTTTATATGACTGATATATGTTACCAAGGTTGAATCTGATGTTTTTATGGATGAATAAGTTTGTATGAATCACCCCCCCCCCCTCTCATTTTGTTGGCTATTGGATCTGTACTTATATTAAGTATCAAAACTATCAATTGGTATCAGAGCATTGGACTTTGAAAGGAAAGTTTAAAGGCACTTGAGTTAAAGATCCAAAGATGTATAAGAGGGATGCACCTAAGTTGAATAAGTCAAGTTTCTCTACATGGCAGAAAAGGATGAAGCTGCATCTATCAGGAGTTGGAGAATATGCTTTATACTATCTAGAGAATGATTTTGTTGCATCGAGCACCTATCCATTGACTATGGAAGAAATAAAGGAAAAGCAAGAACACATTCAAGCAATGATTGAAATAACATCTGCATTGACCAATTCTAAGTTTAATGATCTAGAAGGCTGCAATGATGCAAAGGCAATGTGGAGTAAGCTCATATATGTATATGGAGGAGATGAACATGTTCAAAGAGAAAAAGTTGATAGTCTAAGAGGACAACTTGAATCTATGAGGATGAATGAAGGTGAGAACATAATCCAGTACAATACATGACTAAAGGAGATTATAAATCAAATCAAAGGAGTAGGAGGAACTATTGAAGAAAAGGATGTGACAAGTAAGTTGTTAAGAACCCTTCTACCTACCTATGCAATCCGAGTCTTTGCAATCAGTGAATTGAGGTCTGTACCTAATATGCCAATTTCCTTAGATGCTACTATTGGTAAGATACATGTATTTGAGTTAAGTAATTTTGATAACAGTGGGTCATCGATAAATAAAGTTGAATTTGCATTTAGTTCTTTTCATCTGAATGAATCTAATGATTACAATAAGAGAATGTATAAGTACTCTGAAGGAGATCACAGTGGAGCAAGTGAAAGATTTCAAAAGAACATGGACGAGGTACATAAACTGTATGAAGAAATCAAAAAGCAAGAAGAATTTGAAGCACTACTGGCCAAAAGGTTACCAAGAGGCAAAGGTAAGTATACAGGAATACTACCTTTGAAATGTTTCAATTGTGATAAGATTGGACATATGGCTTCTAACTATCCTGACAAAGATTTCACTGAAAAGAGAGATTACCGAGATGACAGACAGAAAGATAATCATTACAGAGGTCACCGAGACTTCAGAAGAAGAGATAGAAAGACCCGCTTAATTGTTGATGAAGAATCTGAAGATAAATCAGATGAGACTAATACGGAAGAAGTTGTTTATGTGGCTATCAAGGATGGATCAGATGAAGAAAGCTATGAAGAAAAAGCCCTAATATCTCACATAAACACTAATGATTCTTGGATTATAGATAGTGGATGCTAACATCATATGACAGGAGATAAACACAAGTTTGTTATGTTAGAAGATTACGATGGAGGCTATGTTAGATTTGGTAATGATGCACCATGTCCGATAAGAGGTAAAGGATCCATAACACTTCTTGATAAAGCAAGATGCAATGATGTTTATTGGGTTGAAGGTTTGAAATATAATTTGTTAAGTGCAGCACAGCTAAACAACACAGGTTACCGAAAAAAATTTCAGAAAGGAATTGTCAAAGTTCATGACAAAAATGGAAAGTTAGCTTCTATCGGGGCACAAACAAAAGGTAATACATTTCACCTTGAATCTACTCACAACAAGTGTTTGCATGCAAAGATTGATAATACCTGGTTATGGCATAAAAGGTTTTGTCATGTTAATTTTGATAATCTGATCAAGATAAGTAAGAAGCACAGAGTAAGAGGTCTACCGTGTCTTGAAAAACCTAAGAATGCTATGTGTCGAGGATGTCAGATGGGTAAGATGAAAGGATCCAGCTTTACAAGTAAGTCCTACACTTCTAAGGGAATTTTAGATCTTGTGCACACTGATCTTTGTGGTCCTATGAAAGTTCAAAGTTATTATGGTGATAAGTATTTCATATTATTTGTGGATGATTATTCAAGGATGATGTCAGTAATGTTTTTAAAAGAAAAATCAGAAGCTTTTCGAATGTTTAAGTGGTACAAGGCTAGAGTTGAAAATGAAACAGGAAGACAATTGAAATGTCTTAGATCAGATAGAGGAGAAGAGTTCACATCTGATGATTTCAACCTATTTTGTAATGATCATGGTATTAAAAGACAAGTCTCTGCACCGAGGACTCCACAACAGAATGGAATAGCTGAAAGAAGAAACAGATCTATTGTGGATTGTGCTAGAACACTGATGATTGAGAAGAAGGCTCCACAAACATTTTGGAGAGAAGCAATAAGCACAGCTATTTACACCTTGAACTGAGTTCAATTGAAGAAAGGTACTTTGAAGACACCTTATGAAATCTGGTATGGCAAGAAACCTAATGTAAGTTATTTTAAGATCTTTGGAAGCAAATGCTATGTTCAAAAAGATAATAGAAATGGCAAGTTTGATCAGAAAAATGAAGAAGGAACATTTCTAGGATATTCTTCTAGAAGCAAAGCATTTAAATGCCTGATCAAATCATCTAACAAAATAGTAGAAAGTGCAAATGTGAAAATGTGAAAATTGATGAATTTGCAGAAAGAACTGATGACAAGAATTCCAAAGAACCAGAAGACTATGATGAATTTGTCTATGTGCAACCGAGAAGTCCTACTGAGATAACTATTGAAGGAAATGAGGAAGATATCTAGTTACCGAGTGATTAAGAGTATCATACAGAGCCTACTGAGCCTATATTAGCTAAATATGTCAGAAGACACCATGCACCAAGTCAGATTATAGGAGATAAGGATGATCCAGTGATGACAAGGAACAAACTAAGAAAGAACACATGTTTGATATCTGTATTTGAACCAAGAATAGTGAAAGAGGCATTCAATAGTGAAGATTGGATAAATGCTATGACTGAAGAGATTGATCAAATCAAGAAGAATGACACACAGACACTGGTCCCAAGACCGAAGGACAAAATTGTAATCGGTACAAAGTGGATCCTCAGAAACAAGCTAAATGAGAAAGGTGAGGTTATTCAGAACAAAGCAAGATTGGTTTGCAAAGGTTATGCCGAATAAGAAGGAATTGATTATGGTGAGACTTTTGCACCTGTTGCTAGACTTGAAGGAGTTAGAACATTGTTGGCATATGTTGCTTTCAAAAACTTCAAGGTATATCAAATGGATGTCAAATCTACATTTCTGAATGGAATATTAGAAGAAGAAGTTTTCATTGAACAACCTGAAGGATTTGTTGAAGACAATAATAAAGATCAGGTATGTAAATTGAACAAAGCTTTATATGGTCTGAAACAAGCACCTAGAGCATGGTATGAAAGATTGCACTCTTATTTGATTAAGATTGGTTTTATAAGGACAAGTGAGAACAACAACATGTACATGAAGAATGATGAAAATGGAATACTAATCTCAGCCATATTTGTTGATGATATTATATTTTGTGGAAATGACTCTTTATGCAAGAACTTTGGAAATGAAATGAGCAAAAAATTTGAGATGTCATTAATCGGTGAGATAAAGTATTTTATAGGCTTACAGATACTGCAAATGAAAAATGAAATTTTCATTACTCAAACCAAATACATAAAGGAAATCTTGAAGAAATTTGGAATGGAGGATTCAAAACCAATATCGATCCATGATTGGAAAACTACAATATGTTGTTCACAGCAGGCTAGATATAGCACATGCAGTAGGTATTGTTGCAAGATTCTCTGCAGATCCTAGTGTAATACACATGATAGTAATCAAAAGAATTTTCAGATACTTGAAAGGCACTGAAGATTATGGCTTAGTATATCAGAAAGGAAATAATTTTGATTTAAAAGTTTATACTGATGTTGATTGGGCAGGCAACATTGATGACAGAAAAAGCACAAGTGGAGGAGCTTTCTTCTTAGGAGAAAGACTAGTGAGTTGGCTTAGCAAGAAACAAGGATGTGTTTCTCAGTCAACAGCCGAAGTTGAATATGTTGCTGCAGCACTGAATTGTACCAACATTGCATGAATCAAACAATTGTTGGAAGGTATAAATGAGAAAGTTACCGAGCCAGTAACTATATTCTGTGACAATACTAGTGCCATTAATATTTCAAAGAGCCCTATTATGCACTCTAAAACAAAGCACATATCTATCAAATATCATTATCTTAGAGAAGAAGCTCAAGAGAAGAAAGTGGTGTTGGAATATGTTAACACAAAGGAACAAATAGCTGATATCTTCACCAAACCACTACCAAAGGATAGTTTTGAATATCTCAGAAGTAAGTTAGGGGTCCTACCCCTATCTTTTACTCACTGACCGAGATCAGTGAAAGCATCACTTCGATGACTCTATTGAATATCTTTTAGGGAGCTAATGCTGGAGTGATACACTTAAGAATGTTTTTCTAAAAGTGTACTGGAAATAATACTGGGATAATATAGAAAATGATATAGAATTGTAAACAAATGCTCTGACCAAGACTCAGTTGATACACAACAGCAAGAAATTATGTTTTAGTTCTATTCTTTTTGGCAGTGTTGTCAAAGGGGGAGAAGACCAAGGAGAAGACCAAGGAGAAGACCGAGGAAAAGACCAAGGAGAAGACCGAGGAGAAGACCAAGGAGAAGACCAAGGAGAAGACCAAGAAGGAGAAGACCTACCCAAGGGGAGAAAACTGAGAAAAGACTATAGATTGAAAATAGAAGAGAAGTCTGATGTATGGGGGAGAGCATTTCAGCATTTTAGAATCACAGCAATCCAAATTCTTAACGGTCAAATCAATTGGTTTTGCCATCAATGCCAAAGGGGGAGATTGTTGGCAATATTACAAGGATATTGAGAAGGTTGTTGATGATTATGGACATAACTGATTAAAGATGTTTTACTATCTTGATATTATTATTTTGTCATTGATGTCAAGAAATAGATTTTCTAATTCAGTATGATGTTGCCATATCTTAAGAAATATGATATGAAGATTATAAAGAAGTTGTTAAAGACATATGAAAGAATATGATGAATAAAGGGATAAGTTATTCAATGGGCAACTCTACCGAGTCAGACAATGATGAGATCTTGATGTTTTAGATTGTTCTAACATCATACATATGTTGTAAAATGTAAAGGTTAATACTATACTATGTTATCAAGCAAAGAACCTAGTCGGTAAACCCTAAGGAACCTAGTCGGTAAACCCTAAGGTTATCGCAGTCGGTTAATGAAGACAGAATGTCTACCGAGTAAAGTTTAGTATTCATTGAGTTGTAACCGAGCTATAACAGAATGTATTAAATGTTTACATGTGATATTTAATGAAAGATGCTGATGAGTTGGAGTGGATCAATGATTGGCAAGCCGTAGAAAATTTTTGTTAACGAATCTAAAGCAATGGAAAGTCGGCAAGAAGATCTACAACTCAGATTGAACTGCATTACCCTAACACAAGTTCCAAGATGAATGTGCAAGTTCTGAGGTAGGGTAAAACATTTTTAGATTGAAAGATACAATGAACCTAGACAAGATTGAATATCTGATGGCTATGATTGATCATGGGAAATGTGATCAAGGAGATTAAGTGGTTAGAAGATTGTTTATAAATAAGGAACTGTTGATAAACAATGTATGCGGGCAAGTGTATGCATAGGGATGCTACATAGTGATTACCAAGCACAGAAGCTTGAAGACCTGTTAGAATAATAGAGTATTGATGCCCAACAAATAGACAAGATTAGTTCTATGTCTAGATTGTATTGAACAAATAAGAATTTGCTTTAGCATTTTAGATGTGAAGTTCCAGATAGATTGTATTACTGTTATTTTGTGAAAGTGATAGGAAATCTCTTAACCGAGTGGACTTAATAGTCTTATATGTAAATACTCTAACAAGGTGACATTCTAAATGAGTGTTTGAAATCCTTTGACAAGGTCATTTCTAACAAAGTGAAGATCCTAACAGATCTGAGGGAAATCCCTTAACCGGGTCACATCTAGCAATGTGTTTGGTAATCTTTAACAGGATTGGCTTTTAACCGAGCATACTCTAGAAGAGTATATTTCTTAGTGGGTCCGAAATCCCATAGTGGTTTTTCCCTATTTGGGTTTCCACGTTAAATCTGATGTTATGATTTTTATATTGTTCATATGCTTTTGAGTTTGCATGTTTGACAATTTTTGTTTATATGACTGATATATGTTACCAAGGTTGAATCTGATGTTTTTATGGATGAATAAGTTTGTATGATTCACCCCCCCCCCTCTCATCTCATTGGCTATTGGATTTTTACTTATATTAAGTATCAGAACTATCATTTTCTTGGAATCTTTGGTGCTCTAGAATATGTGTTGGTGATCCAGATATTTTAGGTTATTGAATATGGTGTTGATTGTTTCTACTCGTGTGTATCTTGGTCCTATTCTTATTCTTGTTTCTTTGGGAAATGATTTTTGGGTTTGCATTAAGTCCACAATTAGATAATGTGCAGTAGACTATGGTGTAGCATGTGTATCATAGCTTTTGGGTCTAGAATTCATAAAGATTGTAATGTGTTGATCTAACCATTGATGTGTGTTGTGGTGTGGTCTACTACTCATTCCTTCTCACCACCATAATATTTAGTGTGACCTATTTTAAATCCTTGTCTTATCTAAGTTGGAAGATTATGCTTCCCAGAAGATAGTATACATATCAAGATGATTTGATTGTGTTAGATACAGGAAAATGTGTGACATTGTTTTGAAGATGTGAGATTGAAAAGGCAATATTTAACTATTGGTGATGTTAGCGAGTGTGTTGGTTTTGAGGTACTAGAAGTAGTCAAGTTTGTGCAAATTGTGTTTCAATGGTGGATTATTTCTTTCTCTCTTTATTTGGTAGTGAGCCTTTTTCTAGGTAGTGAGACTACCTGCAATGAGGATTCTAGTAGTGAGCCACCCTTTGTAAATATCACTTTAATTCATGAAACGTTAACGAATGTTTATATTCAGAACTAACATTCTTCGTGGTTTTTCCCTAATGAGGTTTTCCATGTCATATATGGTGTTTATTGTGTAATTTGTTGTATGTTTTTGTTTTTCAATCTATATTTGTGTTATTTAATTCTATTAGTTTGGATTCAAAGGTGAAAAGAATAAAAGTAATAGTTTTAATGTATCAATTGCTTCACTCCCCTTGTTAGTTGCTTGCATATTCAACATTATAGAGACCAACACAAATACATTCCTATCCCTAAGGAATTTTATAAGATGTTTGTGAATGTGCCCAAATTCCCTCTAGTTTTGCATGATGATGATGAGGAGTACTAGGATAAAAAACACTTGGCCTTTAGGGGATTGGAATTATTACAAAATTGGACGAAGATGGCGACCAACAAAAACACAAAATGGATCAAATCCTACATTCGCTTAGAGAGTCTTGAAGGAACCATTCAATATGATGGCATCACTCTGGAGGACACAACTATGAAGACTAAGGGATGGATGGGTGCATCTCTTGTTTTCTTGAATAATATTTCTCTTTGCTTCTGCTCTTAGGGATTGGATATTTAGGCTCTCTTGATCATGTTTTGGGTTCTTGCGATCATTTTGGCTAGGATAGCCATAAATTTTGTTGTCTTTTCCAGCTATGTTGGGGGTGTTTACTCATGTTCTAGCTTTGTCTACTAGGGGTTTCTTTTCATTTTCTATGTCTTCTTCTACTCTCTATGGACTTTATCAAAATTTATGCTTTTTATTTTAATCTAATGGGTGTTGTCCCTTCTAGATATTGATTTGCCAATTTATTTCTTTTCACAAATCTATCCTAGATATTTTTTATTGACATTTTTGGGTTTTCACATTCTCATCACTTAGATGTTTTGGCACCTAGAGAGTATCTATTTGTGGGAGAGATGACTTCATCTGATCAACTGTACATGGGTGAATAAAAAATTATGGATGACCCAAAAGATACCAAAAATATTTTTGGACTCCCAAATTAGCGTTTGTTGAGTGCTAAATTTGGTACTCACCAAATGGAAATGCTGATATAAAAAAAACAAATTTTTAAATTATTTTGTGTTTTTTCTTCCCCAATCTATGCATTTTTTTGTCTTCATGTATTTCTTTGTCTTCAACCTATTATCACTAAAAGACATCATTATTTAATTTTGAGGTTATTAAATCTTCATCAATATACTCCTAGGATGCTAAGTAGGTAAAAGTGATATCTTTCTTTTAAGTTTCAAATTTTGATTAAATGTTAGAATGAGAGGTTTTTTTATTTAATTTTTTTAATTGTCTAGGAAATGATATTCAATCCCCAAATGTAAAAAATCCTCCATATTGTCCTCATGAAGATCCTCTTGAAGAACCACAACAAACACCTCCATCAATTCCTAGACATGCCCTAGGAACATCATAAAACATACTAGGGAAAATAGAAAATAACAAAAAAATATCTTGAGGAATCGACTACAAGGCTGAAAAATCCAATTGCAACAAACCCTAGGACAAGCCTTATTGAATTCATACAATCTATTGTGTCTCATGTATGATCATTATTTGGGAAAATTAATTTTTGGTCCAACAAGAGGGAAGAAAAAAATAATTTTATGCAAACAAAATCTCCTATGAGCATGAAAATAAAAAGAAGATTGACAAATTTGACTTGTGTGCCTTCTTCACCAACCCACAAGCCAATCAAACCATAACATCTAGATGTAGGAGGTTCCCTATCTACTCGTGCCATTACAAAGGGATAAATAATGTTTTTTTCAAGTACATGGCACATATTATCTTTGACCAGCCTCCATGTAATAACTATGAGGTGCCACAATTCTTTTTGAGGGAACTCTATTGTGAGTTTGTTTGAAATGAGATACTAAACTATTTAATTTTCTAAATTTTGAGGGTGGAGGTGGGGGCTCCTCACATGATAGAGATGGAGCACAACATGACCCAAAATTGGCACCAAGACCCTTGGGTGGACCCATGGTGTATCATGTCATTTTTCCTTCTATTGTGAAGGATAGTGTCAAGGAGTACACCTTAGAATCCATTATCTCACTCACTCGGAGATTTATACGATATGCTAGGCCTCTAATACAAGGTGATGTGGGTGAGTCTTCTAGTCATCAACTTATAGCCCTTTTTTTTTTTTAATCTTGTAGTGTTATTTGTACTTATGATCCTAACAGTATTCAAGATGCAATTATGTAGGATACATCAATTGTAGATGGGATGGTCATGACATAATATTTGCTAAATAAAATATTCAACACTGATATCTTGTAAATATCAACAAGTTCTTTTAATTTTCTTCATTGAATTTTATTTTAAAATATAAGAATAGCTAAACTAGTAGAATGATTGTGATACAAATATAGGGGTAAAATGTTCATGCTACTCGCAACATTGCTGCAACCCCATATTTCATGATCTTGTCAATTCTATAGGTATACAACCAATAAATAAATATAAATATTATATTTGAATTGTTAAACCTTATATGAATGATTTTATCACTCACTTTGGATGTCGACTAGTTTTATGTTTGGACTTCGATGTCAATACCCATTGTAGTCGTCATCGATAAAGTTTTGCCCAAGTAACCTTTATTTAGTAAAGGTGTTTTAAAATAATGTTAGGGATTATTGGTAATTTAACAACATTTGTTGTTTCATTTTTAGACATTGACATTAGATACTCCTCTTGATATTCATGCCACATTGGACTATGGTGATATTGCAGTAGTAGAAATATTTGCTCCTTTGATGGAGGTATAAGAAAAATTATTAAATTTGACATTATATTTAATCTTTTATCAGTCAAATATTAAAAATTTTAATCATACTTGTATGTATTTTAATTACTATCTTGATGCTTGGTATAGGGGCTTGTAAATCTAGATCATAAATTTGCCCTTGTTGTGAATGAATATTGTGATTATTTGTGTGTGCCATTTTATATCAATGATATGGCTTTTTTGCAAGCCTATATAGCTTTATTGGATATATTTAATACTTTTATTGACATATAATGTTAGATGGCCTTATGGATTTTTGGACAATGAATATTTTTTACCATTATTATCCATACTTGCACTAGAAATGATTAACTAAATAAATAAATAAATACACAGTTTAATGTGAGCAACCATAAAATTGTTACAAATATCATGGGAATCTTTCAAGAGAAGCAGCCTTACTTCAAAATAAAATATTTGTACCATAAGTATGTGAGTTTTTTAAGTTTTTATGATGTAGACAAACCATCCACTTGCTTCTCAAATAATTCACAAAGTTTTCAAACCTATGTAGATAAAATGATTATAATAAAAATGAAAATTGTTTTACTTAATTTGCAAAAGGACCTTAAAATCCACAAACACATCTACAAAATAGAGTCTTCAATGGATTCTCTCATAACATTAATGTTGTCCTCTCTCTTAGTTTCACAACTCTACCTTTTCCTCTACCAAACTTTCAACAAGGTGTTTCACTTTTCCATGCTAAATCTTTTTTATTATTATTAGATTTAATAACCTTTAATGAGGATTTTGGTTTAGGCATCTTTTATGAGATTTGATATAACATAGGATATAATTCTAAAATAGGTGTTGTCCCTTTATTGTAATAATATTTGTTTTTGCTAGCTTTGACTTTATATAGTAGTATATTTGTCCCAAAGATAAATATCTCATGTGTGGTAAATTGAAAATATAAATGTATTAAAGAAGACAAATAATACCTTCTAAACCTATATTAATAGCCATAAAATAATCTTTATATACATAACTATGACAATGTGTGGTATAATGTCAAATTAGGTGCCCATAGGTAAAAAAATCAAAGTTCTCTATTCTCCTTAAAATTGGCGAGTATGATGGAAGTGGTCTTGAGCACATGTTACGATGAATGGGGGATTAATCAAACAAGATCTTAACAATACTTCAGTTAACCTTCAAACACAATTAGCTTATCCCTAACTTTATCATCAATAGTGAAACATGAAACCACAAAACACAATTCACAAGATAACATTAGATTTATGTTGAAAACCCTAAACATGAAACAACCATGATGAGATTCAACTCATAATATATATAAAACTATTAAAATTTTGTTTGAGGAAACTGCTGCTAAGGAATAACACTACCACCTAGAAGACTTGCAAGATGAGATGAACTTTCCCAAGGCAAGATACAAAAGGACTTGCAGGCTAAAGCACACTGCTTTGTGGAAACATATAGAGGACTTGTAGGTTGAACCTCTTTTCTCCAGGGTAGATACATAATTAGAAAATCTCTTAATTAGCAAAACAAAATCTTCCTCCAATAATGAATTTTTCCTTGAACCTCTAGTACAAGAAATAAACTACAACAAAAATAACCACCACATTCACTATTTTCACATCACAACAATCTGCAAATGATATGATCATGAAAGAAATTGCACATGATACATTTCACTCATTAATTTATTGTCTTTACCACTATTCAAAATACTCCTCACCACTCACTGCATCAAATTCATTTGATCTTCTCTATATATACAATCTTCTTTATTACAACATCAATTTGGTCAGCTAGAATAAGGGACTTCCATAGGTCCTATAAAGTTGGCCAACAAATACAATTATGGTGAGCCTAGTCCAATCCTGGAGATAGAGAGAACCAAAATACATCATATTACACTTCTTTAAGTTTTTCCATACAATATATGTGTTAGGTCCCAGAGACAACTGAGAGGGGGGGGGGTCAGTTGTCTAATAAATTCAACTAAAATTAACTTAACCAAAACTTAATGCTTAATACCAGTAACCCAAACTTTATGTCAGTAGATAGTCTTAACAGTTAATTGCAGTACCGGTAAAGATTAATGCATGAAACATAAAGACAATAACATCCACAACACATAACACAAATATTTGTACATGGAAACCCTGTAAGGGGAAAAACCACGGTGGGAAGCCTTACCCACAATCAAATGATACTACTGCAGATAGTATGTGTGTACAATATGGATTCTGCACATGCAAAAAGGCCAACTTCCTAGAGCTCACTGCTCAATCACAGAATGAGAGTCACACTGACTACAATTGGATGGTTAGATCCAATGATAATGTACTGCACAAAATAGCATCTTTATATGCTAGATTCAGTACTGGTTTAGTTCTGATTGCCTTCACAAAATACTTCCTTCAACCTTCAAATGATGTCTACATGTATAGCTCTGCTTATTTTTGCATATACCTTATTACAATCCTTTTTGCATTCACATATTAATCTCACAAATGAGATCTTATATTTATACCATAACCTAAGACCAATTTGAATAGGTTGGCTCACTATAAGATATTAAAATAAAATCAATTACAAATAAATCAATATCTGATGCTTATCCTAGACCTATTTATCGGTAACAACAAATATACAAACCTGAATAAACAAATAACCAAATCGCCAAAACCAAGTGATCGAATAATGTCTTCAACATACCCAAGTAGTCTTCAATTCATTCCAAGTGTCGATGAACAATATAATCTATCATTGAACCAAATACCGGTGACTGTGCATAAGTCTCTGACTTGCCGGTGAACATAGCCAAAGATCTCCAAGTGCTGATAAGTGTTGACAAGTGATGACAAGTGTTGACATCAATGACAAAACCATATCAACATATCCAAAATGCCAACAATATGTGCTAGTGCACATCATCCAAGGTCAACAAGGTAACATGTTCATAAGCAATATAGCATAAACAAGTCAACCCAAAATATATAATTTAAATGAAATAACTCAATGTGAATCCCAACAAACCATAGGTAGGACCCAAACACAAGCCAAAGAAAAAAATTCTATTAGCCAAATAAACATAATTACCTAAAAATGCAATATCAGACACAATGTGGAACCAAACTAAACATCCAACACCATGTAGAGCACATAAGGACATTCATAGAACATAAAAAAATACATCCAAATACTTGTTTCATATTGTCACATAGATACATGCTAGCATAATATAAACATATATAGAACACCTCATCACTAGACTGCAATGAAATATAGTCCTAAATAGAACATCTATAAACCTTCTTGCAGAACATCTTAACACTATAACACACAACTATTACAAAAATGTCCTCCAAGTTGTAACACGTGAAACATCAATACAAAAGAATGAAAAGAATTTCCTATACTAGTTAAACCACTATTGACAGTCAACAAAACTATCAAGAAACAACCATCACAAACCACTTCAACTACAACACCATGGACCTAAAAAGATAGTAGTGTAGATTCAATAGAAATGAAAAATGAAGTCCAAATCCATAGGACCAAATTAACAATGGCAAAATAATTTAGAGCATTCTTCTAGGTAGATATTAAATACTCTTTCCTACATATTATAACTCATCATACTGCAAAACCTTTCAAAAACATGATTGGATAGAAAAGGAATGTTAGGATCAATGAGAACACATCCTCAATTATCATCATCACTCTTCACCCAAAAGATATATTTATTTTACCAATACAATAGTTTCACCAAGAGTAATACAATAAATCAGGTATAGTGTAGACATTAGATACCAAAGAAGGTGGACATCCACAACACAAAGCAACTATAACTATCAACCTTCAAAACTACATGCAAATTATACATATGACAACATATCAGTAAAATCAATAATATAAACAACAATAACATCAACATAATCAATATTAATCTTTAGCAACATCAATAATAGTAACATCAACAACATTAATGACCACACAATTAATGTCTCAACCATCATCATGGACAACACATATCGTGAAACATAAGGTTGACATCAATTACAAAATATATTCCAAACAATATCCCCCTTTGTCATTAATGACAACACAACTACATAGCCTCCACCTATTAGCAATATTTCTCCACCTTTGACATCAAGGACAAAAGGCACACAAAATAATCATCTTTTCAATACCAAAAATAGCTCTCTCCCTCTTTTACTAGTGAATTTATCATAGTAGATCTCTCTCATTTCAGCAATCAAAAATATTCTTCTTACAAAAAGAATAAACCAACCAACTACTACCCCTCTGAGAAACACACAACATGAATCAAAGGAAAAGGATATATCTTGACATTATCCCCCTAGATAAATGCGCCACAATATGCATATTAGTTAGAAGAAGGGAGGAATAACCCCTAGCTTCTATTGGAGATACTCAAAACTGTCTTTAAAATATGTACCTTAGTGAAAATGTCCCAAATCTGATCCTTGGTAGGTATATACTCCAACCTAATTTCCTTCTCTACAACTTTCTCACTTAAGTAATGATGTCGGATAGAAATGTACTTGGTTCTTGAATGCATTTCAAGATTCTTTGAAATATTGATTCCACTTGTACTATCACACATAATAGGAATGGGCTCAATATAAACTACCTTGACATGTGTAATACCCTTCCATGTTTGTTTACTATTTTTCTTCTATTGGGACCATGGTTATTTATATGTCTATGTGTTTATCCTTTGGATCAATGTGTCGACATATTTATTTAATTCATCCTAATGGAATATTCATGATTCATTTTTTTATTTCAAGATTTATTGATGACTATGATCTTTAATGGTCATGAGGCCTTGTGATGAAATTAGGGTTTATGTTTATAATCTCTTGATGGCTATATGTTAGATGATGCATTATATTTATGATGTACTAATAGATGTTCCAATGAATCTATTTGAGGATTGATTATGATTTTGGGTAAAAGCACAATGTCATGTCACACTTTTATAAAGGAAGTAACCAACACAACTTTGACCACATAAAAGTGAAATTTTTTAATTGAATTTAAAAATAAAGTAAACTGATCAAATATAGAAATATTAATGAAATTTATGTCTGCTATTTTAAAAAAAAAATTGACTTTTTTTTTAGATATTCAAAGATAGATTTTTTATTGCTGAAAAATGCTAAATATCAGGGGTTCTAGTCGGCATCACCAAACAAAATGAAAACGAACTTATTTTTTTCTGATTTTAATTTTCCAAATAGAGGACATATATATGCAATGTTAAAAAATAAATAAAATTTTTTGATTTATACTTTTCTCCTAATAATATTTTTAAGTCCAACATAACTGGATTTGGTAGTTTTCATGCGGTGTCACCTTTTGTCTACTAAATTTATCATTATCAAAAAAAAATATACCCTTTTGGAGAAGATTCTCTCATCTAGTGAAAAATATTTATTTTTTAATTTTTTTAATAACATTTAATATTTTTTTAATTTCAGATCAGTCTCTTTTTTAACTTAAAAAACCTAAAAAATGAAAAATACTAAAGTTCATCAAAATATTAAAAAAATTATATGTCCAGATTCATGACTTTAATCTCTACAAAAGGGTATTTTTTTATTTTTGTAAAAAAATATTCTCCCCAAGGAAAAATTGGGCACAAGTAATTTTATTTAGAAATGCAGACAAAATAGGTGATTTGGCTGCCACATCACATGCCACATAGGTGAGTTCGACCGGATTCAGTCCAGCCAAACTAAGTTCGGCCGAACTATTTTGAATTATTTTGACTCTTTTGAATTTGGGTGCTCATAAAAAACCCGGATTATGGCACCAATAGTTTGGTGAAACTATTGGTTCCATTTAGGCACCACGTTCATGCCGCATGGTAAGGAAATGGTCCGGTCGGACTTAGCTCGACCGAACTTGGTATGGTCAGGCTAAGTTCGGTCGTACTATGCCCAATTAGCCCCAAGTGGGACACATGTTTGTGCTTTTTCCCTATTGATATCATTTGTCAGATGTATATTTGGATATATGTGTCATGCAAGTGTTTTGTGTTTATTTGTGATGTAGGTACCAGGCATTGACTCCACATAGCTTCAAAGGACTCAACATGCCCAACAATCCCTGATGGTGGTAATGGAGATAGTATAAAGGCCCAAATTAACTTACCCCTTACCATTGTTCGATATTAGGGCAATCACCTTTGGTCCTGAGATTACCTATGCGAATTGCCATAAAGGCAATGTTCATATCCTTGAGTCAATTTGCCTTGTTTATGTGACGAATGATGTTCTGTATTTTAGCTATGTCCATGTGCATCCATGTGTCATATTTTAAAAATATTTATGAGTTGGTAATATAATTTATGGTCTAAGTATTTATGATTATTATTATTAATACTAATATTATTAATGTTATATTATTATGTGATATTAATGGCTAATATTCATATATCATAATATTTTTTGTCATTTTCTAATTTATGAGAATATTATGGTGTAAATTATATCTTTGTGGTGGTGAAAAAATATATAAAATTAATAGTTTTTTACTTGAGTAATTGCGTTTTGAGTGGGGGTGAGTGGTAATTATTTAATTGTTTTGATTGGTACAAGTTGGTTGCTCATGTCTGAGCTTAATCATTGATTTAATATTGTTTTGTATAGTTTTTCTAAGGGTTGGTCATGAATTCTCATACATGTGTGTGTGAGGGAGTTTATTATTTTATCATTGGTTTTTGAGAGGAGAGAGATTAGATATTGCTGGATTTTTTGGTGAGAGATTGGATGGAGGTGATTGGAAAGGATTTTGGAGGAGATTTTATGTCATTGTACCAATTTTTGTGTGAATATTCTTGATGATTGTTGCATTGTTGATTTGAGGATTGGCAAGATGATTTTTTCCTAGATTTTTCTTGCTTCTTGGTTGGAAACTCTTTATTATGCGTGGGAGTTGATTTGTGCTTCATTCTTCCTTCTTTCTTATTCATTTTTGTTGTATTTGTAGGAAACAAAGAGAAAATGGTGTACCTAATGACTTCCATTGATATCTAAATTATTTTCAAGAGTTTTTGTTATATGTATGTTATTTCATGTTGAAAGACAATTTCAAAATTGATTTTATTAAAGGCCTATTTCTAGAGTTTTCTATCTTTCACTTTAAACTTGAACCTTGGGATCAAGAGGATATGTTTTATAGAAGGGAAATAGGCACCCCTCAAATGGGTCTTTACCTAATTTCTCTTCCAAGGCTTGATTGACACCTAGTTTAGAACCCCAAGTACCCCTTTCCCAACTAAAGAATTTATCTTTCATATGCATAGTTACAATGAACAAATGCATAGGTACATGCAAGGCATGCACAAAATACAATGAAAAATTTGTAGAATTTGGTGTCATATGCACAACTTTCGGTGTCATCTATACACTTTCTAGGTTTTAGGACTATTTGATCATGGTAGGGGTTTGTAGGGTTTGACGTGGGTTATAGAGGCTTGGGTTAAGGTTTTGCTATGTTGTTTCTATGCTTGGGGGTTTGTATGGTCTTCTTTTAGTTGTTTTATGTTGGCATATGTTTCACCATGCTTGGTTGTGAAGAGGTTCATTTTTTATTGCATTGGATGTGCATTGATTGATGTACCTTGTTGGATAAGGTTCAAAGGATTTATGTTTGAATCTGATTCAAATTTCAGACCATGCATTCATGATTGATTCATTTGAGATATCTATGTTGTTGATGCCTATCCTTCCTTAGAATTAAACCATAGGTTAGAGTTGTCTAGGTGGAATTTAGGGGGGTGTCTCCCAATCAGTGGTCAGAGCCCTATAGTGGCTACCAATATAACACATTCAGAGATCCTTTAACAAGTCATAACCTAATAATGAACCATATAGAAAATAAACATTAAACAAGATATTTATGGAACCCCACCCATGGCTTTGATTACTTGCATAGATTTAGGATGGTATTCGAAAGACATGTTCATCTTGAGGACATTGATCTGGCAAGATCCAACTTCCTTGTCCTCATGAATGGATAATTTGTTTCAACATGTGTTGTCAAATGGGGTCTAGGGTCTAGAGAGTCTTATGTTAGCATTATGGATGAATTGATTATGTGTTGCATTGATGTCAACACTAGCTATTATGGATGGTTACTGACAAATAGGTTTTGGTTACCGGTAGAAGATCTAGTTTTACTAGCAGAAGAGATTATCTATTGGACACTTCCAACATGTTTGGATCAGTGAAGTATGTTTGATTTCATGTGTTATATGCTCCATGAGAATGTTTTGGTTAGTTGGTATTGGCTTGGTATTGGATACTATTATACATTCTGGTGAACCCTTACCAGTACTGGTTTAAGGCTCTATCGATAGAGCTTTCACTGAGGAATCTTGACAGGATGCATAATTGGTGTTGGTGCAACTTCTTCATGGATTTCAGGATGCTGAAGATGTTCTTTGATCATGCTTCAACTGCTTGAAGACATTGTTTTTGCATGGTGGACACAGAATAGGTCTGGTGCCTATCTAGGTTATAGACCGGTATCATGCTAACATGCACTCTACACGTTACCAGGATGTTTCAAGATGTTTTAAGGATTTGTTATTGTTATTTTGGTCTTAAGAAGACATGGCATATCATTGTAATATGGATTTATGAAATGATATTATTGTAATATCTTTTAGGTGGCCAACCTAATTGGTTTAGATCTTGCAGTTTGTATAAAATGATGTAAGAAAGCATTGTAGATCATGGGGATTGTGTGTCATGGTCTTGGAATGCAATATCATATGCGAAGGAGATTTCATTGATCATAGGTGATCGAATTGGGATTAAGGAAGAGGTCAAAGGCCTCTGGTATTCAGCTTAATCGGGACCATAATCAAGCATGATAGATGTTATTTCCGGTAGTTCACTCTATTGGATTATTTTCCATTTATCTTGAGATGGTTGTAGCCTCTCTGTAGTCATTGAGACTCTTTTGTAATGAGCAGTACACTCTAGGCAGTGTGCCTTCCTGCAAGTGCAGGCCCCTCATTATAACACATACTTTTTACAAAAGTATCATCTAACTGTGGGTAGGCTTCCCACCATGGTTTTTCCCTTTCTGGGTTTTCCATGTACAAATCATGGTGTTGTGTGGTATGGTTTCTTTGCATTGATTATCTATTTAATTGTTAAGTTGTATTGTTTACCAATAATTGTTCCTACCAACATCTATATGTGCTTTATCGGTACTTGATCTGTTTAAAAGTTATTAATTGGATTAAATATTATAATTTGTTAACAACTAACTCACCCCCCCCTCTCAGTTGTTCACCAGTTATCCTAACAATTGGTATCACAGATTGGGTCCACTTTTGCAGAAGCTTAACCGCTTGAGGTAGATCCTATGGAAACTAACACTTCTAATCCATCGGCTTACAAGATGAAGGCAATTGCATAATTAATGAGTTAAGAACAATGGAAAACTCATCAGTTAATAGAGGCATTCTGATTGGGAAATTATCTACTTTTGAGATTGAAGAATTTGGATCTTCTAGAGCCATAAAGTCTGCACCTTCTTTTCATGCATCATCATCATCTACCAGCAAAAGTGATTGGAAAGTTTTATATGCAAAAGAATTGGAAGACATGAGGAAAGAAGATGAAGAATTTCAGAAACTTGAAGCCTTATTTGCTAGAAGAGTACCTAAAGGTCTGACATGAAGTAAGTATGAAGGAAAAGAACCTTTTAAATGTTTTTCATGTAATAAGATTGGTCATTTTGCATCTAGATGTCCTGGAAGTAATGCAAGGTTTGAAGAAAGAGTTAAGAAATTATTTAAGCCTAACCAGAACAAATATAGATTCAAGAAAAGTAAACAATGCTACATAGTGGATGAGGAAGGAGTTGTTGGCATTGTGTTGTCATTGATGTCAACCGGTATGGGGTGACTACCGGTAAGAGAGATGTTTGTGCAACACTATCAAGGAGGAGTATAGATTGAGATATCTTTGATATCACCTTGTGTTGCTGAACATCAGTAAGGTAAGGAAAAGTGTTCACTGGTGTGACTGATACACAAGTTAGTGCTTGACTTGTGTGGATGAGATGGATAGGTTATCGATATAGTGTATCACTAGTAAGAAAAGGATGTCAATAGGTAAATGATGTGTTGACATGGAGAAGTCAGATCAACCCAGTGAATGGTTGTCAGCTGGCCAAGGTGCTTGGGGTTTTGTTTGTGATGAAGAGGAAAATTATTACCTAAATCACATCAACACCAAAAGAAAAGAATGAGAAGATCACAGGGATGCTGTGAAGTTGTAGAATAGTAGGACTCTCACCAGATGAAGATACAGTCACAATATGAAGAGATAACTGACAGTGAATGTGCCCACACTGGATCACATGTGCCCACACCAGATCACATGTGCCTATTTGAAGATATGTTGCACAAACAGGGAAGCCACATGAGTATGTTGCAGGATGCATATGTCAAGGTGTCACTCCACCGATAAGTAGAGCTTATCTCCTATTATGCATTGTGTGCATCATCATCCCTTGAGATGAGGTAGATGAGGCAAAGGCGGGTGTTTCAAGGTTCACACTGGATCTACCGGTGAATTGAGGGAATGCCTTAAGTGTTTGAGAACATGAATATGCATTGGACCAACAGAGAAGGCATGTTGAGATGCCAATACAAAATAAGAGTGATGTGTTTGTCAACTTGACAAACCAACTGAGATATGGTCTGAGTTGATCAGAGTAGAAGGGTTGGATTGAAGATGGAGTTTGTTTAAGGTTGATGACATGGTGCCATCAAGAGGTTTTACCGGCATGAATATTCACAAGTAATATGGACAAGGTGCAGATGTCTTCCCACCTTGTGGGAATGAGCATGTTTTGGATAGACATGTTTGGAGACCATTTTTGCTGTTCCATCGATAGTTCAGAAAAGTATAGACATGATGAGTTAACCAGTAAAATGTGAGATATCGGTAGGGTTAGAGAACTGACAAAGAAGAGGAATCGGTAGAAGTGTTTGGTCAGTGATCCTATTTGGATTGACTTGAAGAGCCAAGCTGGCAGATGGTTGACATGGATGCCACATGAAGTCAAGGTGGCGAACCTACATTCAGATGAAGAATGAAAGTACACCAATGAAGTAGTTGTAGAGTTGGTCGATATTAATGGAAGATCCCACAAATCACGGGATGTGTTGTAGAGTCCTTGCAAAGGTTTTTGGCTTGAGGTCTGGAGGACAACTACGAGCCAACTAAGAGTGATTGAGAAGATGGAGGCAGATGAAGGAAACAACATGATAGATCTGGGTGTTTGACCAAGAGATCAGTCAATAGGGTAAAAGTAGATCACCAAAGACAAAAGGTGTGGTCAAGAAGGTGCGATAATGGTGGAGGTGTTTAGTTGGTTGTTAGAGAGATCTGATTGGGGAAGATCTGATTGGATTTGGTTTGCCTCAAGGATGATGAGGAAACCCTAACTGCCTAGAATTTGAATAGGCTTTTGGCGAGAAAACTCAACTATAAATATGCAGGCTAAAGACATTGTTTGTTGTTGTTGTATAAAAGAGTATTGTGCTACTGTGAAGTGTGATACTTCTACATGTAAGAGAAAATCAGCCAAGTACTCAATGAGTATCTCAGAAGAGAGTGAGAGTGAGTGAGAATCAAGTTGAAGTGTTCAATTGGTAGTAGAGAAGAACTAGTACTAACCATACCGGCAGAGCAGAAGTGAAGGAGGATGTAGAGAAGGCAAACAAAGAACTGGTAAAGTGTTATACTGGTGAAGAGCAGAGAGTAAGGTGGAGATCCGATAGAGAAGAATAAGAGGAGAGGTGTACTGGTAGAGTTTACCGGCAGAAAGGCTGCAATTGAGAGTAGCAGAGGAGTGAGTTAGTGTACCAGAGAAGGTTTCTCACTGAAAGAGTAAGGTATATGATATGGTTGCAAGATTCACTTGTAACAAGACAATTACTTTTGTAATTGATGTTTTTATTATGAATACTGAGTTGTAGTTCGGTGTAGGGGTTGTAGCTCCTTTGGATTGTAGCTCATAAACAAGTCAAGGGTTGGTGCTCCTTGGGTTGGTGCCCAAAACATTGTAACAGAGTTTTCATTGTGAGGCTAGATTGGAGCAGTAGTCTCCAACAGCATTGCTCACCGAGGTTTTTCCTATTTTGTTTTTGCCTCGTATATATTGGTGTTATGTGATGTCTCTTGTGTGATTGGATTTGTGTTGATCTCTCCACTAACTGGTAAGTCTGCATTGAGTTAGTTCTATTAAACAATATGCTCACATAGGATAGCCAAAGGGAAAAAGTTTGAGAACCACTGATTCACCCCCTCCCCCTCTCAGTGGTGCATTATGTCTAATAGGAGTAACTGATGACTCTAGAGATGAACCGATAGAAGACTCTGCTAGTGGATCTAACAATGGAAAGGAATGGGTGTTCTATGATTTGAACGAAGATGAACCAGAACTGGCTATAAAAAATGAACAAAAGGCCCTGGCAGCAAAAGTTGAAGATAAGGATGAATGGGTAATTGATAGTGGATGCTCACATCATATGACTAGAGACAAAGGGAAATTTATGTCCCTACAAGAATACAATGGTAGTCAAGTCAGATTTTGAGATGACAAAGAATGTATGATCAGAGGTAGAGGTATTATTTCTTTGGATGGTAAGCATAATACTGATAATGTCTATTATGTAGAAGTTTTAAAGCATAATCTTTTGAGTGTTGGTAAATTGGTTGATAAGGGTTTCCATCTTCAGTTTAAAGATAGAAAATGCAAAATCATTAACAAGACTAGTTTGGAGATTGCTACTAGTATTCAAACTAGAGGGAATATCTTTCACTTGAACACTGATAATAAGACATGTTTGATTGTTGATATTGATGAGAGTTGGTTATGGCATAAGAGGTTGTGTCATGTTAATTTTGATTGTATTGTTAAGATAAGTTCAACTAAGGAAGTTAGAGATATACCTAAGATTATGAAGCCTCATAATCCGGTATGCAAGGAATGTCAATTGGGAAAGCAAGTTAGAAGTTATTTTAAGAGCATACATGATAAATCTAATGATGTAATTGATTTGATTGACACTGACTTATGTGGTCCAACGAGGACTAGAATATTTCAAGGTGATAGGTTTTTCATGCTGATTATTAATGACTAATCTAGGATGATGTGGGTGACTTTTCTAAGGGAGAAGTCTGAAGCTTTTGATGAATTCAAGATCTTTAAAGTGAAGGTTGAAACTAAAACTGGATTGAAAATCAAATGTCTAAGATCAAATCATGGCGGCGAGTTCACTTCTCATGAATTTAACAGTTTTTGTGAAACAAATGGAATCAGGAGACAGTTATTTGCACCTCAGACTCCTTAGCAGAATGGACTAGTGGAAAGAAAAAATAGAACCATTTTGGATGCAGCAAGATCTATTATAATGGAAGCCAAATTGCCTCATATCTACAAGAGAGAAGCAGTGAGTACAACAGTCTACACATTCAACAGAGTTCACATCAAAGGTGAAACCGGTAAGACCCCTTATGAATTATGGTTTGGACATACACCTACTGTTATGTATTTCAAAACTTTTGGAAGTAAATTCTATATTAAAAGAGATAATTCAATTGGAAAGTTTGATCCTAGATGTGATGAAGGAATATTTCTTGGTTATTGAATTCAAAGAAAAGCATATAGATGTTATAACAAAAGATTGCAGAAAATTGTGAAGAGTGCTAATGTGAAAGTGGATGAGCAGTATAGAAATCATTCTATATCATATGATAGGGAACCGCTAGTGGAAATGATCATAATTGAACCGACTATGCCTCAACCGGTACAGGAAACTGAGATAGTTACACCGACACAATCAGAAAATTCAACTATGACTGATGATTAGAGCAGTGAACTTGAAGTGCAAATGACACCAAGGTATGTAAGATTAAATCATTCCAAAGATCAAATTATTGGAGATAGGAACAAGGGAGTTATGACAACAAGAAAAATGGCAAATGAAGATGTATGTCTTATTTCTCAAGTTGAACCGGCAACTATTATTGAAGCTTGTAAGGATAAATATTGGTTAAAGGCTATGGAAGATGAATTAGATCAGATAGAGAAAAATAAAACTTGGTCTTTAGTTCCCTAGCCTAAAAATAAGAATGTTATTGGAACTAAATGGGTTTTTAGGAATAAACTGAGTGAGGATGGTCAAGTTGTAAGAAACAAGGCTAGATTGGTTTGTAAAGGATATTCTCAAATGGAAGGAATTGATTATGGTGAGACATTTGCACCTATATCTAGAATTGAAGTTGTTATACTATTTCTTGCCTATGCAACTTATAAGAACTATAAGGTTTATCAAATAGATGTTAAATATGCATTTTTAAATGGTGAACTTGAAGAAGAAGTATACATTGAGAAAATTGATGGATTTTCACTTACAAATGATAAAGATATGGTTTGCGGATTGAAGAAAACTTTATATGGATTGAAACAGGCTCCTAGAGCTTGTTATGCAAGGTTGGATAAATATCTTTTGAAGCTTGGTTTTACTAAAGGCAGTGTTGATAGTAACTTATATTATAAGATCACTCATAATGATATTATGATTATTGAAGTATTTGTTGATGATATCATTTTTGGAGGAGAAGATAAATTGTGTATGGAATTTGCTGACAATATGAAGAATGAATTTGAAATGTCCATGATTGGTGAGATGAGATTTTTCTTCGGTTTGTAGATTACTCAAACTAACAAAGGCATCTTTATCTGTCAAACTAAGTATCTAAGGGAATTGTTGAAGAAGTTTGGTATGGATAATTCTAAATGGGTAAGTACTCCTATGGTGACAAGTGAGAAATTATCTATCAATGATACTTCTACATTGGTAAATCCGATAAAGAAGAGCACTTATGGTGGAGCTTTGTTTCTTGGAAAGAAACTGGTTTCATGGATCAGTAATAAATAGTCATATACACCTCAAGATTTTCAAGTCCTTACCCTCAACAAGTTCAAAATCTAAACATCTTAAAGTGCATTATTACCCTCTTTGATAAACTGATCACTCAAACATAGTTTCTCATCAAGACCAATCGGTCTTTATCATGAAACTGAAACATTTGGTCAAGATAATCTCATCCCACATCGTAGGATATATCATTCCTACTAGACTTGGTTCTTATCAAATCACCATCATTGCACTCCAAAACCAAAGATCGAAAAACTTGCAAACCTTTAAATGCTTAAATCCTCTTTTAGTGTCATATCACTCTATCATATCTACCTTGAGAGTTGATCACTTATCAAAATAACTTTTAGACAATCAAACCTCTGAAATGAAAATAGAAACATTTGAAATAGCCGAAGATCATATCAACATGGAATACCAAAGAAAAATACAAGTAACAAACCAATATATCAGAGAAATCAAACAAGTCCAAAATCAAAATCCAATTATGTTAAAACCTCACAAGAATTCAAATACATCTCAAAAGAAAGGTGGCTCTTTTATGCAAATCTTAAAGAGATCCCTAAAGGATTTGGCTAAAGAAGATCAAAATTGTACACCTATGTCTAGCAATGGCTCATCTCCCCATAAACAAATTGACTCCCCAAAGGTATCTATTCCTACACCTCTTGAAAGCTTGCAAGAACCTTCCATAGCATCCTTACCAAACAATATACCCATCAAGCCTATTTTGGAGGATCCTATTCAAAGCTCATCTCCTTCATATCCAAGCCTTAATTCATTACAACATCCCCATAATGCTTCCTTGCAAATTGAAGTCCTCATTCATAGAAGACTTCTTAAAATGCCCTAATAGATGGGGGAGCTGGCTTGAACATTTTGTCTATGAATCTAGACATGGAAATACATACTGAAAGCTCTGACATCTCTATCATGACCCCGAATATCTTTGAAACTATTCGACTTGAAGATCCTTTATCCTTAAGCTATCCTGAACCTATGGATTGGGAAAATGAAGGACATACTGCCATTGATACCTTTCCAAATGACCATGCCATATCTATATATCTTAACGCAATCGAACCCATAACAACTCTCACCAAGAATGTCATCAATGCATCTTCTAGTCAAGTGGGTGCCAAATCTCCTAGTCGCAAAAGTGAAAATAAAGAAAACAATATCAGCTCTAATGCTAAAAACCATTAATTGGCAACATGAGATTAGAAAAAAGTAAAAAAAAATGATGCATATAATGGTGAAAACCTCCTTGAGGTGCTGGAAGATGGGATATTTGACACTTTACCTGAATTTTATCAAGAAAGGTCATTCATTTTGATAGAACCAGTAGAGGTAGTTATCATTGATACAACTGATCTACATCCAGCAATATCTTTATCAGAACTAGCAAGGCAAAAAAATTGGAACCCTTCAAAAGGTGGCAAGTCAATTTTACCTAGTCATTTACAGACATTCCAGGGTTCGATCCATATCTTACAATACATCACCTTAATATCAGTCCAGGAGCAGACATCAATAATAGAACAAATCATAAATCAGGAGTAGGCATTCTTTTCATCACACCACAAGGTCATACAATCCCAAAAGCATACAAATTAAACTTTCCATGAACAAACAATATAGCAGATTATGAAGCATTGGTAATAGGTATCAAAATGGTTGTAGAATGGAACATTAAGCAACTTCAGGTCTTCGGAGACTCTCAGCTTGTCATCAATTAAATCAATAATGACTATCAAACAAAGGACGAAAAGCTAATGCCTTATAAAAAGATGGTTGATGATATCAAGAAGTACTTTGCAGAAATAACTTTTGAACAGATTCCAAGAAATGATAATAAAGAAACAGATGCCATGGCTACACTTGCTTCTCTATTGTAGACACAAGAAAATCAACAGCGTTATGAATTCCTGGTAGAAGAGTTGTTTCATCTCGCCTTTAATTGTCCTAATTCCCAAACCATCTGTCAACTTATTGGACATGATTCCTCCCACTATGGACAAACTTACACATACCTAAAAGACAATAGCTTACCTCCTGACTTATCAAAAAACCAAAAGAGAAACTTTATTTGCCAATCCTCCCATTTTACTCTCATCGCAGATACCTTGTTTAAACAAGGTTTACACAGTACTCTCTTAAGATGTCTTGAACAAGAAGAATCTAAGAAGGCCTTACATGAAGTCCATAATGAAATTTGTGGCACTCATTCAAGTGGTCTTACCCTTTCGAAAAAACTCATACACTTGGGCTATTATTGGCTGACTATGGAATGAGATTCTTTTCAGATAGCGAGAACATGCAAACAATGTCAAATCCATGGGAATTTGATCCATGCACCAGCACAAGAACTTCATGCTTTAGCAACATCTTGGCCTTTTTGCCAATGGGGTCCTGATCTAGTAGGAAAGATAAATCCTTCTTCATCTAATGGACACAAATTCATCCTTGTAGCAACAAAATATTTTACAAAATAGATTGAAGCTGTACCTCTCATCAATATCACAGGAAAACAAATTGCTACATTTATCTTAAATTACATCATATGTCGCTATGGAATACCAATGACTATTATCATAGATAATGGGCGACCATTCAAGAACCGAGATGTACAAGATCTATGTGAGAAGTTCAAAATCCATCATAGATTCTCCACACCATATTATCCACAAGGAAATGGGTAGGCAGAAGCATCTAAGAAAACTATTCTGAAAATCCTTAAAAGGATAGTGAACGATGCTGGGAAAGATTGGCATATTCAACTAAACCATGCTCTTTGGGCTTACCACACCAATATCCACACACCAACAGATGCCACACTTTTCTCTCTTGTATATGGATCAGAAGCCATATTGCCAATCAAAGTAGAGATACCCTCTCTACGTGTATCACTAAAAGGTCTCATCCCAGATGAAGAACAAAAAGTATCTAGACTGCAAGAGTTAGAACCGATCCATGAACGAAGACAAAATGCCTTTGATCATCTAAAGGTATATCAACAAAGAATGTGTCGAAGCTATAATCACAGGGTCAAACCACAAATTTTTCAAGTGGGATAACTAGTACTAAAGGAAAATCCACGCAACCAGGCAGATCGAGAAAAGAAAGAAAGTTTGAACCAAACTGGTTAGGTCCATTTGTGGTCACAATAGTATTTGGATTAGGAGCATATCAACTATAAACACATGATGGGGATCAACTTGAGGAACCTATCAATAACATGCATCTGAAAAAAATTTATGTCTAAAAAAGTTAGAAAAACTAAAAAAAAAGTGAAAAATAAAAAAAAGTGAAAAGTTAGAAAAATAAAAATAAAAGTGAAAAAGCAAAAAAATCAAAAATAGTGAAAAAGCGAAAAAAAAAAAAAAATCAAATATGAGAAAAAGTGCAATAAAAACAGATGGTGAAAACTTGGCAAATAGGCTCTATCTCTCAGCTATCTCTTCCATCTATTAGTTCATGCATTTTTCCACTTGCATCCATTCATTTTCCATCAGCACTATCCATATCCATCATAAGCCTTTGTACATACGTAGGCATCCTAGGTGGCTTCTTGCCATGGTTTGGATCATTGGATATATCATAACAATTTTGTTTCTAGGCTTGGGGCAAAATCCTACACCTAGCTGGGGGCAAACTCTTGATCATTTTGAACTTAATCAAACAGGTAGACCAGACAGTTAGACAACTTGTATCAAGCAAAAACTGAGACACATCCAACGTTGAACACGAGATCAAACTATCAACTATCAAGCTATCACAAAGTCAGTCTAAGCACATCACACACTTTTTAGTGGATAATATTTTTGGATAATGATTTTAACATGATTGTTCAACTTTTCTATATTGCTTTTTGCTATCATGATTTCAGAGTGACTCCGGGTTGTCATTGACCAAAGGAACAAGGAAGAAACATGATATTTTTCTTCTCTGTTGTCTGAACATTAATCATTATATGTGCAAATTTGTCTCAGGATATGATCATCGGAATATCATTGAAGACATTTCCGATTTGCGTATTGAAATGATTAATACTACCTATTTTAGGCAAGCAAGACTCAGGTCATCTCGGTTCAATTATACCTCGATGCTTGTGCTAACTTTCCATATCAAAATCCAGGAAAGAAGTGCTCAGGTCATCATGGTTTAATTATACCATCGATGTTTGCACTCACTTCCCATATTTCAAAAGCTCAATGATGACAAAAAGGAAAAATAATCTAGTGACTGGTTCGGTCATCGCATTGCATTTCATTTGCATATTAGCTTGCATTTCATTCTTGCATGGGATCCTACACGCTCCTTTTATCCAAGGCTAAATCGATCGTAGGAATCATCAAAGCATCATCACAAGTATATGCAATTAGACAAATGACTCATATCTCTTCATGATATTATCAACCTAACCCAAATCTTATGCTATCTCCCTCAACAGAATCAACAATCAGCATATCCAAATATTTCAGCAACATGATATCAACAAACTGTTAGTTCTTTATCTATCAACCTTATCAAATCAAATCAATCAATCAAACCTAATCAATTTTGAATCATGTCTTATATAGGATGTATCCTTCCTGAAACCAAACATTCTAATCATGTCTTATATAGGATGAATCCTTCCTGAAACCAGACACTTTGATCATCATTGTCTTATATAGGATGAATCCTTCCTGAAACCAGACTGAATTTTGATCTTATCAATCAAATCAATCAAGATTTTTCAATCTTATCAATCTAAGAAATCAAGCTAATCAAATAACTCGCACTTACATCAAACCACAGTTGCAGAAATTAAATCAAATCTATCGGGATATCAATCTCGCAAAAACTCCAAAGATCAATTATCTCAATTGATCTCCCAAGGGGGCATCATCGTATTGGAATTTAGCAATCAAGAGCTAGGGCATCCTATCAAACAAATATCATCATCAAAATGAGATTATTCTTTGAATCAACACGTCATCACACCTCTCTTCAAAGAGGGGCAAAATGTATACACCTAAAAATGGTCTAAAGATAATTAATTAAATAAGCAATTATTTAATTAATACTCCTTCCCAATTTAATTAAATTCACTAAGCAATTTGATTAAATTCCCCTTTTCATTCACTTATTAATAAATTTAAGGATTTATTTAATATGTTCATTTCAATAATCCCCTTTGATTAATTAACTCAAATTAATTAATTCCCTCCATCAAAATCATTTCTTCTAAATCCTAATTAATTAAAAAAAATCAATTTCATGAGTTGTTGAGATTAATTAGCCTTTTCCTATTATTTGAATTTCCAAATTCAAATTCTCCTAACTTCTACCACTCCTAAACCTAACCATTTCTAAACTTAACCCATTCTACCTACCCACATGTCCCCTTTAATCCAACATCTTCTAGAACCTTGTGACACTTGTCACTAAGTGTCCCCTTTCATCTAACCTCTTCTAGAATCCTCTTGACACTTGTCACCATAGAGATGACAGATGTTCCCTTTAAACCAACCCCTTTTCCATCCTCCTCCAATTTAACCATTGATACCTTCAGATCAATCTTGACCATTGATTCTTGCCACATCACCCCTAGCCTTGGAAATCCTATAAATAGACCTCATTTTGGAGCACAAAGGGTCCCAATTTCATATCATTTTGCATATCATTTGATCCCATCTCATTTTCATCTTATGCATTGTTACTATAGACATCTAGCTTCTAGTTTATCACTTTTAGCAATGTTATCATGCTCAATTTTAGCTTAATTGCATCTTAATCTTAGTTCATTTTTTAGATCAATCATGAACTCATGTAGCTTAATCATGCTATTCTTGCTAGATCATGCATTTCCATCATTCAATTCCTCCATCTAGGTGTAGTCAAGTCACTGGAATATGCATAATCAGATCTGAGAGCATTTTCATACTCGCATTTACTAGGAGGCAATAAGTTCATTAGCTATGGTTTTGTCTTTCATTGTTTCAATTTACTAGCCATTTCTTATAATGATTTATTGAGTGCATTGTGGTTGCAAGAACAGGTACACTTCATAGAGCACGACAATATGTTCCATGAGAATGTTTTGGTGAGTTGGTATTGTCTTTGTATTGGATACTATCATACATTTTGGTAAACCCTTACTGACACTCATTTAAGGCTCTATTGGCTGAGCTTTCACTAAGGAATCTTGACAGGATGCATAATTGGTGTTGGTGCAACTTATTCATGGATTTCACGATGCTGAAGATGTTCTTTGATCATGCTTCAACTACTTCAAGACATTTCTTTGGCATGGTGGACATAGAATAGGTCTGGTACCTATCTAGGTTATGGACTGGTATCATGCTAATGTGTACTCTACACATTACTAGGATGTTTCGGGATATTTTATGGATTTGTTATTGTTATTTTGGTCTTAAGCTGACATGGCATATCATTGTAATACAGATTTATAAAATGACCTTATTGTAATATCTTTTAGGTGGCCAACCTAATTGGTTTAGGTCTTAGAGTTTGTATAAAATGATGTAAGATCTCATTGTAGATCATGGGGATTGTGTGTTGTGGTCTTGGAATGCAATATCATATGCGAAGGAGATTTGGTTGATCATAGGTGATTGAATTGGGATTAAGGAAGAGGTCAAAGGCCTCTAGTATTGAGCTTAATCAGGATTGTAATCAGGCATGATATATGCTATTTCTGGCAGTTCACTATGTTGGATTGTTGTCCATTTATCTTGAGATGGTTGTAGCCTCTCTGTAGTCGATGAGACTCTTTTGTAATGAGCAGAATGTTCTAGGCAGTGTGCCTTCCTTCAAGTGTAGGCCTCTCATTATAACACATACTTTTTGCAGAAGTATCATCTGACTATGGGTAGGCTTCCCACCATGGTTTTTCCCTTTCCGAGTTTTCCATATACAAATCATGGTTTTATATGGTATGGTTGCTTCACATTGATTATCTGTTTAACTCTTAAGTTGTATTGTTTACCGGTATCTATTCCTACCGGCATCTGTATGTGCTTTATTGGTACTTGGTCTATTTAAAGGTTATTAAGTAGATTAAATGTTATAATCTATTAACAATTGATTCACCCCCCCTCTCAGTTGTTCACCTATTATCCTAAAATCTTCTAAGGTAGGCCATGTTAAGGCCATGTGATGACACTCGTCCCTATTTATATCTTAGAACCCCATCATATGTGGTTGTGTGAGAAGCCCCTGATGGAACTTTGTTGAGTATCTTACTTATTCCTTGGTTGTGGTATTATATTTGTGAGGTGTCCTAGTTTTCTTGTGTGTGGGGAGCCTAGTTGTTGGCAATAATGTAACAAACTAAGAGGGGGAGTGAATCAATTTGCACAAAAATGTTACTTAAACTTAACCACAAATATAGATCTGAAAATTAGCAATGAAAGCACAAATCAACACCACATTAATAACACACATAACACCAAAATTTTGATGTGGAAAACTCAGTTAAGGGAAAAATCATGGTGGGAACTTTCCCACAATGAAATAATACCTTTTTAGGAGTAAATGAAAGATTACAATGAGGAATACACATACATTTAGCTACACTACCTAGAGCACATTGCTAAAACACAATAACGACAAGGGCTACAACCCTAAGGAAGAGTAACTATCTTACAGAAATATTTGGATTACATCCAGAGGATCATGAACTGATAGAGTAGAATCTCCTCATGCTTGATTACAGTTTCAATTAAGCACATATACTACTCTGCTAAAATTCTTCACACTTCTTCTCTGCTATCGAAAGATTAAAGCATTATTTGCTTATTACACAAGCTTACTAATATTGCAGATACATCCGCAATAATATATTACATTAATTTATACATATCATCAATCTATATTTCAATGTTGGCTCAAGGTATATCACAATTCACAAGAATACACTACACTAATACATGCAGACCAAAACAATGTCTGCTAAAACATAGTCTAGACCCAAATCAACTCCTCATACACAAAACACCTCCAAGAATTATGCCATGATCATCCACAACATGCTATAATCAACATGAATATTGCACAACATGGAGAACACTACCAGATCAATAAAATTATCAGTAATACACACAATGATTAATGTAGACAAACAACACAAATAGAACATGATCTAAAAACATCCACAAGAAACATGAATTACCACAACAGCAACCACAACATCACTACTTACTAAAATCTTCATCATCATTATATTGAACCTCAAGAATACCAACTATACTAACTGACCAATTGAAAAATTCACTTGCAAAACTCCAAATAACGAACCACCAGAATTGAAGACACACTAGAATGTCCCAAACACTACCAAATTCGCAAAAAAAGATATTGCAATTCCAGAACAATACCAAGCAAAAATAAAATACGGATCAACGCAACCAACTACAAAACCAACCTCGATACTGGATCACACAGCTTGAACAAAACATCATGCGAACCACTAAATATTCAACTAAATCAACTAGAGATACCTAACTCAAAACCCTTTAAACCACAATAGCTCAACTACAACACACTAAAAAGACCAAATCATTTAATCTGACTGCAACACTGTAACACATATAGGAATATGTTGACATCAATGACAAAACATTGTTCCAACAAACTTCTCAACAATATCCAACAATCTCTCCCTTTGGCATTGATGGAAACATATGAATGTGACAAACAATCATTGCAAAGAAAGAAATCAACAACCAATAATCTTCAAATACAAATACATATATACTCTCTCCCCCTGAGATCGACACATGATATGATAGTTTTTCAAATTACTCTCTCCCCTGAGATCGGTACATGATATGATAGTTTTTCACATGACTCTCTCCCCCTTTGACAACAATGCTAAAGACACATAAGAAAAATAGTATTCCCTCTACAGTCTCACTAACTCTCAAATCTAAGCATCACACTGACTACTCCCCCTGAGTAGAAGCCACCACTCATCAATCTGGAGCACAAGATATCTCTATGAAGTGCACCACATTGATGCAAATTTATGCACCTTAGTTCTGATGAAGATGGGCAATTATCCCCAGCTTCCATTTGAGATACTCAAAAGTATCCTTGGGAAAAGGCTTCATGAAGATATCTGCAATCTATTCCTTTGTAGACACATAATGCAATCTAACTTCCTTCTCATTCACCTTCTCTCTCAAGAAATGAAACTTGATTGATATATGCCTGGTCTTAGAATGCAACACTATATTCTTAGAAATGTTAATAGCACTTGAATTATCAAAGTATATAGTAGTAGGCACATCATAAATAACTTTTATATCCTTCAACATCTTCTTCATCCATATCACCTATGTACAATTGCTAGAAACAACAATGTACTCAGGCTCTGCAGTAGATAAAGAAATAGCATTCTTCTTCTTTCTCATCCATGAAACCAATCTTTTTCTCAAGAAAAATGTACCACCACTAGTACTCTTTCTATCATCATCATCACCTACCCAATTAGCATTTGTAAAAGCACTCAAAGTAAAGTCATCATCTTTAGGATACCATAAACCATAATCAATAGTCCCTTTCAAATATCTAAATATTATTTTCATAGCAACAACATGAGATTCCTTAGGATAAACTTGAAATCTAGCAATGAGACATACAACATTCATAATATCTGATCTAGTCTGAGTCAAGTAAAACAAACAACCAATCATAGACCTTTATCTAAACTGATTTTCTTTAAGAGAGTCATAATCCTATTGGGAGTGTTTAAAATCATGCCTTTGTCTATGTATTTGGAATTCTTGAATTGATTTGATAGGTAGGGTTTTAGTAGGGTTTAATCTTTTGGTTGTATTTCTCCAAAACCCTTGACTTTGTTATATTTTTCAGTTGACCAGTGATGGTAGGTTTTCTCTTCTTAAGTTGTCATAGGAAGTGTCTTCAATCATGTGGTTACCGACCCCTTACATCCTGCCTAGTGGGTCTAGCCAATTGCATTAATTAAAAAAATCTTTAGGATTTATGTTGCTTGCAGCTAAAATCCCTATGTCTAGTGTGTGCCTCGACCACGACCCCCTTAAACCTTATGAGTCTCCATGTGCAAAATAATCCCACTTAAGTGAGAGCCCCAACGTCTGGTTGTGTGGGATAGAAAGATATATTTAATGCACTGAGGTATCATGCCCCACAAGGATCACATATCATAGTTTCAATGCATGTGGGGCAGCAAGGAGTGTTGTCTTTAGAAAGGAGATTTACCCCTGCCAACCTTCCCACTTGAAAATTTTCCTGTGTGGGCTAAGAGGATGATCAGTGAAAGTAGAGATAATTACCCTGTGTGGCATTATATGAAGAAAGAAGAGGTACCTTGAGGGATAGTAGGAACTAAGGAATTGCGTCAAAAGGTTCACCATGCAAGAGTCGTGAGTTGCATTTTTGGGCTCTACGGGATACATGACCCAAGGGGATCAAGAGGCCCCCGCTATTGAGCAAGACTATCAACTATTTTTTATTTGAGTAAAAGGGAAGATACAAGAACTTTGTATAGGGTAGCAGGAAGAATGAAGCATCAGTGAATTTCATACCTTGTAGGGATAAAGAACACTAGCTGAGGGAGGTGTGGGGAAAGAAATGTTGACAAAATATGCTCTCCCCACCATCCCGTAGTAATTAAGGGGAAAAATTCCAAGGAGTTCTTTGCTAAAGGGCGATGCTCATGCAGGTTGGAAAAAACAATCACAGTCAATGGAGATTCATTTCTCGCAAGGATCAAAGATGAAGAAAGGAAGTGATGCGGGGATGAGAGGGTTAAAGAGTTTAATACTCCTTGCCATCCTACACCCAATGAAGAACAAAGACCACAAAGGGGAGAAAAGTGGAAATATGCGAGCATATATAATGTGACTTTTGAGATAGTAGAGAATATGTAAATGACAAGTGAGTGTTACCTTGTGAGGATTAAGGATGCCCACAAAGTGCAAAGTGGGATAAAAGAAAGATGGGGAAATAGTTGTTCCTGATATCCCACAATGATAGAGCTAAGTGTAAAATAAAAGGGCGATAAATCCTCTTCAGCAAAGAAAACAATACATCGCGGGATAGTGGGATGTATGGGGATGTAAATCACGATTCTCCCTGATTGAGGACAAATAAACCCCAAAAGGTGATCCAGAGCAATTAGGGATGAGAGATGTAGGTCTCCTCGCTATCTGGCATGGGTAAAATTCAAAGGATGACAAAGCTTTTGATAATTAGAATTGATTAAGGGTGACCAGAGATGAGTCATATACTCCATGTGAGCAACCAAAGGACAATCAAAGGATGATCCAATTGAAATCAAATTTTAGAGCCATGAACCCGACATGCCATGCATGTAGGAATTAATGGTGATCAACTTATGCATCATAAAATAAAAATTTGAGGGCATTCTCGCATACCCTGCATTCGAAGAGAGATCACATCGATTAAAGAGCAAGCTCAGAGAAAACCAGTGCATTCAGAGCGACTAAATTGTGCCTCAAAAAACAAGTAAGTCAATTCTAAGCCATTAATTTACGTTCTGTAGGGAGTTTTTAGTTTTTTGGGTAGGGCTTTAGAGATAATTGGTTATGTGTCTTGCCCTAGTTGCAAGAGGGTTTTGTTTTTTAGAATTATGTAATATTTATTTGTTAATAAGTGTTGCAAAGGAAACCTCTGCTGAAAATACCCTTACTCATCCACTAAAAAAATGTCTGAAGCTACAATAGGCTCCTCCATGCCTGAAATTACTCAAACCATCCCATTAACCACAGTCCACCCCATGCCATAGATTTCTAATGCATCTATTTTGGTGTCCACCCCTGCATCCATACCTCATGCTTCTCCTAAGTGAGATCCAAGTGCTCCACCAAAATAAAACCCTCCTAAAGCTAAAAGAAAGAGGGTATCAAAGATAGTGGTAGTTTCAACTAATGAAGAGTCACCTGATGACCAAAGACCCCCCCCAAAGCCAAGAATCCAACTCAAAAGAAAAGGGGAGTGACTACAAAGTCTTCTGCCAAAAAATCATCTACAGGGATGTTCTCTACTAAAAATCCACTAGATGAGGGGTCAAACCCATAGGGAGAGGCTTGTGAGCCTGAAAAAAGAAAAACTCATGCAAATAAAACTACACCTAGGGCTCCCAAGAAGACCATTCAAGTTCTTGGCCAATCTGAGTAGCTTGGAGAAGCCTCAACTCCACTTGCCCCATCAAAGACAACAGAAGAAATTGCTAAGAAGGTGGAGTAGCAATTAGAAGAAATGGATTAGAGGAAGAAGAGGGAAGGGAGGAGTCTCCACCAAGATCTCCTTGAGTTATTCCAAGGTTAAATTATGTAGGAGAACCTTAAGGATTCGTTCAATGAAGAAGAATCTAGATGTAGGGATGTCCATACTAATGATCGAGGATGGGACATCTTTTACTACTTTTATCGAAATAGGGACAAGTCCATCCTAGTGTCAAATCCATGGAGGATAAATTTGGGAAAACTAGTGGTCCCAAATATTTTTGTTGAGCCTATGTTGATTAGAGAGTTGGATAAGAACTATCACCCTCGAAGAATGAGTGTGAAAAGGGCATATGGCCATGTGTTAGTAGATATTACAAAAGAGGCCATAATAGAATGTTTTAATCTAGATAGGACCTCCCTTTGAGGCATAAATAAAGATAAGATAATAAAAGAATACAATGATAAAAAGGACTTATATAGATAGAATATTTTGCCTCTTTTCTTGACGAAATTGTTCAAGGGAGGAAAAAACTATCTCTTGGAATTAGAGAGGGAGCCTTCCAGTTTGAAACTTTTTGAAGATTGTTTTACTAAAATTTACTATGCTCTATGTCAAATTTTGGGTGAGGTTTGTAGATTGATAGTTATGCCTATGGAGTTTATGATGATGGCAATAAGGATATAACCTTCAAGTACAAATGAATTATATGATTTTGCTGGGATCATTTACGACAATTTGCTTGAGTGGCTGATGAAAGTAAGGAACCATAAGGAGGGTTTAAACTTCAAACATTATTCCTTGCTATGCCACTAGATTCTTTATCAAAATAGGACTATATGGGAGGAGTCCTTGAAGGTAAATGTTTTTCATCCAAGGACACATACAAGTTTACCATTGTAGAGATGGACACAGATGTGGGACAATGGGTCAAAAAAATTTTATTACAAGGTGTTATTTTATTGTTTTGTTATGAGGGTCCTAATGATGATGGGAGTTACATTAACTAGGCTCTTAAAAGATATAATAAAAATCCTAAGGGTCAGTAGTGCTCAAGATGATAACACTAAATACCCTGAGGGTGTATTCACCCACAATTTTGGGGATTTCTTCTTCTACTCCAATTTTACATTTATTAAAGTATATGGGTGGGATAAGGCACCTTACATGTTTCCCATTACAGTTTCTCTAAGAATTGCATTCATTGAATTCATTTAACAAATATTTGTTAGCAATTGACACTCATTTGATTGGTTTCATATGTTGTCAACACTTCATCTGATTGACACTCATTTGATTGGTTTCATATATTCTGAGAGATGATCTGACTATTACAAGTGAGTACAAGGACAAATTCAAGGTTAGTTTAGCACAACTTGATGAATTATTGAAAAGCTAAAGACATAATGGAGATTTCAGTGGACTTGGATTTGAACAAGGTCAATGCTCTAGTACTGCAAATGAAGATCAGAACTAGAAGACATTGGTAAGGAATCTTAATGATTACAAATTCAATGGTAGATGCTTTGTTTGTAATAAATTTGGTCACATGTCTAGGCAATGTAGAAATAGAGAAAATTAAAACTATAATTATAATCTTGGTCAATGTTCTAAATGCAATAAGTATGGTCATAATGATGGTATGTTGAAAGAATAAGTATCTGGTAGATTACTGAGAGGGGGGGGTGAATCAGTAAATTGAAAAACTGATACAAACTCCCCAATATCAAACTCAAACTCACAAAGTAAACTTATCAATAAAATATCATTGTCAAGATCAATACTCATAAGAATACTCAACATCAATAAGTTCACTGTTAAAGCAACTTAACAGTAAACAAATTCAATCTTGTAAACATCCAAATTCTTAATCATATATCAACACACTCCATTTCTCAATGCTTCTAGTTATAATGCCTTATCATAAGTTAAACAAATCAACAAATAAGATCATAACCACAAAAACATTCACCACATGACACAAATGTTTATACATGGAAAACCCAAACCGATAAAAACCAAGGTGAGATAAGACTCACAAGATAGCTATCTGAACTCTTCTAAAGTTTTCCCTATTAGAAGCCAAGCCTGTTAAAGCTTTTACAATAAGTCTTGTTAAGAACTGATCCTGTTAGGAATCACCCGGTTAAGGGATTTACAAAATTCCTTGATAAAAATAAAATACCCTATTAGGAGTAACCTCGTTAGAGGATTTGAGAATCCAAGCTAATGGACCACCTTGTTAGAGGATTTAAGAAGTAACCAAGATTGTTAGAGATTACCCAGTTAGGGGTTTTCAATTCTACTATAATTGTTAGAAGACAACAAGTTTTTCTTGATCTGTCTCAATAGCACTACATTTGCTTGATCAAATCCTTTTAAACTTCAATCTTCCTTTACACAAACTATAGATCCTTTCTCTGGTTAGGCAACCACACAATCAACTAATTTTTGCCAACACTAAACAAAACAAGTTCATCGACCTTAAATACAATCAATTAGGTCGATAACACAACAAAAACATAATTCTCTCATAGAGATTACAAATAAATCAGTTCAAGTGTGATCATTGGATTTACATAGCAATCTAAACACATTCTTCAAGAAAATTCCAACCACTCCATGATCACCACATCATCGGACTTGTAACTCATCATGCGCTTTGCATTAGATGCAATCCACTTTTCTCATTCCCTAGACAATCAAACATATGCACCAAAACAATCTGAACTTATCTTTATACAATGACCAGACATGTCTCCATCATTACTACTCATCAGATAATAAACCAACATAACCATTTCGAAAAACTTAATCAATTAGGGTTTAACAACTAGTAGGGTTTACCGGTTATAGAACATAGAAAGGGTTTAACCTTATACACTGGTTACCGGTTCAACTCACAAACTTCTATATCAGTTTACAACATCTTCCTCAAAGCTCTTCCTACTGGTTATAAGACAATATCAATAATAATAGCAATATCAACAATATCATAAATACCATTACTGGTTCAATTAACATCAATGACAACATAACATATCATTAATGCAATATTCATGCAAATTCTAACAATCTCCCCCTTTGGTATTGATGGCAATACAAATATAAACACCTTTGCTTGTTGTTGTGAATGCTGAATAGGAATCCCTATTTACATTACCAAGCATTCACCATGCTTTGTCTATCTTCAGCCTGTCGCTGGTTTCCCTTTGCCATAATCACATAATTCATCTCCTAATTACATAATTATTCTCCCCCTTTGACAACAATGCCAAATTGAAAGTAAAATATGTAATGTTAAAATTTCATTGTGCATCAACAACATACTACAACTTGATGCTCCCCCTGTGGAATACATCCACTTCTTCATCAATTCTTCCAAGATTTTGCAAGTGACTTAGGGATGGATGCAATCACCATCATGCTCAACTAACTTCATGAAGAGGGACAACCCCTAGTTGACTTCTAAGACACTCAAAAGTGGTCTTAGGTAGAGGTTTGTTAAAAATATCTACAAGTTGTTCCTTGGTAGAAACATTCTCTAAGATAACATCTTTACTTTGAACTTTTTCCCTCAAAAAGTGATAGTTCAATTCAATGTTCTTGGTTCGTGCTGGCAAAATAACATTCTTATAAATATTTATGGTGCTTTTATTATCACATAAAATATTTATAAGTTCTGAGATCTTCATCTTAAAACCTTCCAAAATGTGCCTCATCCAAACAGCCTATGTGCAATTCATATAAGCTGCAACATACTCAACTTCAGCAGTAGATTGTGAAGTACAAATTTTCTTCTTACTACTCCACGAAAAAAGCTTTCCTCCTAGAAAGAATGCTCCACTAGTAGTGCTTTTCTGGTCATCAACATTTCCTGCCCAATCAGCAGCTGTGTATGCCTTCAAATCAAAGTTTCCTCCATATGGATACCATAATTCATAGTCAACAATACCTTTCAGATATCTAAAAATTCTCTTGGTTGCTATTAGGTGTGTCTCCTTTGGATTCTTTTGGAATCTTGCAACTATACCAACTGCATGGGCTATATCCGGTCTACTATGAACAATATAGTGTAATTTTCCAATCATTGACTTGTATTCCTTTTCATCAAAATACTTAGATTCATCTTCCTTGGACAACTCACAACCTGTAACCATTGGTGTTCCAACTGGTTTACAGTCACTCATGCCAAAAGTCTTCAAAACCTCTTTCACATACTTAGATTGAGTAATTAAAATACCATTCTTCATTTGATGTATCTACAAGCCTATGAAATTTTTTATTTCCTCTACTATAGAAATTTCAAACTCATTTTTCATTTCATCTGCAAAACTATTGCTCATGACATCATTACCTACAAAAATAATATCATCAACAAATACTTCATTGACTAGTATTTCATCTTCTTCAGACTTGAGATAAATATTACTGTCATCATTGGTTTTTGCAAATCCTATCTTCATCAGATGTGTATGAAGCCTTTCATACCATGCTTTGGGTGGCTTCTTTAATCCATACAAATATTTATGCAATCTACATACCATGTCTTTCTCCTCTGTCAAAGCATAACCATCTGGTTTCTCTATGTATACCTCTTCTTTCAATATCCCATTCAAAAATGAAGAATTAACATCCATCTGGTATACCTTGAACTTCTTATGGGATGCAAATGCAAGTAATGTTCATACACCTTCTAGTCTTGCTACTGGTGCAAAAGTTTCTCCATAATCTTCTCCTTCTTCTTGGGCATAACCCTTGTAGACTAATCTTGCATTGTTGCAAACTATAACACCATCTTCATTTAACTTGTTTCTGAATACACATTTAGTACCTATAACATTCTTATTTACTGGTTGGGGTACCAAGATCCACATGTTTTTCTTCTCAATTTGATCCAATTCCTCCTCCATAGCTTTAACCCAATGATCATCACCAAATGTCTCCTTAGCACTTCTAGGTTCAGTGGTGGAGATCATGCAAGAGTTCTCTCTTATTCTTCTTCTAGTTAGTACTCCAACATCCTTATCCCCAATAATCTACTTATGATTGTGTGTTAGGCCCAATATGGAAAGCTAATGTACTGAGAGGGGAGGGGTGAATCAGTACTTCAAAACTTTTCTTCAACAATAACTTTACTGTTATGCATATACCGAATAGTGCAGTAACATAATATAAAGCTAAAACAAATAGATAACAATCATACATGATTCACTCCATAACACATATATTTTGGTTATGCAGAAACTCTTGGTTAGAGAGAAAAATCACAGTGGGGATGGCACCCACAACTTCACTACTGCAATAATAAAGGTTGCTCGGTTAGAGCTACATGTTTAGCTATTTTTGATAGCTTATCCTATTAGGAGTATCAAGATCTATTAGATCTACCTTGCTAAAGGATTTTACAACACTTAAACTAAATGTTGCACCTAGTTAGAGACTTTACACTTTATAGACTTGATTAGAGTATTTTACCCTATTAAAGGTAAAATACTCTAATCAAGTCTAAAATACTCTTTATAGACTTGATTAGAGTATTTTACCCTGTTAAAGGTAAAATACTCTTATCCTGTTAGAGTATTTTATCCTGTTAGGAGTATCAAGATCTGTTAGATCTACCTTGCTAAAGGATTTTACAACACTTAAACTAAATGTTGCACCTAGCTAGAGGCTTTACACTTTATAGACTTGATTAGAGTATTTTACAACTTCAAAATATTACAATAAAATCATTACAAATATCTGCAACATTACATCTGAAATGTTATAGTAGATTCTATATGCTCAGAATAAGATTACCTTGCTTATAGCATACCTCGGTAACCCATATAGTAACTTGGTAAACCCTTCTGTTTACTCTGTTCTTTGACTGTTCTCTGAAATCCTTCTCAGTGACCTCTGTGTCTCTATAATAGTCATAACACGTAGTGCTTTTCACATGTCTTTCTTCATATATTTCTATATCTTTCTTTTAGTCATGCTACATGTATATATCTTATCTTAATCCATGTTGTATAAATAGATCTCTTATGTCGATGATCCATTCATTTCTTTGATCTTACAAACATGATTTATCAAATGAATAACCATGCAAAATATTTCATTGTTTAGATGACCTCAAAATCATACACAATCTTTAAGTGCAATTTCCAATGTGATAATAGTTAGATGTTCCTTGATCTTGTAACACGTTTCCATATATATGTCCAAGTTCAATGAATCTGGTAACACGTTTCACTCGGTGTATATCAACTCATTGTGTCATCTTTGCTACTCGATAGACATGGAATGATACTTGGTAGACAGCTTGGTGCATACTGTGCTCTGAGACTACTTTCTTCTATAACCGACTGGATTGTGCATACCGACTGAATATTAAGGTAGAGATAACTGACTAGAGTATATAGAATAACTTTGAACATAAAACTAATGGCAACTTGATAAGTAGCAACACTGTGATGCAGTCTCACATACCTAGGAATAACATGATTATTCTCTTCAGGTTTAGCTTCTTCATTATCATCTTCTTTAGAATTTATTTGTTCCGGTTGAACAGGTGTGTCAGAATTTGCTTTACCAGTTTTTGATTTAACAATTTCAGGTTCCAAAAGAAAAATGCAAGGATCTTAATCCTTTTTCTCTGAACTGGTTCCTTCTGAGACTTTAGTAAATTCATCTAATCAAACATCAACACTCAAAAATTCTCTGTATCCAGTTGTTGAAGCATTTATAGGCCTTACTATTGGTGGAATAGCCAAGAAATATGCCTTCATCACTCTTAGATTCAAACTTCCTAATATAATCACCTCTTTTAATAAAAAAATTTCTACGAAATATCTTAAAATAGATAACATTAGGTGATCTTCCATACCAATATTCATAAGGGGTCTTGTCCTTACCTCTTTTCACCAGAACTCAGTTCATTGTGTAGACAGTTGTACTTACAACTTCTTTCCAAAAGGTTTTTGCTACACCTCCTTGTATGAATATTGTCCTAGAATCTTCAACCATTGATTGGTTGTTCCTCTCTATGATACTATTCTGATGTGGTGTCCTTGGTGCAGAAAGTTATCATTTGATACCATTCTCATCACAATACTTAGTGAATTCCTCAAAAGTAAATTGACCGCCTTGATCTATTCTTAGACATTTTATCTTTTTTCCACTCCCTTTCTTAGCTAAGGCCTTGAAAGCCTTGACCTTACCAAAAGCTTCATTCTTATCCTTCAAGAATGTGACCCACATCATCCTTGAACAATCATTAGTGAAGATCATGAAATATTTGTCACCTTGAATGCTTCTTGTTCTTATTGGTCCACATAGATCTGCATGAACCAAATCTTGTTGGCAATGTTGGCATATGCACACTCCATTGAGACATTGTATGTGATTGAAGGTTTTGTCATTGATGGCAACCTTGCAATCCTATGGCACCGACAAAGGAATTATACCGACATCAGTCGATCATACTCTACACCGGCATCGGCACAAAGAAAAGAAGTATACCGGCATAGAAGCTGACAGGATTTTGTTATATTATATTTTGTTCATTATTGTAAAAAAATTGTAAGCTGACTTGGCAAATTGTAAAATGACTCTTATATATAAAAGAGATCATTGTAGACATTTGGAAGTGAGTGAGAGATCATTAAGGAAAATTATTAGGCAGACCTATTATGTGAAATATAGGCCAAGGGTTTATGTAAGAAGCAGAGCAGCAATCGGTACTGGATCAGGCATTATAAATGCTATTGTAAAGCAGTACAAGATATTGGATTTGTATAATCCTCATTGTAAGTTAGTGAGACAAACCATTGAGTAGTGAGCTCTAGGCAATTGGCCTTCTTGCATGTGCATGCCCCTATTGTAAGTAATATTCTCTTATTGGCCAGTGAGTGAATATTGTGGGTCACAAATCCCACCGAGGTTTTTCCCACACTGGGTTTCCTCATTAAAACCTTGTGTTATGGTGTGTTTTTTTATGTGGATGTTCTTAATTCTGTTTATTGCATTATTTCTTGCATACTGGTACACTATTATAATATGTTCTGCATGTTTTAATTCAAGAAATTCTACTCACTAATTAAATACTGATTCACCCCCCCCTCTCAGTATTTGTGGGATTCCTAACAATTGGTATCAGAGCTTGGTTCTCTATTTTTAGAAGCCTAATAGCTTAAGAAAGATCTTGACATCGGTAAAGATGGAGAATCTGATGAAGCAACTTGAAGGAGCTCTTTCAGACTTTGATGCAAAGAAATTGAAAAATATCAAACTAGAAGATGATTTAAGGGCAGCTCAGGATATCATTCAGGCACTTCAAGAAAATTTTACTATTACAAGAAATAAGAGAAGATAACTTTGTGAAAAATTGCAAAATGAGAATGATGAAAAGGAATCACTTAATGATATGATAAGCAAGTTGAAACAAGAGAACATGACAACAAAGAATGAGATGCAGGATATGACTATGAGATTTTGCAAAAAGATTGAGGATAGGAAGAAGAATGAAGAAGAATTGACTAGAAGACTAAGTGATGAAACAAATGAGAACACAAGACTTAGCTATGAAAATGACATGTTGAAGATAGATCTGATGCATACTCAGAATGAATCAAATGAACTGATGAGACAGAAAGAAGTCTTAGAAAGAGAACTAGAAACTACAAATCAACATAAAGAAAAATTCAAGAAAAGCTCAGAGGAATTTGGCACCTTGTTGAAGAATCAAAAACCTAAAGGTGACACTTCTGGAATTGGCTTTGAAGTTGGTGAAAGCTCCGGTACTGCAAATACTTAGGATCACAACAAACCGGTAAGACAACCTAATGCTTATAAATTCAATGGAATATGCTTTAACTGTAATAAGTATGGTCATAGAGAAAATGAATGTAGATCTAGAAATTATCAGAATATCAACACACCCACTGGTCAATATTCTAAATGCAACAAAGTTGGTCACAACTCTAAAAATTATAGAATGAATGTGAGATGTTATGTTTGTGGAAGATTTGGACATTTATCTAATCAATGCAGAACACAAACCAACATAGGTTATGGGAAAGCTATTCAAAAGAATAATGTAACTTGTTATGCATGTAAAAAGATTGGGCATATTGCAAAATTCTATAGAAGTAAAGGAACACTAGTAGACAACAAAAGTTCTAGCTTGAAAGGTAAAGAAAAATTTGAAGAGGTTAAGCAAGAATTCTCAAAACAATGGATTAGAAAAGCTAGTCTAAATATTGGGAATACCCCTCCACCGGTAGAACAAATCAATGCTTCATTGGAAGGATAGAGTGAGGCTTCACCAGCAGGACAGAGTAATGCTCCACCGGTAGGAAGTTCTTCATCTAATTGAAGAAAATTTCCTTGAGGGTTTGGCAATCTAATGACACATGTGCTATTATTCCCTCGGTTAGACATAAGAAGTTGAAAATTACTTTTTACCGACAGACAATGTTAAGTGAATACTTAACCGGCATGCATTTAATGTGGTAGATGGCAAAAAGACACTATAAAATTGAGGTTTTGGCTCCATTCCATTTCACCGAGATTTCAAACCTATGAAGAGCATGAAGATTCTGAGCTAAGGCATTTCGAGCAAGAGGCAAGAACACTCCAAGCATTCATCCATCCCAAAAGCAGCAAAAGGTATTTTATCATGGCATCCACCTCTACAATTGAATATATAGCAAACCCTACTATTGTCAAAGTGATAAAAAGACCTAGGCCCATATTTCAGTTAGTTACCGAGGTAGCAAAGAAAGATGATACCTTAGGTGCTTTTCCTCAAATTCCCAAGGAAGTTGTTTATGCTGAAGACCCTAGAATTTACATCCACTGCAACATTGAGGAACTAGGAGATGAAGAGATTAAAACCATGTTTAAAACTATGATATGTGATAAAACCGGCAATGTAAAAGATAAACATAAGATCATTGAAACCCTAGGATTTACATAGATCCTTAGCATTCCTAAATTCCCCAAGGATGTGATTAGGATAGTCTTAAGCAGGGTACATGGTGAATTTTTCTGGTTAGATGCAGTCCACAAAATCACTAAGGAAGTTGTGAAAGCCATCATAGGGTTACCAACCATCGGTAAGAGGTCAGATAAAACCAAGAAGGTATCCAATGACCTAGTTACAAACCTAACTAGTGCAACATTTGACAAAAGGTCCCTAAGAGTTAATGATGTAACAGACATTAATGTGAGATTTATTAGCATGATATTAGGGTATAAAGCTACTCATGCAAATAGACTCAATTCAGTTTCAAGTTTATGCATTAAGAGTGCTTATGATATGGTCACAGATAATGCAAAGATTGATATATGTGAGTGGTTAAAGGATGAATTAATTGACAACCTTGGAAAGATTAAGAAGGAAAAGAAAGGAACTTTGAGGTTTGGAAATCTATTAGTATGTCTGATGCTACATATAACCAAACAGGTTCCCGGTATAGGCTACAAAGAACCTGGATATGAGATACCAGTAGGTAAACAGTTAACAGAACTATTCAATAACATGGGAGAAAACAAGGAAAACAATATTCATGACTTCTTTCAAGCATTAAAGGCCAAAATGAAGAAAAGAATCAGGTTATCACAAAATATTGTCGACAAATACAAAGATGAAATATGCTTTGTAATCAAGAAGGATGAAATCTGGATGGAAGCAGTCATCCCTAAGACAGTTTGGGTAACTGAGATGGGCTATGAAATAGATGATCATATAATTGAAACATATGCTAAAGCACTTCTAGAAGCCCCCAGAAAACCTAAGGAAGAAATATTTGGTAGTGCAGAAACTATTGAAAGCCAAATACAATCAAAGAAAAGAGTGAAAAAGGTTGAGGCAGTTGTAAGGAAAGGTTCTAGACAAGCAAAGGCCATCAAAGAAGATGTGTTGAAGAAAACCGGTATAACAGAAGATGAGTTAGCAGCTCCACAACCTGAAACTCACCTATCACCGGTAGGTACTTCTTCGGGGACTGACATGCCTACAACTTTCAAAAGAGTTGTAAGGAAAAGAGATCCCTCACTAGCAACCACACCCTCACCCAGGAGGACAAGACAAAAACAACAAGCAGTGAGATCTCTGGTAAGAAAGGCTACACCAAAGAAGAAGAAACTGACACCCAAAAAGAAGAAGAGGACAAACAAAGACTTGGCCCCTCTTGATATACTGCTGAATGAAATTACAGAGGAAGGTAAATTAAAAAATATAGAGAAAATATATGACACTTTAACAGCTGATGAGAAAGAACAAGTTGAAAATAGTGTTATATTGCATATGGATATGTATAAAAAGTTTTTGATGGAAGTAGTAAATGAAATTCCAGATGAACTATTTAAGAGACTGGAAGCAAGAAGACAAGCAGTAATAGAACTGGACAAGAATATAAAGATTGAAAAGCTACTTGTTGTTTATCTAGTAAATTCACCCAAAGAAATTGATGACCTAATTGCTCATGCCAATCGGTCAGTATTTTCCACTACACATCGGCACATTGCTTTAATGGTTGGAAGAGTTAATGAGGTGACTGAGGAAACAGAAAATGGATGGGATATATTCCTAGTTGAAAAAGAAAAACAAGAAGAATACAGGAACCCCAAACCCATAAAATTTTATCAGAAAGATAGAGACAAGGGTAAAAGTAAAGTTGGTGGACCACCTAGTATCAAGGTTAGAGACAACTTACCCCCATCTCCTTTGATTACTCCATCGGTAAAAACAATAGCTATAGAAGATCAACCGGTAGTTGAGAGTATGGATGTAGAGGATGGTAATCCTAATCCTGAAGTCTTATATACTATGGATGTTGATACTCAAAAGATCAACATAGTGGTAGACAAAGATACAGTTGATAAGACTGACATGGCTAGTGAGCCTCCAATAGCTGAGCAAACTAAAAACACACAGGAGAAACTGATAGATAACAAAGAACAAAAGGTAGAGACTCAGACTCAAACTGAGACAATACAACAAATAGAAAAGCAAATAGAGAAAAAGGCTCTAGAACAGGAACAACAACAACAGCAACAGGAACATAAGGAAACAGTGCCACCGGCAATTGGAGAAATAGAAAAACCATTGCTTAAAGAAATGCAGATACAAACAGACCTACCAGAGGTCAATACAAGCTTGGTTACTTCTACTGATGGTACTCAGAATGTTGGTTCATCATCAGGCTACAAATCAACTAATGTGATTGAGGTACTATTAGATTCAATAAAAAAGATAACAGACTGCAGCTCACAAGCTTACAAGAAAATTGATGATACCATACCAATTTTGAAGGTAATTGCTCCTAACTGTAATATAGACAATAAAGATTCTTTAGGACAACTTGATACACTGTGTAAATACATCACAAAAAACATTGAGAAAATAAAGGAAAAGTCATTGAAAGATAAGGTAGAAATTGAAAAATAGAAATTCTTTGATGAGCAAATAAAGAAGTGTAACAAAGATTTTGACACACTTCTACCAGAATTGTGTAATTTATTGAAAGAGTACAAAACTCTATACAAAGACACCTGTAAGACAAACTTTTTGACTGTAAATATAGAGAAAAAGATGAGCAAGGTACAGGATGAGATCAATAAACTTACAGATAATTTTGTTAACTCATCTGATACACTATCAGTTTTTGAGGAGAAGATAACAAATTTTGAAGAAGATTTACTTAAATTGGAAAGAGAGAGAGAAAGAATAGTGAATAAGGCAAAACATTTGAGATTAAAACTAAGTCCAATATTGGACTATCTAGCATCACTACGGAAGGAAGTATCTGAGGCACTAATACAAGGATAGAAAACACCGATAGAGCATTTGCAGCATCTCACCGGTACAGTGAAGAGAACAAAGACAACAATAAAGGATAGCAAGAAGTTTATGGATAGTATAAACTTGATTTTAGGAGATCTTTTTCAAATTGTAACTACCCAGTTACAAGGTTGAATTTACAAACTCTACTGACATCTTGACAACCTTTGTCATTGATGCCAAAGGGGAAGTAGTGGGATGAGAAAATTCAATATCATAGCAATCATATGCTCAGGGGGAGCACACACATTTTTGGTAAAATTTGTGGACTTCACATTTTTGGATACATTTTTGAAATTTCTCATGAGTGTTGCCATCAATGCCAAAGGGGGAGATTGTTGTCATATGCACACTTCAATGAGACATTGTATGTGATTGAAGGTTTTGTCATTGATGGCAACCTTGCAATCCTATGGCACCAGCAAAGGCATTATACCGGCATCAGTAGATCACACTCTACACCGGCACTCAGGACACCGACACCGACACAAAGAAAAGAAGTATACCGACATAGAAGCCAAGAGGATTTTGTTATATTATATTTTGTTTATTATTGTAAAAACTTTGTAAGCTGACTTGGTAAATTGTAAAATGACTCTTATATAAAAGAGATCATTGTAGACATTTGGAAGTGAGTGAGAGAGCATTAAGGAAAATTATTAGGTAGACCTATTATGCGAAATATAGGCCAAGGGTTTACGTAAGAAGCAGAGCAGCAACCGGTACTAGATCAGGCATTATAGATGCTATTGTAAAGCAGTACAAGATATTAGATTTGTATAATCCTCATTGTAAGTCAGTGAGACTTCCCATTGACCAGTGAGCTCTAGGTAGTTGGCCTTCTTGCATGTGCAGGCCCCTATTGTAAGTAATATTCTCTTATTGGCCAGTGAGTGAATATTGTGTGTCACAAATCCCACTGAGGTTTTTCCCACACCGAGTTTCCTCGTTAAAACCTTGTGTTATTGTGTGTTTTTAATGTGGATGTTCTTAATTCTATTTATTGCATTATTTCTTGCATACCGGTACACTATTATAATATGTTTTGCATGTTTTAATTCAAGAAATTCTACTCACCGGTTAAATATTGATTCACCCCCCCCCCCTCTCAGTATTTGTGGGATTCCTAACAGGCAATTGACACTCATTGGATTAATTTTGTTGTCATTGATGGCAACAAGATCAGATAGAAGGAAAAAAGACTTGATGGAAGTCACAAACCAACACTAGGAGGCATATACCAGCATTGGAAGCATTCAGGGCTACACCGGCACCCGACATCAAGAAGGATTTATTTTTCTAAATCATTTTGGAATTATTGTCGAGGCCAATATTGAATATTCTTTGTAAATGCATTGTAAGCTGATATAAGGCACATCATATGCAATATGTTTATAATTCAGTCTGCTAGGTCAATTTTAGAGTGAGGAATACAATAGGATGTGAATGAGAGAATGATGTAATAGGTGAATAAGTATAGCATAACTATGATGCAAATTATATGTATGGAGATCATTTCTGTATGTGAACATTGTAACATGCAATGATCTACAGATAGCTTGGAAACCATTCTTGGAGGAGAAGTAATACCGGTAATAGTTCAAGTTTGTGAACCAGTACAAAGAAGAAACACAACCAAAACTCTATCTGGCATAGCAGATGCACTCTTGAGTTCATTTCCATAATTTACTTTGGCACAAATCTTGTAGTTAGTGAGGCTCTTTAGTGATGAGCAGTATGCTCTACGCAGCATGTCTTCTTGCAAGTGCAGGCCTTTGTATTATGTAATATCTTTTTCATATGGCCAGTGAACTGATTTTATGGGTCACAAATCCCACCATGGTTTTTACTCATTGAGGTTTTCCATGTATGAATTTTATTTGTTTTGTTCATTTATGTGGATGGTTTATTTGCTTCTTGTTATATGCTTATTTGTTTACCGGTACATACATGCATGGTTTAGAAAGTTAAAAAATTGTTGATTCTGACAAAACATTGAGTCACCCCCCCCCCCCCCCCCCCTCTTAGTGTTCTCAGATCCCAACAATTGGTATCAGATCTTGGTACCTCAGAAGAATTTTAATAGCTTGAGGAAGATGCTGAAACCAAAATCTTTGAACATGGCTATGGAAAAGCAACTTGAGATGGCTCTTGAGGATTATGATGTTGAAAGAACGAAGAACTTGAAATTGTAAGTAGAGAAGAATTTTGCAAATGAATTTATTTCTATTATGCAAGAAAGGTTGTCATCTGCTCAAGCTAGAAGAAAAGAACTTATCCAACAACAACATGATGAGGAGAAGAATGATCTTAAGGAACAATGTCAGAAACTAAGTCAAGTAAATATGCTCATGAAGAATGAAATGCAAGATCTGACCATGAGGTTATCAAAACATATTGAGGATAGAAAGAGGAAGGAAGATAGTCTTGTTTTATCTTTGAAGAACAAGTTTGATGAGAATAATCTATTGAGAACTGATTTGGCACACTCCAAGAACAATGAACACAAATTTGAAAGGCAAATAACTATTCTAAGAGATGATCTGACTACTGCAAGCGAATATAAAGAAAAGTTTAGGATCAGTGTTGCACAATTGGATTACTTACTTAAAAGACAAAGACAAATTGATGATTCTAGAGGACTTGGATTTGTACAAGGTGAAATCTCTGATACTGCTAATGGAGATCAGTCAACCAGTATCTAAAACTCGTCAGAATAGAGGAAACCGGTAAGGAAATCTTATGCTGATAAATTCAATGGTAGATGTTTTGTTTGCAATAAATTTGGGCATATGGATAAACAATGTATAAATAAGGCAAATCAAAACTACAATTTTGTTCCTGGTCAATGCACAAACTGCAAGAAATATGGTCATAAATCAAAAGACTGCAGAATGAATGTTAAATGTCATGAACGTGTAAAGTTTGGACATTTTGTTAATCATTATGGGTCAAGAAATAATAATAATACCAAATATGTCAAAGCAATTCAAGAGAACAATGTTACATGTTATGCATGCAACAAAATAGGTCATATTTCTAAGTATTGTAGAAGCAAGACTCAATCGGCTAATAATGATAAAGACAATGAGAAAGGGAAGCAAAAGGGAGATGAAATACAACAAGATCATACCAAGAGATGGGTTAGCTAAAGAACAAAGTGGAGATGGATCTATACTAGTATATTCACTTGTAGAACAGGGTAATCCTCCATCGACAGGAAATTCCACCAGTAACTAAGGCATAAGCCTTAGGGGTTGGCAAAGTCACTGCTAAATTTTGCATATTACCCCGGAAGAGATCTAAGGAGATTTGGAAAGAAATCTGGAGAACTGTGTTCATCATCGATGAGGGTTACCTCAACACTTAACTGTGAAAGTGACATCCATAGGGTTGTTGGTGAAGCATTAATGACAAAAAAATAGGGTTTTATTTGGTGCTAAAAGAAGATAAGTGAATTCATTTTCACTCACTGAGCATTCTAATAACTCAATGATGAACAATAAGTACCAAACCGGTACTGAGAGGGGGGGTGAATCAGTACAATCACAAAAACTTTTCCCGAATTAGTTTGACTGCAAACACTAAAAATGTCTGATAGACAGTAACACCGGTCTGAAACATAATGCAACCGGTAAGGCTAGGAATGACTGTGACAAGTGTTAATCGGTTAATAACTTAGTTTTCCACTCAACTTAATACTACACATCCATTTCACCTTTATGCATGAATAGGCAATCTAAAATCTAATAATAGCTAGCTCAGCATGTTTTATCTTAAGACACAAATCACTTAAATCATCACATGAAAAATACTACACATGACACACAGTTTTTTCACGTGGAAACTCAACTAGATAAAACCATGGTGGGGATGAATACCCACAAGCTACTTTTGAACTCTTTAGAAGTTTTCTCTGTTAGGAGCCTAGTCCGGTTAAAGACTATTACAACAGGTTCTACTAGGAACCGATCCTGTTAGGGATCACCCGGTTAAGGGATGGCTAAATACCCAGTTAAGGGTTAAACCCTATTAGAGGTTACCTTGTTAGAGGATTTCAAGAACTCAATTAGTTTGAGTCACCTTGTTAAAGGATTTAAAGCAAGTTGATTAAAGCTACCCGGTTAAGGGATTTTCCAACTATTCAAGTGGCTAAAGATCAACAGGTATTACAATGATTTGATAATAGCACTCAATGCCTAATGCAGACCTGCTTAAGCTCCTTCCTTCTACACACACACAATGCAGGAATCAGACCTATTATCTAATCTAGTCTGGCAAGAATCATGTATCTTTTCACTTAGATACACACACACTATTTGCCAACAACCTCAGAAAGAAACTGAACATCGACCTTATAGGAAACAGATAGGTCGGTAGCATAAACTCTAAACCCTAAACATTTAGGTTAAGAAATTTAGGTGGTTCAATCCTGGCCATTGAACACTTTGCATTTGAATACAAAAGTCTTAAACATATCTCAAGACATTCTCCATCATTCATTCTTTACCGCTTTCATGGCGGCTTGTAACCCATCACGCATTCTCCACTGTTTATAGAGACTTCACATATTCCCGAGGTAGATAGGATTGATCTCCTTCATGCAAGATCCTTCATGTGTTCAAGCTAATGTGGCAACATAATCAGATCTTCATTACAATGCTAACTCATCACACAATGTCATCAATTGAGTCACATAGGCTTGGAACACTTCAACCGGAAACCCTTAAGCTAAGACTACCAACCGATAGTCATATCATGTTAAGTCTTCATAGAGAATATTCCATATGCTGGTTCACATTTCATCATACTAGTTCTCTTGGACAAACATACCACTTCACCTATTACTCAATATACCAGTTTATACCACTATACCGGTTTACTTTGCCAACTGTTTAGCTTGAATATACCTATTCACTTCTTTGCACATATACCGGTTCACCACATTGTACCGGTTCACATTTCAGCATATTGTCAGTTCACTCTCCAACATATTAACATCAATGACAACATAATATCATCATGTCAACATACTCAACACAAATGCCAACACATTCAAGAACTCAGACAAAAGTAAAGGTGAACTAAGAGCAAGGAAAGAATTGAGAAAGGATTTTGAGCAGTTATCTGAAGCACTCAAATCTTTCACCAGCATTCAGTCAGGTATTTTCTAAAATGGCATCTAGATCTTCTACTCCTACTTTTATTGCAAATCCAACAATCTTTGAAGTTAAGGATAAGTTAAGGCTAGTTTGTAAGGAGGTTCCCAAAATTGCCAAAAAAGAAGACTCTGCGGGAGCATTTTCTAGGGTTCCTAAAGGACTAATGTATGTTGAAGATGTGAGGGCATACATTGACTACACTCTTGAGGATTTGGGCACCAAAGACATTAAAAGCATGTATCAATTAGTGATATTGGAAGACACTAGAAAGATCAAACCAGAATTCAATGCAATTGAGGATTTAGGGTTAACCGGTATTCTGTACATACCAGAATTCAAGGATGAGATGATCAGATACATTCTGAGAAGGGTTAACAATGAATTATTTTGGTTAAACAAACCTCACATGATCATGAAGGAAGCTATTCAAGCTATCACCAAGCTACCTAGGGTTGGACAAGAACCTGGTAAGAAAATTTCCAACACAGAGGTCTAAAAACTCACTGGTGCTACATTCGATAGCAGATCAATGAGGGCAAGTGCAATAACCAACTTAGACATAAAATTTGCAAGAATGATCATAGAATGTAAGGTAACTCAATCAAATTGGTTAAATTTTGTTGCAATTTCATGCATTCATTCCGCATATCAAATGTTAAGAAATAATTTGAAGTATGACTTATGTGAATGGATGAGGAGTGAGTTAATGTTAACTGTTAAAAAGGTCAAAGGAACCAAGAAAGGCACATTGAGATATGGAAACTTAATTGTCTGCTTAATGCTTTATTTCTTGAATGAGCTACCTGATTTAGGAAAGAAGCAATGGGATCATGACATATTGGTAGGTATGCAAATCAAAATGGCTATCACCTGTCTTGGTCCCGATAGGGATGAGAAGTTGTAGGGTTACTTCAAGATATTTCAGGAGAACATGAGGAAAAGGGAAATAATCTCAAAGAACATTGTGGAGAAGTATTCCACTAACATATGTTTCATGGTGAAAACTGATGAAACACTCATGGAAGTAGTTGAACCCAAACAAATCTGGATAACTGAGCTTGGATATGAGGTAGATGATAGTATTTTTGAGCTTTATGCAAAGATGTTGTTAGATGCCCCATTAGATGATAAGATATGACACTTTGGTATAGCAGGAGAAAAGGCTCTTGAAGTGAAAACATGTTTCAATAGAAAACGGAGAGAGAAGAAAATTGAAAAGAAGTCTGCATATGTACAAGATTTGCTGCATAAGATAGACACTCGGCTAGGTTCTAAATCTAAATAAGGAATTAAACCACTAGAGGTTGCTACTGAAGCAGTAAAGAAGCCATGAGTTCACATTTCCCCTATCACTGCTGACTCTGACCCTGAGGATAATGAGCCTCTGGCTTTCAGAAGAGTGCAAAGGAAGGATGTGGTAAAACCACCGGTAGAGAAACAAAAGGCAGAACCAAGGAGGAGACTTGTCAGAAAGGCAGCTCAGCCTACTGCACCTCCACCACCGGTAAGGAATCCTATGCACAAGAGGAAACCAGTCACACTGGCAACAACAAGCAAAAAGCAGAAGGGTGAAGATAGCAGATTTGGTAAGACAAAAATGACCTGTGCTTAAATTATTGATGAAGAGACAAAAGATGGGATATTGAAGAATATATCAAAATATTATGAAGTTTTTGAAGTGAGTGAGAAAAATGAATTAGAGGAAACTATTTTAATGTATATAGATATCTATAAGAAGGCATTAGTTGAAATTTTGAAAGAGATACCTTTATCTCTATACAATAAACTTGAAGCTAGGAGACTTGATGTTATCAAGAGGGATAAGGAAATCAAGGAAGTTTCACTTTTGGAACAATGTGGCACTATAAATAATGAAGAGATGAAAATATGTATAGAAACTACTAATAGGACAATTTTTAGTAGTAAAAACTGATAGATAAGTCTTATGATGCGTAGAGTGAATGAGGTGGTGAATGAGACAAGGGGTGGACAAAATTCTTTTAGAAAAACCAAGACTTTCTCACATCTGAGGAAGAATTTGCAAAGGCAATATTCCCTACAAGTCCTGACAAATCAAAAGGAAAGGGTATTCTAGGTAGTTCTACTCCAATTTTGACACAATCACAACCAACTGTAACCAACACTGCACCAAGTGGTGAAGCCACTGATGCAAAAGAGGTTGAGATGGACAAGGTTAATTCAACTGAGTCCATATCGGCAAGCAAAACAAATTCACTAGCAAAAGTATTGGCAATCGACACTTCTAAGGTTGAGAAGAAATTAGTCTCTAAGTTAATTCCAACAGAACTAATGATGATGGCTACTCAGAAATTGTTAAAGGAAGGAACTATAGACAAAGGGTTAATTGATCAATCGGTCTTTGTATTACACAAAATAATGCCTGACTGCCAGATAGAGGATGGAGCAAGCCCTTCCGGTAAGCTCAAAGCTTTAGCAAAACACATATCAAATAACTATCAATCCTTGAGATATATTGCAGACTGACAGGCTTTGGACAGTTTCTCTGCTGCAAAAAGAGCATCTTTTGATCAGCTGATAGAAACTGGGAAGAAGAAGATAGAGGAAAAACTTATCTCTATTGAGGTTTGTTTGAAACAATGCATCAATATTTACCGAGTATGCTGTAATATAGGAAGTCTAACAGCCACTGTAGATGACAGATTGAAAGAATTATATGACAAAATGGGTACTATTGCTAATTATTTTGATGCGATAACTACACTAACTACATCTGTAGATGGAAAAAAAATTCCTTGGAGAACCAAGTTTTTGCTTTTGAGAAAGAAAAAGATAAAATACTTAGGAGAGCAAGAAATTTAAGAGGACTGGTGAGTCCAAGACTTGAATCTTTGGGTGTTCACAAGAGAGAATGCATGGACATGCTATCCAATCCTACACCGATAGATACACAGGAGAAGGAATCACTTGCCAACTTACTTAGTTGATTTGCATTAGTACTAGACACTTTCAAATCAAGTTGGGAAACATATCTTCAGTTGCTGCAAAAAGCATACCCAGAAATTCTAAAGAGGACTAAGCTCGAATGACTATAATCATATTCTTTCATCTTTTATTCTTTCACCAGTCTTTGGCATTAATTTCAAAGGGGGAGTATGTACATATGTGAAAAAAATCAAGGAATATGTTATCAATTGAAGTGTATTGCTCAGGGGAAGCACACCAACAGTGAGTCCATTAGGAATCCATTTTTCACATGAGTGTTGCCATCAATGCCAAAGGGGGAGATTGTTGGCAATTGACACTCATTGGATTCATTTTGTTGTCATTGATGGCAACAAAATCAAATAGAAGGCAACAATACTTGATGGAAGTCACAAACCAGCACTAGGAGGCATATACCGATAGATACCGGCATTGGAAGCATTCAGGGCTACACCGACATCGACACTCGGCATCAATACTTCAAGGAAGCCGACATCAAGAAGGATTTATTTTTGTAAATCATTTTGTAATTATTGTCAATGCTGACATTGAATATTCTTTGTAAATGCATTGTAAGCCAACATAAGGTATATCATATATAATAGGTATATAAGTCAGTCTGCTAGGTCAATTTTAGAGTAAGGAATACAATTGAATGAGAATGAGAGGATGATGTAATAGGTGAATAAGTGTAGCAGAACTATGATGTGAATTATATGTATGGAGATCATTTCTATATGTGCACATTGTATCATGCAATGATCTACAAATAGCTTGGAAAGCATTCTTGGAGGAGAAGTAACACCGGTAATAGTTCAAGTTTGTGAACCGGTATAGAGCAGAACCACAACCGGAACTCTATTTGGCATAGTAGATGCACTCTTGAGTTAATTTTAGTAATTTACTTTGGCAAAAAGTTTGTAATCAGTGAGGCTCTTTAGTGATGAGTAGTATGCTCTAGGCAATATGCCTTCCTGGAAGTGCAAGCCCTTGTATTATTTAATATCTTTACATATGGCCAGTGAACTAATATTGTGGGTCACAAATCCCACTGTGGTTTTTGCCCATTGAGTTTTTCCACGTATAAATTCTATGTGTTATGGTGTTCATTTATGTGGATGGTGTATTTTCTTCTTGTTATATGCTTATTTGTTTACCCATACATACATGCATGGTTTAGAAAGTTAAAAAATTGTTGATTCTAGTAGAACACTAATTCACCCCCCCTCTCTCAGTGTTCTTAGATCCCAAAAAATATAACAAGTACTCTGTTGAGAAGGACTTGCTCTTGAAAGTTGAAGAAGTCATCTTTCCTAACTGACATTCTTTGCAAAGAGCATTAACCGGCTTGTCTAGCTAAGGCATACCTCTTACTATCTTGGACTTGCTCACTTTAACAATGTTATCAAATGCTAGCTATCATCTATATTTTCAATCAAACAGTTGCTAACTTTAGGATTAAGATGAAACAGATTACCTCTGGTTTGTTTCTTGGTTGCAATCAATTCACCTTTGTTGTCAAAGAATTTCAACATACCATTTCTAAACTCCAGTGGGTATCCTCTATCATTAAGTTGTTCCACACTTAGAAGATTGTTCTTTAGACCTTCAACCCAATAGACATTGGTAACATTTCTTTTCCGATTAAGAGAAATAACTCCCTTACCTTTAACCATACAGGGTGAGTCATTTCCAAATCTGACAACACCACCATCAAATTCTTTCAAGGAAAGAAATTTTCTTTGATCACTGATCATATGATGTGAACCACTATCAATGATCCAATCATCAGAGTTATCCATCTTGGACACCAGTGTCTTTTGATCTGATATCTCTTCCTTGACATCTACAAACACAATATCTTCACTAGCATCATCATCAGATTCTTCATCAGTGATACCACTATCAACCGCTATAAGACAATCTATCTTGCCTTTACCCTTATACTTCTTGAATTTGTCTCTCTTGTGTTCATTTTCACCATTAAGACAATTTGCTGCTATATGACCAATCTTGTTGCATGCAAAACATTTAAAGGTAGTTTACCTCTATATTTACCACTGCCTCTAGGCAGTCATTTTTCGAGCAATGCTTCAAGCTCCACTAAGTTGACTTCATCATCAACATCTCTGCTAGATCTAGATTCATAACCATGACAAGTATCTCTACTTCTTCTCATAGATGGGTTAGAGATAGAACCTCTGAATGTAGATTCTGATTTCTATACACCACCATCATACCTATTTAATTCAAAAGCAGTAAGTTTGCCAATGATAGAGTCAAGAGTTACCTTAGTTTTTTCAATGGACTTCAGCTCCTGAATAGATGCAACTCGGATAGTTTTTTCAATGGACTTCAGCTCCTGAATAGATGCAACTCAGATAGAATAGACCAGTAGCAAGGTCTTAGTACCTTACACTATGGCATCTTCCACTTTCCCTTCTACACTCTTTCTTTCACCAACTATCTCTTTTATCCTCTGACCATACTGTTGGATATTCTCACCTTCAAACATTATCATATCATCAAACTTTCCTCTTAGGCTCTCCTCTTTAGAAATCTTCATATGTTAATCACCGTTATAAATCTCTTCAAGTTTTTTCCATACTTCATATGTCATTTCAAGACCATGAACATCTACATATGTAGCATCAGATGGGGAAATGATAATAGCCTCCAATGCTTGATGATTTTCTTGTTGTTCTTTCTTATGATCATCAGTTAGAGTTCCAATAGGTGTGACATACTGAGTTTCTACATGATCCCAATATTGACTTCCTAGACTCTTAATGTAAATCTTCATTCTGTTGCTCCATATCCTATAGTTATCTTTGTTAAACTTCAAACCTTCCTTATTCATCATGATCTACAAGATCTTTTCCTCAAGTTGTTAGGCTCTTAGATTTAAGAGGACCTGAGATGCTCTGATCCCAATTGATGCTATGGTGAAAGAATAAGTATCTGGTAGATTAATGAGAGGGAGGGTGAATCAGTAAACTAAAAAATAGATACAAACTTCCCAAACTCAAACTCAAACTCACAAAGTAAACTTATCAATAAAATATCATTGTCAAGATCAATGCTCACAAGTATACTAAACATCAACCGGTTAACTATTAAAGCAACTTAATAATAAACAACTTCAATCTTGTAAACATCCAAATGCTTAATCATATATCAACACACTCCATCTCTCAATGCTTCGAGTTATCTTGCCTTATCAAAAGTTAATCAAATCAACAAATAAGATCATAACCACAAAAACATTCACCACATGAAACAAATATTTATACATGGACAACCCAAATAGGTAAAAACCATGGTGAGATAAGACTCACAAGATGGCTATCTAAACTCTTCTAAAGTTTTCCCTATTAGGAGCCAAGCCTATTAAAGATTTTACAATAAGTCATGTTAAGAACTGATCCTATTAGGAATCACCTGGTTAAGGGATTTACAAAATGCCTTGTTAAAAAGAAAATACCTTGTTAGGAGTAACCTTGGTAGAGGATTTAAGAATCCAAGCTAATGGACCACCTTATTAGAGGATTTAAGAAGTAACCAATATTGTTTGAACTTACCCAATTAGGGGATTTCAATTATGATGTAATTGTTAGAAGAAAATGGGTTTTTCTTGATCTATTTGAATAGCACTACATTTGCTTGATTATATCCTTTTAAGCTTCAATCTACCTTTACACAAGCTACAAATCCATTCTCCAGTTAGGAAACCACACACTCAAATTTCTGCCAACACTTTGCCAACACTAAAAAAAACAACTTGATCAACCTTAAATACAAATCAATTAGGTCGGTAGCACAACAAAAACCTAATTCTCTCATAAAGATTACAAATAAATCGGTTCAAGTGTGACTGTTGGATTTACATAGCAATCTAAACACATTCTTCAATAAAATTCCAACCTCTCCATGATCACCACTTCATCGGACTTGTAACTCATCACACACTTTGCATTAGATGCAATCCAGTTTGCTCATTCTATATACAATCAAACAAACATGCCAAAACAATCAGAACTTATCTTTATACAATGACCACACGTGTCTCCATCATTACCGCTCATCAGATAATAAAAGAACATAGCCATTTGAGCAAACTTAATGTGTTAGGGTTTAACAACTAGTAGGGTCTATCGGTTACATAACATAGAAAGGGTCTAACCTTATACACCAGTTACTGGTTCAACTCACAAACTTACATACCAGTTTACAACATCTTCCTCAAAGCTCTTCCTACCAGTTACAAGACAATATCAATTATAACAACAATATCATAAATATCATAAATACCATTATTAGTTCAATTGACATCAATGACAACATAACATATCATTAATGAAAACTTCATGAAAATGCCAACACATAAGACAAAATTTTGCAAAATGAATGTAAAATGTCATTTATATGGAAAATTTGGACATATGGCTAATTAATGTAGGTCAAGCAATTATACCGGTTATAGAAAAGCAATTCAAAAGAATAATGTTACATGTTATGCATGCAACATGATTGGACACATAGCTAAGTTCTGTAGAAGCAAAAATCCATCAGTTAATAATGATGGATCATATGATAAAGGGAAAGAGAAGGTCAATGAAATCCGGCAAGATCATATCAAGAAATGGGTCAGGAAGTCAGATGATCAATCAAAAGATGGGAATGATCTGGTTACTTAACTGACAGAGGAGGTTGCTCGTGCACCAATAGGAAGCTCATTTGGTAACTGAGGTAGATGTCTTAGGGGTAGGAAAAATTCTTGATAATACTACTTAAGCCCCGGGAGGGAGTTCTGGAAGATGTTCCATACATTGGAGAAGATTTATCCAGTATGGAGATTTTCGACCGAGATCTAGTATGTTCCATCGAAAGTCATTCATATCAATGATAGATTAGGATTTCTTGAAGGTTAAAACTTTTAATCCACTTCATTTTTTATCACCTTGCATTCAGAGTGAGTCTAAGGTGATTTAGTGCTATCAGATATCTTCTTTAGCGATTCCACCAGCGATCAGAAGAGTTCTCTATAGTTTCACTAGCAACCATTTCTCAGGTACTTATTGAAATCATCTTTCATCATGAAAGCGGGATCATCCTCTACACCTACTTTCATTGCAAATCCTACTATTGTTGAGTTTAAGGATCGTCCTAGGCCAATTTTCAATCAATGTTCACATTTTCCCTTGTATATGTGAAAGACATCAAAGCATACATTCACTGCCACATTGAGGATCTGAGTACCAGTGACATCAAGAGAATGTATATGACCAAGTTGATTGGAGACTCTAGAAAGATCAAGCCCAAGTATAAGCAAATTGAGGATCTAGGGTTTACTGGCATTCTGAATATCCCCAAATTTGGAGATGAGATCATCAGATATGTATTCAGTAGAGTTCATGGAGAATTAATTTGGTTGGATAGACCTTATAAGATCATGAAGAGGCCATTAGGGCCATCACTAGTTTGTTGCAGATTGGTTAGCATTCAGAGAAAAAGATTTCAAATGATCAGGTTTAAAAACTCGTCGGTGCAACTTCGGATCAGTGATCGATGAGGGTCAGCACCATCAATGATAGAGACATCAGATTTGGCAACATGATCATTGGGTACAAGGTAACTCAATCCAATCATCTCAATTCTGTTTCTAGCTCTTGCATTTATGTCGCACATACGATTATGTGGGAAAATGAAAAGATAGATCTCTGTGGATGGATGTTAGATGAGTTGTTAATTAACCTTGGGTAGATCAAAGGAGAGAAAAAGGGGACATTCCGGTATGGGAATCTTATTTTTCTTCTTGATGTTATTTTTCATTAATGAAACTCCTAGTTTTGGGAAGACACAATGGGCATTTTATATCCTGGTAGGAAGACAACTGAAACAATATATTTCTACTTTGGGTAGTCAATGAGATGATAAGGTTTGGGGTTACTTCAAGGCATTCCAAAAGGAAATGAAATCCAGGGAGAGGGTTCCAAAATAAATTATTGAGAAATACTCAACGGAGATCTACTTTATGGTTAAAAAAAATGAGACCTTGATGGAAGCAGTCAAACCCCGTAAGATATGGATAGAGGAAATGGGATATGATGTTGATGCTCATATTTTGGATGCTTATGCCAAGATGTTAATTGATGCACCTATTGATGAAGCTGAGAAATCCTTTGGTACTGCAGAATAGAAGAAGCAAGAGTTTCAAACCAAATTCAGTCAGAAGAAGAGGGAGAAACAACAAGGCAAGGACAAAAAAATTGTTGAACAAGTATCCCAGGACACCAAAGCATTAATGGATGTTGTTCCGAAAAAAAGAAGGAAGAAGAAAGAACCTGAAATATTCATTGAGCCTATTCCATTAGACTCTGGAACTAAAGATGACACACCTTTAGCATTCAAGAGGGTATTGAGGAAGAAAGACGAGGAGTCTAAGGAGCAAGCAAGGAAGCAATTGGTAAGGAAGGTCACAATAAAGGTACCAGAAAAGAAAAGAGCTCTAAAGGAAACACCTTCTACACCATCCAGTACTGGCTAAAAAAAGAAGATGGATGACACAACCCTTGTAATTGTATTTGGTAATGTAACTATTATCCCACCCAAGACTTGTGCAAAATTGGTAGATGAAATAACTAAGGATGGTATGTTGAAAAATGTACAATTCTATTATGAGCACTTAGATGATGATGAGCAGAGAGAAATTAAAGAAGCAGTTTTATTATATTTGGATATATATAAGAAACCTGTGTTGGGAATTGAGAAGCAAATACCAGCACAACTATATGACAATCTAGATGCTAGGAGATTATCAACTATAGAGGAGGATAAGTGCATAAATATTCAAGAATTATTAACTACTTTTGGATCCATTACTCCAAATGAGTTGGATATGACACTTGAGGTTGCAGACAGAACAATTTTTCGAACCAAACACAAGATAGTTATCTTATGTTAGGAAGGGTTAATGAAATAATCATTGAGACCCACAAGGCATGGTTCAATTCTTTGTTGAAAACCCTGGTTTCTATACTTCACCGAAGCTAAAATAGACAATACTGACATCCCGGTTGAAGGGAAAGGCAAAGGTATAGTAAGTACCCCACCTACAATTTTGAAAGATAATAAGTAATTAGATGTAGAGCCCCCAATAAAATCTAATGTATAGGACATAGAGGTGATACCAAAAAATGTAGATATACTGGCAGATTCACAGAGTGTACAGGTTACAAATATTAAGGACAATAGTCCTCCAGATTAGAATGTACAGGCTGAGGATATAGTTCATTTGGAGCCAATAGTAACTTATACTGCACCAAGTGGCAAAGCCACCGATGCAAAAGAGGAATTTATTAAAGTTAATCAACCATCAGAGGAGAAGAAAGAGGAATCCAATAGGGAAGCGGTAGTGAGCACATCATTATTGTCAATTGGCACCTCATGGGTAGAGAAGAAGAGGATAACTAAGATGAATTCTACTGAGCTCATGGTTATGGCTACACAGAAGATGATGAAGGAAGGATTTTTGGAAAAAGGAATTATTGATCAGTCAATCCCAATATTGCATAGAATTATCCCAGAGTGCCATTTTGACAAAGGAGAAAGCCCATTTGGCAAGCTCAAAATAATTACTGAGCACATTTCTAAGGATTTTCAATCACTGCAGCAAATATCTAACTAGTATGCATTGGAGAGATGCACACAAGCTAAGAGAGCTACTTTTGATTAGATGATTGAATCAAAGAAGAAAGAGATTATTGGTAAATTGAAGCTAATTGATAATGCTTTAAGGCAATGTACTAATATATATAGACTATGTTGTAACATAGGTTTACTTACTGTATATGTAGATAAAGGGATTAAGGATTCACAGGAAAAAATTATAGGTATAGTCAATTCTTTTCATGGCTAAAATTCTTTGACTACATCTATTGATGGTTAGATTTTTGTATTGGAAGCTAAAGTTTCATCTCTTGAAAAGGGAAAAGACAAAATCATAAGGAGAGCTAAAGGGTTTAGAGGATTGGTGAGTCCCTGGTTGGATTCTATGAGTGTACATAAGAAGGAATGCATTGATATGATTAGTAGGCCCACACCGATAGAGCTTAAGGATAAAGAGTAATATGCTCAGATGCTCAATGGAATTGTATATGTTTCCAGTACATTCAAATCCAGTTGGGATACTTATCTAAATCTTTTAGAGAAAGACTATCCAATAATTTTCAAGTATATTTAGCTCCGGTAAAATTTTTTGGGACACATTCTTTGTATAGACTTTCATTCTTTGTCCCATTTTTTGGTATTTTATTTAGAATTGATGTCAAAGGGGGAGGTAAAGGTGAAAACTATATTCTTGACATCAAGAGATATGGAGTATTTGTACAGATCATGACCACAGATGGATATTCAACTCAGGGGGAGTAGTCTCAGGGTGAAACCGACCTATGGAAACCATTATCATTTTTCACATGAGTTTGAAGCCATCAATGCAAAAGGGGGATATTTTTGGTAATCTACACTCATTTGATTGCTTTCATATGTTGTCATTGATGGAAACATGTATCAGCTTCATTCTTTGGTTTGGTTGTTCACCGACAGACACTTCACTGGCACTAGCACCGACACCGACAGGTATCTTCACTGGTAGGAAGGATTCTTTGGGTACCGGCATTGGAGGGTGACATGACTTGAAAAATGATACGAGTATTGGAGGTCAACATCATTTGGGAGATCTCTCAATTGGCAATTGATTCTGATATTTATGTATATATGTAATGAGCTGACTTGTATATTTATTTTCTAATTATCTATGTAAGACGACATGAGTCATGAAGGATTGTAAGGGTATATAGGTCAGTTGATTAGATCATTTTGTCATATGTAAGAATGTTTTGAGAAATATAGGATGTTGTAAGAATATCATTGGAAGAATATCAGACTGAAGAAGATGTGTAATAAAGGTTGCATCAGTTTTGGTGTGTCCTTTTTGAATTTTTCCATGCAGGTTATCAATTTTGACGAGTTGATTGGAGGGCTTAAGTACTTCAAACCTATCCATATGTACCTACCCCAACTTCCAAAACCTAAACTCCCATGATAGTCGGTTTGAGTACAAAAGGACCACCTAATAGAATTAACTAGGGATGAAGCTCCAGTTTCCATAATTCAATCCTCATATCTACTGTAATTAAAGAGTCATGAGGACATGCACGTGAGGCAGATATGAACCTATTTTGGTAGAATTTTTTGTAAAATGTAGCGAATAGGATTTTGACTTGTGTCACAAGTCGGCCTGAAGCTTGTTTTTCTCCCTTATTATTATAAAAGGGAATTCAGGGCCTTTGTGACATGATTCTAAAAATTTTGCAAAGTAGTATGTAATATAGGCCAAAAGGAGTACAAAGAAGAGTGAAAATTTCCTTACTATAGATGTCCACTTGAAATGTAAAATTATATTTTAAAGATTAATGAATGAAAATCATTTTTTGGTTGTCTCATATTTTCTGTTTGCATGTTGTTTGAACTTTTATGTTAATGATTTTCAAGTTTGTCTTCCTCCAGTAGGAATGTATAATCTGGATATGGGTCTCTTTCAATGAAAGAGTTAGTCTATTTTTTGGGTTACTACAATGTGTGTTGATTGAAAATATTAGTCATTCTATTATGGTTTTGAGAATAGATTGTGAAATTCATAATATGTTCAATGTTTAATGAATGTGTTTCATAGAAAGTGTTGATATTTTGTAGGTTGGACTATGTTTACCCTAGGTAGGCACTGACCAAGTTTAAGTTTTCAAAACCATTCTTATTTCACCTTTTATATTCCTAATTTCTTTTGTGCATTCTTATTTAACCTTTTATATTTCTACAATAGGAGTAGTTATTAGATTAGATAATCAATCTCAATGCATGTATGAAAGAAGTAAACCAAGGTTGTAGCTAGAACCATAATTTTATCAGTCTTTCCTTGGTATATTTTCATTGAGATATCTTCTTACTGTAACAATGTCAAACTATATGTGAGTGTAGAATCCTCAAGCATTGTTAAGGTCTACCCACCTTGGTCTTCTAGAGCCAGAAGTGTAGTAGATTGCAGCCTTGGTGGCTTAGTCTCATTTGTTGGCCAAATCCAACCTTAGACCCATGGATAAAAATGTGGCTAAGTCTTTAGCGTTTAGAGATTTGTTGATTTGGGAACCAACAGATTGGTGACTCTATTAAGGATAGTCAAATGTTTGTTAACCATTCAACCCAATAGCTTGTCCATAAGATCAAAGTCATTATTGAAAATAAGTTAAAGAAAGTAATTCATGTATTAGGTGGTGACTCTGAAAAGTAGTTAGCTTGTCTAAAGCTTAAGAGGTTCATATGAGTAGTGAAAAGGCACACACCACTGCAACATGAAGATGTGAACATATTGCAAGATAGAAGGCTTCAAATAAGGAGCACAGTTCAGACTGAGAAGTTGGATGAGGAAGACAAGGGAATCACCATTCAATCCAAGCTATGACAAACAAAAGGTGGATTGTTAAAATAAGAGGTAACCCTGAAACCCCATCAATTGAAAATCCAATAAATACTAGTTCTGAAATTCCCTTAAGTAGTGTAGAGGGTCTTCATCATTTGCAAATTAAAGATAAAGGGAATAGTATTACTAAAGTATATTATTGTGGTAGAGATTTAGAGGATACCAGTAGTGACAACTCTCCTTCCAAAGAGAAGATTTTCCTTAGTCATACATTCCCAAACATGGACAAGAATCCCTCTAACTTTTTCCAAGAAGACCTTGCTCAAGCTAAATTAACTCAGGATAGGATCTATGAAGAGTTTGAAACAACTAGGTTGTAGGTTGAATATGAGGCTAGATATGCAAAACAACTAGCTAATGCCCAAAATGTGTCTAACCCACAAGTTGTTATGGCAACACCCATATTGGTTAGGTGCCCCTCTATATAAACCTCTTTTCAGACTCAAGCTACTGACTCAAATATTTTTTCTACTTCGGGTAATGATATTAGAGAGATAGTTGAAGATTTGCAATGGAAATTGGAATAAATGAGAGCTCAGAAGGATAGACTACGACTTATGAGAGAAAGAGAAATGATGGCTGAAGAGATTTTGAGTTTGGCTTCACAAACAACTTTTCCATTTTCATCCCTTTTAGGTGAACCTAGTAATAGTGTGAGAAGCTAAATACCATTCATTCATGATATTGTAAGTGGTAGAACCTCCTCATCTTCCCTTCCCCCACCAAGTGCACCTAGTGTTAGCAACATTCATGTTACTTCTACTATTAGTACCAATACCTAGGCTTCTATGGTTAGTTCAGTTGTATCTCAAACTATGGGGCATACTAGTAGTAACACTCAAGCTAGTGCTCTAAATACTACCACTAGTTCTATACGAATGTCTATCCCATGGACTATAGGTATGTCAAGTATTCCTTTAGTGTCTACTAGTGTGAGATCACTATCCACAAGTGCCCAAAGTGTCAGTGCTAATCAAGGAACCACTAGTCAACGTGTTAGTCAGCAGCAAAATTTTCAACAATAACAATACATGATGTGAAACCACTTTAGTAGACCAACATGTGGGAACATTCCTCTTCCTCCACCTCCACAATATCCTTTCCTTCCTCGGTTCCCTACTTTTTCACCATACCCAAAACATAATCCATTAGGAGGGAATATTACTTAATTGTAGTACCTACAATTTTTTGCAACATCAGCAATAGTTGGTAGCTCAGTATCAACAATATCAGCAAATTTATGCACAATAATTTAACAATCAACAACAACAACAAAAAAAAATATATTCCTAATCAAGGGAATGTTCAACAGCAAAATCAATTTTCCCGGAGACCTGTGCAAATAGATAGGTATAGATAGATTGATTTCACTAGAGTTCAAGGTTATCCTAATGCTATAACCAATGAGTCAAGGAATTCTATTCCAAGGTTCTCAAGAAGTAATGCTATTACTAGTCAATACCATATCAAATATTTCCAAAACACAATGGATAACTTTGAAGTTGAGCATGAAGATGTCTTTATGAAAATGTTCATGCAATCCCTCACAGATGATGCAAGAGAATGGTACAGGAGCCTTCCTAACTTGTCAATCATATCCTTTCAATATTTTAAGAGGATGTTTAAGGATCAATATGGTGATCATTCCGATCCAAAGTTTTCCCTTTGAGAATTGGCTAATATAAAAAAGGGGCATAATGAGGAAATGCCAAGTTTCAACAATAGATTCATCAAGTTATTCAACAAGATACCACCTCATTTGAAGCCAACTAATCACATGTGTGTGTTTTTCTTACTATGATGCATTTGACCCCAAGATTGGTTATGAAATGAGTTCTAAAATCCCCCCTCTTAGTGAAGCATTTAAAGAGGCTCTTACCATGCAAAATAACAAGAAATCCTCTAGTAAGGTAGCAAGGAGTGATGATGTGAGGATTTTACAAAACCCTTAGGGCCATCACAGTAGACAACCAAAAGAAGAGGATAAGATGGACAAATTTATGAGTGCCCTTAAAGACCTAAATTATAAAATATCCAGAAATGAGAAGGGGTTATCTCATGACAGGTAGAATTATTCAAGATATGATAGGCCAAGATTGCATGATATGCCATACAATATTGATTGGAAGGATGGGAAGCCTGTGGGCACTAATCCAAAGCCTTCAAGTAGTAAGGACACACTGGATCCACTCAAGAAGCCTGATGAACACTTTGTAGAAGAAAATCCCTGGTGTGTTGTGTGCAATCTTCCATATGCACAAACTCAATGTGTCATCACAAAGGCCATGGAATAAATAGAAGAAACTTATGCCAGTTGCATGGAGGATGGGTTCAAGTAACATCATATGGTTAATATGATCTCTATTGGATCATTTCATGATAATATAGGGTATTAGTCTTCTAAGGAAGATGAAACTTAAATAGATGTTGACACCCAAAGGAGGTGAAATTTAGGATATTAGCAAGATATCTTCTCTGATAATGAGGATACATAAGACTATAGGGTGCATGCAACTAATGCACAACTAGAGGAAATGAACCCGAGAAGACCATCTAAGGAAGAGATCAGATAGTTGACTGTAGCTGCAATTGCTCAAGCTAAGCATGATTACAACTTGAGATCAAAATGAGATTTACCTAATTAAGGAAGGCCAAGAGGGCTCTTCATGAGGAATAATTAGTGTGATCCTAAGGTCCAACAAACTTCCCCAAGTGTAGATGATAAGAATAAGGCAGCAAAAAAAAGGCCCAACCAACAATATATTCCAAAAACTAATCAAAATTCTACAAAGCCTAACAAGCAAGTCCAAGTAGATGCATCAGCAAAGCCTGAAATAGGAGAGAAGGATAAGCAACAAAAATCAACCACATAAAAGGAGACTAATCTACATACTTCTAGTGCACCATTTTTTGACATGGTTCAAACCTTGTCTCAAATTAAATTTTTTGTTCCTCTATTAGAAATGATGAAAATTTTGGAACATGAACATAGTGCATTATCATTAATATATAGTGTACCAAATGCATTTCATAGGACTAGTGTTAATAATGTTCTAGAAGAGAACAATACATATGTTAATGGGGAACATTTAGAGGTCATACCAGTCTTGGAAGTTTACCTAGGTACTACCATAACCAAGAATTCACCTCAAGTGGACCCTTTCTATTTAACTATGATGATTAACAACAAGTTTGTGAAGAATTGCATGATAGACTCAGTTGCAGCTATTAGCATAATTCCAATAGAGTTCATGAAGGAGTTGGGATTATGAGTTTATTGTAACTATGGAAGATGTTATGCCATGGATAGTAGGTCCGTACCTATTATGGGGATTTTAAAGAACTAAGAGGTTAAACTTGCAAATTACTCAGAAGCTACATATCATGTATATGTGACTGTGGTTGATGTTCCCCGATATTATGGAATGTTGTTATCGAGATAATCGACTATTGTTGTGTGTGGCAATCTGCAAGTCAACTTGTCTTATGCCACTATACCTATGAATGGTCAAGATATTAAACTCGAGAGAGAGTCGAGGTCTAACACCATAGTAGAAAAGGTGCATTTGAATAATATGGTAAATGTTTATGACATTGATATGGGAAAATTTAGAGTTGAGCTAACTTAGCCTCTCCTACTGAACTTAGACCCTATTAGTATTGAATCCCAAAAGGAAAACAAAATTGTGGCATATGTATTTTGACTGATCATGTAGCAAAGAGGGCTTAGGGGTTGGGGTGATACTCATTGCACCTAATGGGAAAAAAATTTAGTACTATTTACAATTGTTGTTTGAATGCACAAACAATGTGGCCGAGTATGAAGCCTTATTATTAGGATTAAATATTTCCACCAAACATGGAATCAAAATGTTGTTAGTTTGGGGATATTCTGAGCTTATTGTATTCCATATCAGATCAAGATATTCCTCAAAGAATGAAAGGTTGAAACAGTATTGTCATGTTGTTTGAGACACAATTGAATTTTTTGATGCATTCAATGTAAGTTGGGTGGAGAGATCCAAGCACATAATGGCTGATTTTTTAGCCAATGTATCCTTAAAAAGAGATGATATTACTCTAGATGGGATTTCAGAAGTGGAGGTCGAAACTAGATCATTTGTTCTGGATAACATTTGCAATTGGCAAGTGTTCAATGATGACAATGACTTGTTGAAGTTCTTGCATTGTGTGGATGAACATGAAAATCAAGAAATTCTAGCTGAAGACAAATAAAATTCCAAAGGACTTGGTTGCTTTATAAAGGGTATTCGATAACAAGGATAGCCAAGTAACTAAACCATCTGCTATCAACAAAGAAGACTTGTAGGAAATCAATTTAGGGACTGAAATGTCTCCTAAACATGTCTATATTGGCAAGAATATTACACCACAGATTAGATCCATGTTGATTGCATTATTAAGGAAATACAAGCATTTATTTGCATGGTCTTATGATGATTTGAAGGCCTATAGAGAGGATTAATTTTAGTATGAGATTTCTCTAGATCCAAATTCAAAGCCTTTTAGGCAAAGGAAAAGGCCTATTAATCCTATGCTCAGGCCTAAGATACAAGAAAAATTGATGAAGCTCAGGGATGGTAGTATTATCCAACCAATAAGGCATTCATCTTGGGTCTCAAACCTTATCCTAGTGAGGAAAAAGCGTGGTGACATTAGGTTATGTCTAGATTTTAGAAACTTGAATATGTCATCATTAAAGGACAATTCTCCCTTGCCAAACATGGAGGCTATACTACAGAAGGTAACTGGCTATGAATTACTATCCATGATGGATGGCTTCTTGGGATACAATCAGGTGAAGGTGAAGGAATATGAGTAATACAAAACTGCCTTCACAACTCTGTGGGGGACTTATGTGCATGTAATAATGCCTTTTGGCCTTAGAAATGTTGGAGCTACCTTTTAGATGGTGATGGATGTAGCATTCTAAGATTTAATTGATATCATCATGGTGGTGTATCAGGATGACTGTATAACATTTTCTAAGAAAGTTGAGGATCATTTCTTCCACTTGGAGAAGGTATTCACAAGAGCCTTAGAGTATGGGATATCGCTCAATCCTAAGAAGTGTCATTTTGTTGTGATTGAAGTAAAGTTGGTAGGTTACATTATATCAAAGGAAGGAGTGAGAATAGACCCAGAAAGAGTAGAAGAAATTGATAAGATACCAATTCCAAAGACTGTCAAAGCCATACAATCATTCTTTGGCTAGATCAACTTTGTTCGAAGGTTTATTTTAATTTTCGCTGAAATTGTTAAACCTATTTCAAGGATGCTCAAAAAGGGGATCAAGATTGACTAGACAAATGAAGCCATAAAGACATTTGTAGCAATCAAGAGGGAAATTAAGGAGGCTCTTGTTCTAAAGGCCCCTGGGTTTAGAAAGCCCCTCCAAAAAATTTCTTTTGCATCATTCCATACTGTTGCTGCAGTTATGCTTCAAAAGAATGATGAGGGTCATGAACAACCTATTACCTTTTATAGAAAATCACTCCAAGAAACTGAACTTAAGTATGACGTAGTGGAGAAACAGGAAAATGCTTTTGTGAAAGGAATTTAATTTTTTTGATCATACATTGTAGGTGCCAAAGTTATAGCATATGTCCTTAGTGCTGCAATAAAAGATGTCTTTGTTCAATCAGAAGCAATTGGCAGAAGATGCAGATGGTAAACAATCAATATTGATATTCAAATTACTAAATTGGTTAGGGGAATGGGATTGCCAAAACTCATGGCTAAAGAAAATTTGGAAGTTTTCGAGGTTAATGTTGGCATTTCTATGAAGATTGCATTAATATATGTTATGTTGTCATTGATGTCAATAAACTAGTAATGATATTGTTGATAATGTTGAAATATTGTTACTATAACCAGTAACCGGTATAAACCTTGTCTATTGATGTAACTAGTAAACACTACATGTTGTTTTTGATAAACCCTAACCGATTAAGTTTGGTGAATTGGTTATATTGGTTTATGATCTGATGATGAGTGGTAATGATGATGACAAACATGATTATTGTATGAAGACAATTCAAAGAAATTTTGGCGAGTTGTTGTAATGGTTTTTGTCTAGGGAATGAGAAAATGTATTGCATCTAATGCAAAGTGTGTGATGAGTCACTAAGTTCAATGAAGTGGTGATCAAGGAGCAATCAAAGTTTTCTTGATTGATGTGCAAATATTGCTATGTAATCCAATGGTCATACTTGAATTGAATTTTTTTGTAATCTCGATGGGAATTAGTTTTTTTTTTGTGTTACCGACCTGATTGATTTGTTTTTAAGGTCGATGAAGTTGTTTAGTTTTAGAGAGTTGGTAAATAGATAGACATAATTTAGTTGAGTGTGTGGTTGCCAAACCAAATGATGTATTTGTAGTTTGAGTGAAGGTAGATAGGAGCATGAAATGGATCTGATGAAGCAAGTGTAGTTCTATTTAGACAGATTAGGAAACTCATGTTGTTTTATAACAATTAAAGCAAAATTGAAATCCCCTAACTAGGTAAGCTCTAACAATATTGGTATTATTCAAATCCTCTAACAAGGTGGTACATTAGATTGGATTTTCAAATCGTCTACCGAGGTTACTCCTTATAGGGTATTGCTTCTACCAAGGCATTTGTAGTCAATCCCTTAACTGAGTGATTCATAATAGGATTAGTTCTTAATATGACTTTTTGTAAAGCGTTAACATGCTAAGCTCCTAACAAGGCAAACTTTAGAAGAGTTCAAATAGTTATTGTTGGTATTTTGGTATGGTTTTGTCATTGATGTCAACACCTACTGAAAACAAGCACTTTGGAGATCCAGCAACATTCACGAGCAAGCAAGTAACTATTGCACAGTTACTGATATAATGTTCACCAGTACCTGGAATGATATGGAAGACACTTGGTAATGTCGAAGACATTGTGTGGACACTTTGTTTTGAAGAATTGATCATTGGTATATTCATATTTGCATATTTGCTTTTACCAGCAAATAGGTCCAGGATTATCTAGGGTTTCACTGGTAGATTTATCTTTTCCAGATCAGCATGGCACGATATGGAGATGATTTATTATTGATGTAAATGCATTAAGCTGACATATTTAATCAATAATTGCATTGGATATTATATTGTATGTAAAATGTTTTTATTGTAATATCTTGTAGAGCCAACCTACTAAAATTGGTCCTAGGGTATGGTATAAATGTAAGATCTTATTTGTAAGATCAAGTGTCGAATGCGGAAAAAGAATTGAGAAAAGGTATATGTGAGATTAAGCAGAGGTATACATGAAGAAATCATTTGAAGGTGAAGCTAGGTTTTTGTAGAAGCATATCAACATTACACCGGTACTGGATCCAGCATAAGAAGATGCTATTTTGTGTAGTACATTCTTATTGGATTTAACCATCCAACTGTAGTTAGTGTGACTCCCATTTTGTGTTTGAGCAGTGAGCTCTAGGTTGTTGGCCTTTCTGCATGTGCAGACCCCATTTATGTACACTTACTATCTGCAGTAGTATCATCTGATTGTGGGTAAGGTTTCCCACCATGGTTTTTCCCCTTACTGGGTTTCCACGTACAAATATTGGTGTTATGTGTTGTGGATGACTTTATGTTTATGTTTCATACATTAATCCTTACCGATATAATAATTTACTATTAACACTATCTACCAGCATGCTTAACTAGTTTACCGGTATTAAGTATCAAGTTGGTTAATTAGTTTTTGGTTTGAATTTATTAGACAACTGATTCACTCCCCCCTCTCAGTTGTCTCCGGGACCTAACAATTGGTATCAGAGCTTAGTCCTCTTTTGCAAAAGTTTAACAACTTGAGGAGATCCAATGTCTATAAATTATTTCAGGAAGGACAGTCCTAAACTTGATGGAACCAACTATGGGATATGGAAGATCAGGATGGAGACACATTTGAATTGCATTGGTAAAGACATTTAGGAAGTTACAAAGAATGGTTATACTGCTGTTGTAGCTAGTTAGATTGCTCCAACTACCTTAGCTAAAGATGAAGAGAATGATTGCAAAGTAAGAGAAGCACTTTTGAGTGCATTGTCAGATCAACAAATCATGAGATTATCAGATAGGTCTACTAGTAAAGCTATTTGGGATCATTTGGAAACACTAAATGAAGGAGATTCCATAGTTAAGATTGCAAAAATTGAAAGCTTCCAAGTTAGGTATGAACATCTGAAAATGGAAGAAGATGAAAGGATTTCTGCTTTTATGGAAAGAGTAAATGAAATTGTTTTGGGTATTAAATGTTGTGGAGGAACTTTGAGTGAGGATGAAATTGTTTCAAAAATCTTAAGAGGATTACCACTGACATATAAAATGAAGGTTACTACTATAAATGAGTTGAGAACAATGCCTAATACATTAGTAACTAGGGATACATTGATTGGAAAACTTTCAGCCTTTGAAATTGAGGAATTTGGTCCTATTGCTACTATAAAAACTGATTTGGACTTTAAAGCATCAACATCATCTGCTCCATCATTTGACAAATCAGACTGGAGAGCCTTTTATGCAAGAGAACTTGAAGAAACCAGGAAGGAGAATGAAGAACTTGAAGAACTTGAAGCACTATTTGCAAGGAAAATGCCAAAAGGTCCAGTTGGAAGTAAGTATGAAGGTAAAGCACCCTTTAAATGTTTTAACTACAATAAGATTGGTCATATGGCTTCGAGATGCCCTAATAGACATGCTATACTAAGAGAAGAAGCAAGAAGAACATACAAGCCTAATCCTGAATATCAGAGATAAAGATATAAGAAGAACAAAGACAAATCTTGTTACATTGTTGATGAAGGTGTGACAAATGATTTTGATGAGGATCCAACAAACAATGGATGGGTTTTTGTTGCTATAACAGAGGATCAACCAGCACCTACTACTCAACCAATAGAACAAGCCTTAGAAGCTAAAGTTGAAGCAAAGGATGAATGGATCATCGACTCAGGATGCTCACATCAAATGACAGGAGACAAAGGCAAATTCTTGAACTTTCAAGAATACAATGGAGGTTTAGTAAGATTTGGAGATGACAAAGCCTATTCAATCAAAGGTAAGGGTTCAATATCTCTTGATGGTAAGAATAACAATGACAATGTCTACTATGTTGAAGGATTAAAGCATAATCTTTTAAGTGTTGGTCACTTAGTTGAGAAGGGATTTCAGTTACAATTTAAAAATGGAAAGTGCAAAATCATGAATAGAACTGGTTTGGAAATTGCAACCGGTAATCAGACTAGAGGTAATGTCTTTCATTTGAATAATAGTGAAAAGGCATGCTTAATTGCACATATAGATGAAAGTTGGTTATGGCATAAGAGACTATGTCATGTAAACTTTGATTGCATGGTAAAAATTAGTACTTCTAAGGCAATAAGAGATCTACCTAAAATTGTGAAACCTCAGAATACAATTTGTAAGGAATGTCAATTTGGAAAACAAATTAGAGCTAGTTTCAAAAGTATTCTAGAAAAATCCAATAATGTTCTTGATTTAATTCACATTGATTAATGTGGTCTAGCTAGAACAAAAAGTTTACAAGGTGATAGATATTTAATGCTAATTATTGATGATTATTCTAGAATGTGTTGGGTTACTTTTCTCAGAGAGAAATCAGAAGCACTTGGAAAGTTCAAACCATTCAAAGCAATGGTTGCAAATGAAACCGGTAAGAAAATCAAATGTTTAAGATCAGATCAAGGAGGAGAATTCACATCTAAGGACTTTAATACATTATGTAAAGTGAATGGAATCAGAAGACAGTTATCAGCACCTCGGACACCACAACAGAATGGAGTTGTTAAAAGGAAAAACAAAACTATCTTGGATGCAGCAAGAATTGTGTTGTCAAAAGCAATTCTACCACATATTTATTGGAGAGAGGTAGTTAGCACTACTGTCTATACATTCAACAAAGTTCACATCAAAGGTGAAACCAGTAAGACCCCTCATGAACTATGGTTTTGTAATACTCCTACTCTTAAGTATTTTATAAATTTTGGAAGTAAATGTTATATTAGAAGAGATGAGTATATTGGCAAATTTGATCCTAGAAGTGATGAAGGAATATTTCTTGGTTATTCATCTAAGAGAAAGCATATAGATGTTTTAATAAGAGATTGCAGAAAATTGTTGAGAGTACAAATGTAAAGATTGATGAACAATTCAGAGGAACTTCAAGGTATATAGACTCTGAACCGACAACAGAATTTGTGACAAATGAATCTACACTAAATCCACCGGTACAGAATGAAGATCCAATTACTCCGGTATCATCAGAGGATTCCATAGTAATTGACAAACAATAGCAAACTAAGACACCCCGGTATGTAAGATTGAATCATTCTGAAGATTAGATAATTGGAAACAAATTTAAAGGAGTTATGACAAGAGGAAGATTGGAAAATGAAGAGGTATGTCTTATTTCTGAAATTGAACCATCATCTATCAATGAGGCATGTGAAGATAAATTTTGGATTAAAGCTATGGAAGAAGAATTAGGACAAATTGAGAAAAATATTACTTGGACATTAGTTCCTTGGCCTAAAGATAAAAATGTAATTGGAACCAAATGGGTATTTAGAAACAAACTTAATGAAGACGGTAAGGTTGTTAGAAATAAAGCAAGACTAGTGTGTAAGGGATATTCTCAGAAAGGAGTTGATTACAATGAAACCTTTGCACCAGTAGCCAGAATTGAGGCAGTCAGATTATTCTTGGCTTTTGCAGCTCACAAGGACTACAAAGTTTATCAAATGGATATTAAATGTGCATTTTTGAATGGAGATCTTGAAGAAGAAGTATATATTGAACAACCTGATGGATTTTATTTAATAGATGACAATGATATGGTTTGCAGGTTAAGAAAAGCTCTGTATGGATTAAAACAAGCCCCAAGAGCTTGGTATGCAAGGTTGGATGAGTATCTTTTAAAAATTGGTTTTACTAAAGGAAATGCAGATAGCAATTTATATTACAAAATAACTAATGATGAAATCTTGATTATTGAAGTATTTGTTGATGATATAATCTTTGGAGGAGAAGATGGATTATGTAAGGAATTTTCTATTAAGATGTAGCAAGAATTTGAAATGTCTATGATTGGAGAAATAAAATTCTTTTTAGGATTGCAGATTTCATAGACTGATAAAGGTATATTTTTGAGTCAATCCAAGTACTTGAAAGAATTACTAAAGAAATTTGGGATGGAGAAATCTAAACTGGTAAGCACACCTATGACTACAAATGACAAATTATCTCAAAGGGATGAATCTACACCTATTAATCCAACTAGATACAAATCTATGATAGGAGGTTTACTATATTTGACACAAACCAGGCCTAATATTATGAATGCAGTATGTATTGTTTCTAGATTTCAAAGTAATCCTAAGGAAAATCATGAATCAGCTGTAAAAAGAATTTTTCGATACTTACAAGGCACAACAAATCTTGGATTATGGTATCCTAGAGATGAAATTTTTTATCTATGTGCATACACAAATGCAAATTGGGTAGGAGATGTGGATGATAGAAAAAGAACCACTAGAGGAGCATTCTTTCTTGGAAAAAGATTAGTTTCTTGGTTGAGTAAGAAATAGAGTTCTACATCTTTATCAACAGCAGAATCAGAATATGTTGCAACAGCAACTAACTATACACAGGTATTATGGCTTAAACAAATGATGAAAGACATAAAGGTAAAATGCAAGGAACCCATTACTATATATTGTGATAACACTGCAGCAATTGATATATCCAAGAATCCGGTATTACATTCTAAAACAAAACATGTTTCTATCAAACTTAATTTTCTAAGGGACAAAGTTGAAGAAAAGGAGATAAAACTAGTTTATGTGAATACTAAAGAACAACTTGCAGATATTTTCACCAAACCTTTTCCTAAGGAGACTTTTGAATATATCAGAGATCAGCTTCGAGTCATACCACCACTGGTAGAGACTTAGATAGTTGATGATTGTCATCAACTAGCATAATTAAAAGACAAATCTTTTACTCCAGTCCTTTGATGAGGAAGCTACTTCTCAGGGGGAGTAGTTGGTATTTTGTATGAACTTGATTTTTGTAACTTTTGCATTTGATGTCAAAGGGGGAGAGATATCTATGGAAAAACACATTATATTTTTAGGAGAGACTTGTATTGGAAATAAATCTTCAGATAAACACATGTTGCTCCCAGGGGGAGAAATTGTTGTCTAAGGGAGATTGTTGGTTTTTGGTATTTGGCATTTCTATTTTGGCACTTTGATGGTTTTTCCATCTTGTGTTGCCATCAATGCCAAAGGGGGAGATTGTTGGTATTTTGGTATGGTTTTGTCATTGATGTCAACACCTACTGAATACAAGCACTTTGGAGATCTAGTAACATTCACCAGCAAGCAAGTAACTATTGCATTGTTACTTATATAATGTTCACCAGTACCTGGAATGATATGGAAGACACTTGGTAATGTCGAAGACATCGTGTGGATACTTTGTTTTGAAGAATTGATCATTGGTATATTCATATTTACATATTTTCTTTTACCGGCAAATAGGTCCAGGGTTATCTAGGGTTTCACTAGTAGGTTTATCTTTTCCAAATCAGCATGGCACGATATGGAGATGATTTATTATTGATGTAAATGCATTAAGCCGACATATTTAATCGGTTATTGCATCGGATATTATATTGTATGTAAAATGTTTTTATTGTAATATCTTGTAGAGTCGACCTACTAAAATTGGTCTTAGGGTATGGTATAAATGTAAGATCTTATTTGTAAGATCAAGTGTGGAATGTAGAAAAAGAATTGAGAAAAGGTATATGTGAGATTAAGAAGAGGTATACATGAAGACATCATTTGAAGGTGAAGCTAGGTTTTTGTAGAAGCATATCAGCATTACACCAGTACTGAATCTAGCATAAGAAGATGCTATTTTGTGCAGTACATTCTTATTGGATTTAACCATCCAACTATAGTTAGTGTGACTCCCATTTTGTGTTTGAGCAGTGAGCTCTAGGCTGTTGGCCTTTCTGCATGTGCAGACCCCATTTATGTACACTTACTATCTGTAGTAGTATCATCTGATTGTGGGTAAGGTTTCCCACCGTGGTTTTTCCCCTTACAAGGATTCCATATATAAATATTGGTGTTATGTGTTGTGGATGACTTTATGTTTATGTTTCATGCATTAATCATTATCGGTATAATAATTTACTATTAACACTATTTACCGGCATGCTTAACTAGTTTACCGGTATTAAGTATCAAGTTGGTTAATTAGTTTTTGGTTTGAATTTATTAGACAACTGATTCACCCCCCCCCCCCTCTTAGTTGTCTCTGGGACCTAGCAGTTATCTTGTGAGCCTCATCTCACCATGGTTTTTACCTAGGTTGGGTTTTCACATGAAAAATATTTGTGTCAAGTGGTGAATGTTTTTGTGGTTATGTTTTTATGGTGATTTACTTAACTAATTAACTATTTTTGATAAGTCATGATAACCGGAAGCATTGAGGAATGAAGAAGTTGTTTATTGTTAATTTGTTGTAACAAACAACTGGTTTATCTTATGAGTTTTTATCTTGACAGAGTTGTTAGTTCTAAGTTTACTTTGACAGATTGATTGGTGAAGTTTGTATCAGTTTTTCTATCTACTGATTCACCCCCACCCCTCTCAGTAGTTGACCAGATACTTATTCTTTCATCATACCATCAATTGGCATCATAGTGTTTCAGATCCTCTAAGGTCTAAGCCTAAAAGCTTGAGGTAAAGATCTGTTGATCATGATGAAGAAGGAAGGTTTGAAGCTTAATAGAGAGAACTACAGGATATGGAGTGACAAAATGAAAATTTATATCAAGAGTCTGGGTAATCAGTATTGGGAACATGTTGATATTAAGTATGTTGCACCTACTGGGATGTTGACTAATGATTCGAAGAAAGAGCAACAAGAAAATCATCAAGAATTAGAGGCTATTATCAGTTCTTTGTCTAATGCAGAATATGTAGATGTTCATGGTCTTGAAACTACATATGAGGTATGGAAAAAACTTGAAGATATTTATAGTGGTGATGAACATGTTAAGATTGATAAAGAGGACAGTCTAAGAGGAAAATTTCATGTTATACAGATGGCTGAAGGTGAGAATATCTAGTAGTATGGTCAAAGGATAAAAGAGATAGTCGGTGAAATTAAGAGTGTAGGAGGTAAAGTGTAAGATTCCACAGTGATCAGTAAGGTACTAAGAACCCTGATGTCAATCTACGCTATCCAAGTTGCAGCTATTCAGGAGTTGAAGTCCATTGACAAAACTAAAGCAACTCTTGACTCCATCATTGGCAAGCTTACTAATTTTGAATTAAATGGTTATAACGGTAGTGTACAAAAATTTGAGTCAACATTTAGAGCTTTTGTTTCTAACCCATCTGTGAGGAAAATTAGAGATGCCAGTTACAGTTATGAATCAAGATCCACCAGAAAAGCTGATGATGAAGATAGTTTAGTTGAGCTTAAAGCATTGTTGGCCAAGAGGTTGCCTAGAGGTACAAGTAAATATAGAGGAAAATTACCTTTGAAATGTTTTGCATGCAACAAGATTGGACACATTCCTGCTAATTGTCCTACTAGTGATAATGAGCATAAATGAGAGAAATTCAAAAAGTACAAGGGTAAAGGCAAAAGGGATTGTCTTATTGTTGTTGATGGTGGTATCACTGATGAGGAATTTGATGGTGATGCTAATGAAGACATTGTGTTTGTAGCCATTAAAGAAGAGATGTCAGACTAGAAGGCATTAGTATCCGAGATGGATAACTCTATTGATTGGATCATTGATAGTGGTCGTTCACATCACATGACCAATGATCAGAGGTGTAAAGTGGAAAAATCATGATCGAACCCTAGTTGTTCTCCCCTCTTCCAACTCCGAGGAGAGAGAAGGGAGGTTCGCTAGGATTCGATGGTTTTTCACTTAGGGGAGAGACTTTACATTCAAAAGAGGGGTTGAAACTCATAAGATCCAATCCCACGCAATGCAAGATTGGATGCTAAATGAATTTCAAGGGTTAGGAAAGCAAGGCTACCCTCTTTTGTAAAGAATGTTGTTAAGGAAATTAAGCTAAGCATGCATAGAAAGTCATAAAGATTCGCTTATAAACTGAGTTCGGGTTATAGGATGAAGCTGCGGACCTGGAATTAGCAGTAAAATGTTGATATGGCGCTGTCCTGCAAATTTGAGCAAAAGTTGTCGGGACGATGGCGGCCGGCGCCATGGTCCTCCGAAAAATCTGCGAAACGAAGGGGGATCTATTCGTCTCTGCACAAGGATTCCAGATCTTCAATTTCAGCCGCGTACCTGCAACCTACACACAGAAAAGCGAAGACGATTGGGGGGTTAGGGATTGGGGGTTTGCCTTTAGGTCAAACCCCGGTTTTGGAATTAACCAAGAAATGAGCAAGAGCTGTAAATGTAAATGACTGTAAAACAAGTACTAATACCTTGTTCTAAGGATGTTGGTATCCTTATGTGCGAAGGTTTAGATGTTGTATGTTGTAGTAATATGTTGTATGTGATCTCCTCTTCAATGGTTGAATCCTTGTCTTGAATGCAACACTTAGCCTTGAATGGAGACTTGAAATGATCAATTGCTTGAAAGAATGCTTGAATGCTTGAATGCTTGAGTATAATTTCCACGCTTTGTACACATATCCTCCTCATGTATCTCTTCTCCACAAATGAGAGAGAAAAATGTAGTTTATATACTTGTCATTTAGGGCTGATAGACTGATTTTCTCGACCTTAGGCCGACTAGGAAATGTAATTTCCAAATTGCAAACAAAAAGACCTGAGCCCCTTAGGAGACCGGGCCCAAAATAGGACCCAGGGACCAGGGCGCTGGGCGCCCTGGTCCTAAAGGACCACGGCGCTGGGCGCTCTGGTCCCACCTCCCGGGACAGCAGGGTGCAAGGAGGTTCAGGCCAGGGTGCTTGAAAAGTGCAGTTTTCAGTGTCGTGAGCAAGTTTCAGGGTCTCCATTCAGGTTGCGTGTTGCGTCCCCATCGTGAAGACCGAAATGCAGTCGAAATTGCAAGTGTCGCAATTTTAGGACACTACATTTAGCCCCCACTTTAGTGGGAGTATGTATGCTCATACTTCCGGTAAAGTACAAGGAAACAACATTGAAAGACTTTCACCACGTCAAGGAGGCAAGATACACCGAGCCCCCAGTGGACTAAGGATCTTACGACTTCGATTGAAAAAGTAAAAGGGAAGATCGCGAGGAAGAACCATGACTGTCAGTAGTAAGGCTCCCTCACTATGAGTCATGCAAGAAAGATATCAAAAATTTTCAAGGCAAGGCTAAATTTGCCAAGAAATTTTCAAGTATCTTGAAAAGATATGAACGGGATGTATGCCCCCCTACGTTAAAGTGATCGCATACACCTCAATGGGGGTGATTGCTTTAACGTAGTGATACACATAAGAAATGAGAAAGGAAAGGAGCACGTTATCGCAAGGATTTAGCCCCCAAGTGTGAGATAAACCCAAGGATAATAGACACAAAACACAAAGCACAAGGTGACTTCGCTTTCCTCGGGGTCAGTATGCTGTATGATAAGTCACGTATATATATCATATGTATGTATGCATAATTGTTCTTCATTCCCCAATCAAGGAAGGTCACCTAGAAGAAGGGAACACATGTGTCTTTTGAGTCAACATGAGAGAGATCGAGAGATCTCAATGCTTTGCATCATCCTCAGGTAGACAACACCAAGGACAACAAATAGAAGAATGAAAATAACATATAGAAGAAGTAACAAAAGAGAGGGGGAGAGAATCTGCTGTGCTAATGTAACTAGTCTAGCACATCATCTACCCCCCGATCTTGCTGATCAATGTTTCGGGAAGGCAGGGAACACGCTAGAGGAGGAACATCCAACACAGTAGATGGAGCTATCACAAGATCCAAACAAGGGTTATGTTCATGTTCCGAGCCACATTGTTCTTGTCTAGGAGCTAGGATAAGCGCTTTAGAAAATTTAGTAGATAAATGGTTATCAACATCAACAAGTTCATATTCACTATCAGAAGCAAGAGGAGTAACATTTTCATCATGAATAACATTTTCATCTATATCATCATCAAGATTTATAAAAATAGGATCTTTAACTCGCACCGGATCAAGACCATCATACATCTTATGTTTAGGAGATTTAGGCTCAATGTCCGGCTGAGGAGAAAATGGAATAATGCTTGTTGAAGGTGTTTTTGGAGATTGCAAAGTTTGAGAAGCAGCTGCCTGAGCTCTAAGATGACACTTTCGTCGGCGTTCACGTGCAGAATGATTTCGTCTAGTCTTAGTAGGAAGTGGAGAAGACTGAGGAGGAGGAATGTTCTCATCCTTAGCACTTGGGTGTTTAGGTTGTGGTCTCTTAGGCTGGATAATAGGAGAAGAAGAAGGTCTCTTCTCTCTATAAAAAGAAGGAGGAGGAACTGCTCCATACAAAGGAGGAATTTTTGGTTTAGGGAGAAGACCAAGTCCATCATGACGATGAGGTATAGGTCTACTCTTAGGAAGTTTATTAGGTATAGACATAGTCACATCCATAGGGATGGGTTGAGAATCTTCTTGAGGAAAGACATTAGTTTTATCTTTCAAAGGAAGAACTTCCTTCTCAAGAATGATAGGAATATCAAGTTTAGGTGCTCTAGGTTCACTTAGAGATAGGATCATATCTGTTTTCCACTTTTGATAAGATTTGAAAAGATGATCACTTCGCGGAGGAAGAGATTGGAATCATTTAGGCCAAAAGTAATCAATAGGAACACTAGAGGTTCTTTTAGCTGGTTTAAAGAGACTATGATTGACAGTAACAACTTCACCATTATGGGGAAATTTCAAACACTTATGAATAGGAGAAGCAATAGCTTTCATGGAAGATAGCCAAGGATAGCCAAGCTTCACACGAAATTGTTCGGAAGATGGAATAATAGCAAAGTTCACATCAAGGGATTTGTTATGGACTTCAATAGGCAATGTAATAGAACCAATTGCAGGAGAAGAAAATGCATCAAATAATTTCACAATCACATCTGTTTTGTCATAGATCACTTGATTCAATTGCAAAGTAAAAAGAAATTCTTCAGTAATAACATTAATCATGCACGAAGGATCAATAAGCACTCCACGGCAAGGTGTATTCTTAACTTTTGCAACTATGTATAAAGGACCATCAGGTGCCCTAATGGTTTCACTAGAATCAAATGTGATGGAAGGTTCTTTAGGGATTTCTTGCTGCTCTACAAAGTTAATCACATTCGGAGTCATAGACACAAGACCATCAGATGAGAGAGAGGAATCATTAGTCTCAATTGCATTAGAGGTATGAGAAGGCAATGGATCAGTGAAAATCTGAAGATTTTGATTAGGAGGAGCTACAGATGTGTTGCCTTTATCATTCACTCCAGAAACAGAGATAGTATTATTATCAATCAAATCTTGAATTTTACCCTTTAAAGAAAAACATTTTTCAGTATCATGCCCAGGCTGATGATGAAATTGACAAAAAGCTTTGTTATCAAAATAAGGTGAAGTAATCTTTGCAGGATCAATTTGTCTTATAGGAGGAAGAGTAAGCACATTTTGTTCCAATAACTTATTCATAATACTATGCAATGATTCATTCAAAGGAGTATACTTTCTTTCTTTCTTGAAAAATTTAGAAATAGGAGGCACACCTGATGCTGCATTCACATTGTTGTTGATGATGTTTTCATTGAATTTGATGGAATCTCTGTTTGGTTTAAACTTCCCAAATGGTTGTTGACTACTATCACCCTTATCACTCGGAGCCATAGGATGTGATTGTTCCATTTGACTCACAGTCCGTTGATAATTGTGAAGAGTGGTGCACAACTGTTGGAAAGAAGTAAACTCAGAAAACAGAAGTTTGTCTCGAATATCTTTTTGTAAATTAGAAATAAAGATTCTTTGAATATCATTGTCAGGCACTGGAAAAGAAATTTGAGCATACAAATGCTTATATCTACCAATGAAATCAGTCACTTTTTCTTTAACACCTTGTTTACAATGCATTAAATCAATTAAAGTAACTTTAGGACTTATATTGTTTTGAAATTGTTGAATGAAAGCATTTGCAAGTTGTTCAAAAGAAGTAATAGAATAAGAAGGCAACGAGCAATACCATTGTAGGGCTTTGTCTCTTAATGTTCTAGTAAACAATTTTGCAAGCAACCTTTGGTCATAAGCAAAATCAGTACAAATTGTTTGAAAAGTCTTAACATGTGTTAGAGGATCTCCTTTACCATTATAAAGCTCCAAATGCGGGATTTCAACATGTTTAGGAGGGATAGCTCGAACAATGTCAAGAGAAAGTGGGCTTGCAACATCAAATGTAGGCACACTAAACTTAGATTGATTCATAGAGGCAATTTGTTGCTGTAAAGAAGAGACAGTTTGTGCAAGATTGTTAATGGTTGCTTCAGTCGAAGAGTTCATATTGGATGTGTTAGATTGAGATGGAGGTGTTATGTTATTGAAAGAAGGTAGAGAGTAAGGTGGTGGGACCCTATGATAATTAGTCATAGGAGATGATTGGACAAGAGGAACACTACAAGGAGGGATGGAATGGTTAAATGAATTGCCCCCTTGCGTCATGTTCATTTGTGGAGATATAATAGGGACACTCATTGAAGGAATGAATGAAGAAGTCGGATTGAATGAAGGAAGAGGGTTAATTGAAGAAGAAGGGTTGCCCCCATGACTGGTGATCACGGGAGGAATGTCTTGTGTAGAAGTAGCCATTATGTTTGATGTAAAGGTAGGTATACTAGCAATAGAAGTCATCAAAGGAATAGAATGATTGACTTGTGTAGGAGGTTGTGTATAACCTAAATTTTCAGCACAACTCTTCATAGGCATCACATTTGAATCCACAATGTGTGCAATACCATGCAAAATATCAATTCCATTCTTATCACTTTGAAGCATACGTTTTAGACCCTCAATTAAAGGAAGAGCTTGACTATCAGGGTATTCTTGAGACATCCATTGTCGAAAATCGTCAAATTGGTTATCCAATTTTGAAAGTTGTTCTACAGAAACCTCATGGAGAGCTTCTTCATCATTAAGAGGATTAGAGGAATTACCCATGTCCTCGTTAAAAAGACCATTCAAATTAGGTTCCATCTCCTCAGTAATTAAACCTTGGAAGGACTTAATTCTAAGGCTTCGTCTAACGGGAATAGTGTAAGTAGGGCTTATTGTTGTAAAACTCATGCACTAGAAAGAGAGAGAAGATTTTGAATTTAGAGGTAGCAATTTTCAGTAAAATCAACCAATTTTCTGGATTTAAGCTATTAAATGCAATCACAATAGTCTCCCGAAATTTCAGAAAAAATGTCCGGGACCGTGGCGCCCGGAGTGCAACACGGTCCCTGCAACTTTTTTCGAAATTTGCAGGGATGAAAGGTATGATGATTTTAAAGCTAATCTGAAAAAATTGAGTGATTTTACGATCTGTAGATAGGCCAAATTAAAGTTGCAAATTCAAAATTGGACCTTATCAAGATTGTCGAAAAATGCAAAATTTGAATTTTGAAAAAGAGAGGGAAACTGAAATTTTGAATTTTATGATTTTAGAGGGAATGTCAAGAGCAATGTAAATTTTGAAATTTGAAAATTGACTCAATTTCACGCAAAATTCAAGTTTGAAAGCGGAAATTAAAGTTGTTGTAATTAAGAATTTAATTTCAAAAGTCACAAAATGCAAGAATTTGAATAAAGCACTGAAATTTTTAATGAATGATAACACACTTTTTAGATTTATGATAATAAAAACGCAATTTTGACACAAAATTTTAATTTCAATGATTTTTGAATGATTAGAAGCCTTAGACCAAGCAATCGCAAGACCAACTTTGACTGTAATTTTGAAAGTGTTATAATTGACAAAATCAGCCAAAATTCTGGATTTTAGCAGGAAAATACAGCAAGATCTCGCTCCCGAAATTTTGGAAAAAATGTCGGGGACGATGGTGCTCGGAGTGCAACACGGTCCTCGCAACTTTTTTCCAAATTTTTAGGGATGAAGGATATTGTGATTTTATTGCAGAATCCAAAGTTACAGCTGATTTGGAGATGTTTTGATCAGTGAAATTGTCAAACAAAGGTTGAATCAAGAGGGTTTCAAAAATTAGGGTTTTGACATTTAACCACTTAATTTTCAGATTTAAAGCACAAATATGAATTGAAAATTTGTAATAGAAAGGCAGATCTGAAACAGGCATTAACATTTAGACATTTCACAGGTTCAATTACCAAAAAGAAAATTTAGGGTTTTTATGCAATCACCTCTAAAATTTTGCAAAAGATCAAACATGGAAATGTAATCAATTTTTTCAGATCTAAGCATGAAAAATCAGAAAGGATGTTCACGTCGGGTTCACCAAAATGTAAAGCGGAAAAATATCGCGATCGAACCCTAGTTGTTCTCCCCTCTTCCGACTCCGAGGAGAGAGAAGGGAGGTTCGCTAGGATTCGATGGTTTTTCACTTAGGGGAGAGACTTTACATTCAAAAGAGGGGTTGAAACTCATAAGATCCAATCCCATGCAATGCAAGATTGGATGCTAAATGAATTTCAAGGGTTAGGAAAGCAAGGCTACCCTCTTTTGTAAAGAATGTTGTTAAGGAAATTAAGCTAAGCATGCATAGAAAGTCATAAAGATTCGCTTATAAACTGAGTTTGGGTTACAGGATGAAGCTGCGGACCTGGAATTAGCAGTAAAATGTTGATATGGCGCTGTCCTACAAATTTGAGCAAAAGTTGTCGGGACGATGGCGCCCAGCGCCACGGTCCTCCGAAAAATCTGCAAAACGAAGGGGGATCTGTTCGTCTCTGCACAAGGATTCCAGATCTTCAATTTTAGCTGCGTACCTGCAACCTACACACAGAAAAGCGAAGACGATTGGGGGGTTAGGGATTGGGGGTTTGCCTTTAGGTCAAACCCCGGTTTTGGAATTAACCAAGAAATGAGCAAGAGCTGTAAATGTAAATGACTATAAAACAAGTACTAATACCTTGTTCTAAGGATGTTGGTATCCTTATGTGCAAAGGTTTAGATGTTGTATGTTGTAGTAATATGTTGTATGTGATCTCCTCTTCAATGGTTGAATCCTTGTCTTGAATGCAACACTTAGCCTTGAATGGAGACTTGAAATGATCAATTGCTTGAAAGAATGCTTGAATGCTTGAATGCTTGAGTATAATTTCCATGCTTTGTACACATATCCTCCTCATGTATCTCTTCTCCACAAATGAGAGAGAAAAATGTAGTTTATATACTTGTCATTTAGGGCTGATAGACTGATTTTCCCGACCTTAGGCCGACCAGGAAATGTAATTTCCAAATTGCAAACAAAAAGACCCGAGCCCCTTAGGAGACCGGGCCCAAAATAGGACCCAGGGACCAGGGTGCTGGGTGCCCTGGTCCTGAAGGACCACGGCACTGGGCGCTCTGGTCCCACCTCCCAGGACAACAGGATGCAAGGAGGTTCAGGCCAGGGTGCTTGAAAAATGCAGTTTTCAATGTCGTGAGCAAGTTTTAGGGTCTCCATTCAGGTTGCGTGTTGCGTCGCCATCGTGAAGACCGAAATGCAGTCGAAATTGCAAGTGTCGCAATTTTAGGATGCTACAGGAGAAAAATTCTTTCTCTAAAGGATTTTGATGGCGGAGTTGTAAGATTTGGTAATGGCTCACCTTGCATGGTTAAAGGTAAGGGAACTATTTCTCTTAATGGAAAGAGTAGTGAAGATGATGTCTACTAGGTTGAAGGTTTAAAGCATAATCTTTTGAGTGTGGTGCAACTCAATGACAGAGGATACCCATTCGAATTTAAAAATGGTCTATGAAAAATCTATGACAATAAAGGTGAATTGATTGCAATTGGAAAGCAAACTAAAGGTAACCTATTTCATCTTAGTCCTAAAGTCAGTAACTATGTAATTGAAAAGATAGATGATAGTTGGCTTTGGCATAGAAGATTTTGTCTTATAGACTTCGATAACATTGTTAAAGTGAGTAAGTCCAAGACAGTGAGATGTCTGCTTGAGTTAGACAAACTGGTTGATACTCTACGCAAAGAATGTCAGTTGGGAAAGATGTTATCCTCAAATTTGAAGAGAAAATCCTTTTCAGCGGAACATTTGTTTATTTGGTTCATACAGATCTTTGTGGATCAATAAGAAAAAAAAGTATTCAAGGTGACAGATATTTTATGATCTTCACTGATGATTGCTCAAGGATGATGTGGGTCACATTCTTGAAGGATAAGACTAAATCTTTTGGTAAGTTCAAGGCATTCAGGGCCTTAGTTGAGAAAGAGAGCGGCAAGAAGATAAAGTGTCTGAGGACAGATTAAGGCAGTGATTTTACTTCTCAGGAATTCAATGGTATTGTGAAGAAAATGGTATCAAGCGACAAATTTTTGCACCGAGGACACCACAATAGAATGGTATCATAGGGAGAAATAACCAGTTAGTCATTGAAGCTGCTAGGACAATGTTGATACAAGGAGGTGTAGTGAAAAATTTCTAGAGAGAAGCTCTTAGCACAACTATCTACACTATGAACTGGATTCTAGTAAAGAGAGGTAAGGACAAGATTCCTTATCAATATTGGTATGGTAGATCACCTAATGTTAGTTATTTCAGAATATTTGGAAGAAACATTTTTATTAAGAGAGGTGATTATATTAGAAAATTTGAGGCTAAAAGTGATGAAGGTATATTTCTTGGCTATTCCACCAAGAATAAGGCCTACAAGTGTTTTAACAACCAGACATGGAGAATTGTTGAGAGTGCTGATGTTCGAGTGGATGAATTTCTTGAAGTCTTAGAGGAAACCATTTGAGAGAAAAAGGATTAAGATCCTTGCATTTTGTTTTTGGAACCAAAAATTGTGAAATCTGAAACCGACAAAGAAAATATTGATGTACTAGTCCAATTGGAATAGATAAATTTAGAAGAAGATGATGATAATGAAGAAGCTAAACCTGGAGATAATGATCATGTTAGTCCAAGATATGTGAGACTGAATCACAATCCTGAACATATTATTGGGGATAAGGATGCTGGAGTACTAACTAGAAGATGAATTAGAGAGAATTCTTGCATGATCTCCACTATTGAACCAATAACTGCTAAGGAAGCATTTGGTGATGATCATTGGGTTAAAGCCATGGAGGAGGAATTAGATCAAATTGAGAAGAACAACGCATGGACCCTGGTACCCTGACCAGTACATAAAAATGTGATAGGAACTAAGTTGATTTTCAGGAACAAGTTGAATGAAGATGGTGTTGTAGTTTGCAACAAAGCTAGGTTGGTTTGAAAAGGTTATGCACAAGAGGAAGGAGAAGACTATGATGAAAATTATGCACTAGTGGAAAGACTGGAAGGTGTCAGAACTTTACTTGCATTTGTTGCATAGAAGAAATTCAAGGTATACCAGATGAATGTTAAGTCAACGTTTTTGAATGGGATACTTGAAGAAGAAGTATACATTGAGCAGCCAGATGGCTATACTCCGACTAATAAGAAAGACATGGTATGCAGATTGCATAAAGCTTTAAATGGATTAAAGTAGGTACCAAGAGAATGGTATGAAAGGCTTCATACACATCTGATGAAGATAGGATTTCTAAGGACTAGTGATGATAGTAACATATATCTCAAATCTGAAGGAGAACAAATACTAGTTAGCGAAGTATTTCTTGATGATATCATATTTGGAGGTAATGATGACATGAGCAACAGTTTTGCAGATGAAATGAAAAATGAGTTTGAAATGTCTTTAGTGAGAGAAATGAAAATTTTCATAGGCCTGCAAATACAACAAATGAAGAATGGTATTTTTGTCACACAATCTAAGTATGTGAAAGAGGTTTTGAAGAAATTTGGCATGAGTGACTGTAAACCAGTTGGAATACCTATGGTTATAGGTTGTAAGTTGTCCAAGGAAGACGAGTCCAAATCTGTTGATGAGAAGGAATACAGGTCAATGATCAGAAAATTACACTATGTTGTTCACAATAGACCAGACATAGCTCATGTAGTTGGCATAGTTACTAGATTCTAGAAGAATCCAAAGGAAACACATCTGATAGCAACCAAAAAAAAATTTAGATACTTGAAAGGTACTGTTGATTATGGGTTATGGTATCCATATGGAGGAAATTTTGACTTGAAGGTGTACATAGATGCAGATTGGGAAGGAAATGTCGATGACTGGAAAAGAACATCTGGTGGAGCATTTTTTCTTGGAGGAAGGCTTGTTTCATGGAGTGGTAAGAAGTAGAGTTGTACTTCACAATCTACTGCTGAAGCTAAGTATGTTTCAGCTTACATGAATTGCACACAAGCTATATGGATGAGGCACATTTTAGAAGGTTTTAAGATGAAGATTTCAAAACCTATAAGATTATATGTGATAATACAAGTGCCATAAATATTTCCAAGAACCCTGTTTTACACTTACAAACCAAGCATATTGAATTGAAGTATCATTTCTTGAGGGAAAAAGTTCAAAGTAAAGATGTGATCTTAGAGCATGTTTCTACCGAGGAGCAACTTGCATATATTTTTACTAAACCTTTGCCTAAGACTACTTTTGAGTATCTTAGAAGTCAGTTAGGGGTTGTCCCTCTTCATGAAGTCAGTTAAGTATGATGTAGATTACATTAGTCCTGGAGCTACTTGCAAAATTTTACAGGAGGATTGGTGTAGAAGTGGATTTATTCCACAGGGGGAGCATCAAGTTGTAGAATGTTGATGATGCATAGTGAAATTTGAGATTTCATGTTTTCCTTTCAATTTGGCTTTGTTGTCAAACAAGGAAAAGACTTATATGATTATGTGAAGGAGAACCGGTGACAAGATGAAGACAGAAAGAGCATGCGAATACTTGGTAATGTAAACCTGGATTCCTATTCATAATCACACAACAATCAATGGTGTTGATATTTGGATTGCCATCAATGCCAAAGGGGGAGATTATTGGCATTTGCATGAAGATTGTATTAATGATATGTTATGTTGTCATTGATATCAATAAACTGGTAATGATATTGTTGATACTATAATAATATTGTTACTGTAACCGATAGAAATAATTTGTGGAGTGAACCGGTAACCAGTGTAAACCTTATCTATTGATGTAACAGGTAAACCCTACTTGTTTGTTTTTATAAAACCTAACTGAGTAAGTTTGGTGAATTCGTTATATTGGTTTATGATCTGATGATGAGCGGTAATGATGATGACACACATGATTATTGTATGAAGAAAATTCCAAGAGATTTTGGTGAGTTGTTGTAATGGTTTCTGTCTAGGGAATGAGAAATTGTATTGAATCTAATGCAAAGTGCATGATGAGTTACTAAGTTCAATGAAGCAGTGATCAAGGAGTGATCAAGGTTTTCTTGATTGATGTGTATAGATTTCTATGTAATCCAACGGTCATACTTGAACTGAATTTGTTTGTAATCTCAATGAGAATTAGGTTTTTGTTGTGTTATTGACTTGATTGATTTGTTTTTAAGGCCAATGAAGTTGTTTAGTTTTAGAGAGTTTGCAAAGAGATAGACACAGTTCAGTTGAGTGTGTAGTTGCCGAACCGGATGTGTATCTGCAGTTTGAGTAAAGGTGGATAAGAGAATGAAATGGATCTGATCAAGCAAGTGTAGTGTTGTTTAGACAGATCAGAAAACTCTTGTTGTTTTCTAACAATTACAGCAAAATTAAAATCCCCTAGCCGGGTAAGCTCTAACAAGCTTGGTGTTATTCAAATCCTCTAACAAGGTGGTCCATTAGATTGGATTTTCAAATCCTCTACTGAGGTTACTCCTTACAAGGTATTGCTTCTAACATGGCATTTGTAGTAAGTCCCTTAACTGGGTGATTCCTAATAGGATGAGTTCTTAACAAGACTTTTTGTAAAGCTTTAACAGACTAGGCTATTAACAGGACGAACTTTAGAAGAGTTTAGATAGTTATCTTGTGAGTCTCATCTCACCATGGTATTTACCTATTTTGGGTTTCCACATCAAAAATATTTGTGTCAAGTGGTGAATGTTTTTGTGGTTATGTTTTCATGGTTTATTTACTTAACTACTTAACTATTTTTGATAAGTTGTGACAATCGGAAGCATTGAGGAATGAAGAAGTTGTTTACTGTTAATTTGTTGTAACAGACAACCTGTTTATCTTATGAGTTTTTATATTGACAAAGTTGTTAGTTCTAAGTTTACTTTGAGAGATTGATTGGTTAAGTTTGTATCATTTTTCTATCTACCTGATTCACCTCCCCTCTCACTAGTTGACTGGATACTTATCCTTTCATCATACCATTAGTTAATGCTTCATCTACTTCAGAAGATATAGTTTGCAATAGTTACTATACCCCAAGGTACAAAAACATTTTATATTACCTCAAGCACTTGAAGTGTCTAAATGATATGAATGAAAATCATAAAAGAACCCTAAAATTGTAATCTCAAAGGTATTTGTTGATAAGTGGTGATTTGTACTATAGAGATAAGGATGGTTTTATTTTATTTTATTTGGATGAACAACAAGCTCAAGTGGTGCTAAAGGATATGCATTCTAGAGTATGCAGAGGTCACTTCACAACTAGCACCATTGCTCATAAAGTGTTGAAGGTTGGTTACTTCTAGCATACCTTGTTCAAGGATTCCTATACTCATGTGCAAAAGTGTGAATCATGTCAGAAGTTTTTAGATAAGATGAAGTACTTGGAGGCATTGCCACTTAGACCTATCCAAGTTGAAGCTCCATTCTACCAGTGTTGTATTGACTTCATTAGAGAGAGTTCAGAGAGGTCAAGTGGTGGATACGGGTGGATACTTGTAGCTATTGGTTGTTTTACAAAGTGGTTAGAAGAAATCCCAACAAGGCAAGCAAAAAGCAACAAGGCAAGCAAAAAGCAAGACTGTCATCAATTTTATGATTGATAATATCATAACCAAGTTCGGTGTCCCACTATGGCTAATTATGGAGAATGTAATGAATTTCAGATCTGAAGTCACAGACTTTTGCAAATCATATGGAATCTTCATATTGTATGTGTCACCATACCACCCCCAAGGTAATGGGCAAGCAAAATCCAGTAATAAAAGCCTCATGAAGATCATAAAGGGAACATTGGAGTAGAACAAGAAGGCATGGACTCCAAGTTGAAGATGCCAGTATGGACAGATATGATCATAATTAAAAATGCCATAGGGAAATGTCCTTTTGAAGTAGTGTATGGCATATAGGCAATACTACCAGTAAACAACTTTCTTCTTCTATATAAGTTCATCCAGGATAATAACTTAAAAGTGTCTGATCCCATGAAAGAGAGAATGGAACAACTCATGAAATTGGATGAGATTAGAGGTGATGATCATATGAAAAATCTAAATTTGTAACATAAGAGAAAGTATATGTTTGACAAGAGAGTCTCTAAAAGAAAGTTCAATGTTGATGACATGGTGTTGTTGTGGAATGCTAGAGCTCAAGAGAAGGGAAAGCACGGTAAGTTTGAGGCTCTATGGTTAGGCCCTTATGTTCTAACAGGGAAGAATGGTGAGGATTCTTATTTCCTCATAGACATGAGTGGTGAAATGCTCGAACTGCCTGTGCATGGATAGTTCCTAAAGAATTTCTTCGCTTAACATTTTTCCATGCATAGTAGTCTTAGGGTTGTATATAGTTGTAAATATTCATGGTGTTTTTTGTTGGTCTGTTGTCCCAGAGATCTAGATTCTTGCCTTGACCGCAGGATTCAAGCATCCCCAACTAGAGCCACTGTTGGGAGTGTTTAAATCCTAACTTTTTTTGTGTTTATTGTCTTCCTGAATGGATTTGGTAGGTAGGGTTTTAGTAGGGATATAAATTTTTGCTATATTTTTCCAGAACTCTTGACTTCATTATATTTTTTTGTTGACCGGTGATGGCAAATTTTCTCTTTTTAATTTGTTGTAGGAAGTGTCTTTAATAATACAGTTACCGACCCTTTATATCATGCCTTGTGGGTCTAGCCACTCATGTTAATTAAAAAATTCTTTAGGCTTTATGTTGCTTGCAACTAAAATCCCTATGTCTATATGTCCTAGTGTGTGCCCCTACCACAACCCCCTTACCCCTTATGAGTCTCCACATGTAAAATAATCCCACTTAAGTGAGAGCCCCAATGTCTGGCCATGCAGAATAGTGAGATCTATTTAATGCACTGAGGTGTCATTCCCCACGAGGATTAGATGTCATAGTTTCAACCCACGTGGGGCAGCAGGGAGTGTTGTCTTTAGAAAGGAGAATTACCTCGCATAGCCTTAACACTTGAAAATTTTCCTATGCAAGCTAAGAGGATGATCAGTGAAAGTAGAGATGCTAAACCCGTGTGGTATTATATGAAGAAAGCAGAGGTACCCTACGAGATAGTGGAAAATAAGGAATTGTGTAGAAAGGTTCATCCCACAAGAGTCATGAGTTGCATTTTTGTGCATTGTGGGATAAGCTACCCAAGGGGATTAAGAGGTCCCCATTATCCTACGGGACCATCAACTATTTTTTTTGTTTGAGTTAAAGGGAAGATGTAAGAACTTCATGCAAGGTAGTGGGAAGAATGAAGCATAAGTGAATTTCCTACCCCATAGGGATGAAGAAGCTAGCTAAGGCTGGTGCAAGGTAAGAAATTTTGATAGAATATGTTCTCCCCACCATCCTACAGTAATTAAGGGGAGCAATGCCAAGGAGTTCTTTGCTAAAGGGCAATAATCATGCAAGCTAGTAGGAATAATGATAATCAATGGAGATTCATGTCCTACAAGGATCAAACATGAAGAAAGGAAATGATGCGAGGAGAGGGTTAAGGAGTTTAATACTCCCCACCATCCCGCACCCAATGGAGAACGAAGACTACAAAGGGGAGAAAAGTGGAAATAAGCAAGGATAAATAAAGCAACTTGTAGGACAACATGAATATGTAAATGACAAGTGAGTGTTACCCCACAAGGATAAAGGAGGCCCATGAAGTGTGATGCAGGATAAAAGGAAGATGGAGAAATAGTTGTCCCCACTATCCCACAATGATAGAGATCAGTGTAAAATGAAAGGGTAATAAATCCTTTTCAGAAAAGAAAATAATACATCGTGGGACATTAGGATGTATGGGGATGTAAATCACGATTCTCCTCGCATGAGGAAAATAAAACTCCAAAAGGTGATATGGGGCAACTAGGGATGAGAGATGTAGGTCTCCCTTCTATCCCACATGGGTAAAATTCAAAGGACGACGAAGCTTTTGAAAATCAAGATTGATTAAGGGTGATTGAAGATGAGTCATATACTCCATGTTAACAACCAAAGGACAATCAAAGGATGGTTGAATTCAAATTTTAGAGCCACCAATTTGATAGGCCATGCACATAGGAATTAATGGTGATCAACCTATATGCCATAAAAGAAAAATTTGAGGGTATTCTTATGGACCTTGTATTCAAGGAGTGATCACAATGATTAAAGAGAGAGCTAAGAGCAAACCAATTCATTCAAAGAGGCCGAATTGCACCTCAAAAAGAAATTAAATCAATTCTAAGCCATTAATTTATGTTATGTATGGATTTTTTAGTTGTTTGGGTAGGCCTATAGAGAGAAAAGGTTGTGTGTCTTTCCATAGTTGCAAGAGGGTTTTGTTTTTTAGAATTGTTTCATATTTCTTTATTAAAAAGAATTACAATGGCCTCCCCCACTAATAATACCCCATCCTCATTCGTAGCAAAAACCTCTAAAGCTGCAATAGGATCCTCCATGCCTAAAATTACTCACACCATCCCGTTAACTATAGTTCACCCCATGCTAGAGATTTCTAATGCACCTGTTGTAGTGTCCACCCCCACACCCACACCTCATGCTTCTCTTGAGCCAAAGCTAAGTGCTCCACCAAAAGATAATTCTTCTAAAGATAAAAGAAAGAGGGCATCAAAGACAGTTGCAATTTTAACTAATGAAGAGTCATCTGATGACCCAAGCCCTCCCCCGAAAGCTAGGAAGCCTACTAAAAAAAAAGGGGAGTGACCAAAAATTCCTCTACCAAAAAATCATTTGCAGGGGCCTCGTCTACTAAAAATGCACAAGCCGAGGGGTCAAACCCACAATGCGAGGCCTCTAAGCCTAAGAAAAGAAAAACCCCTATAGAGAAAACCACACCAAGGGCTCCCAAGAAGACCAAGAATGTTCCAAGCCAATCTTAGAATCCTACAAAAGACTCAACTCCACTTGCCCCATCAATGATAGTGGAGGAAATTGCTAAGGAGGTGCAGGAGCAATTAAAAAAAATGGATTAGAGGAAGAAGAGGGAAGGGTGGAGTCTCCACCAGCATCTCCTTGAGTTATTCCAAGGTTCAACTATACAGGAGAACCTTAAGGATTCATTCAATGACAATGAATCTGGATGCAGGGATGCCCATACTAATAACCGAGGATGGGACATATTTTACTACTTTTATGGAAATAGGGACAAGTCCATCCTAGTGTCAAATGCATGGAGGCTAAATTTGGGAAAACTGGTGGTCCCAAATATTTTTCTTGAGCCCATGTTGATCAAAGAGCTGGCTAAGAACTATCACCCTCAAAGAATGAATGTGAAAAGAGTAGAAGGCCATGCATTAGTAGATATTACAAAAGAAGCGATAATATAATGTTTTAATCTAGATAGGAGGGCCTTAGAGGCATAAATAAAGATAGGATAATAAAAGATCACTATGCCAAAAAGGATTTATATAGATAGAAGATTTTTTCTCTTTTCTTAAGGAAATTATTCAAAGGAGGAAAAAGTTATCTCTTGGAATCAGAGAGGGAGCCTTTCAGTTTGACCCTTTTTGAAGATTATTTTACGAAAATTTACAATGCTCTTTGTCAAATTTTGGGTGAGGATTGTGGATTGATAGTTATGCCTCTGGAGCCTATGATGATGGAAATAAGGATCCTGCACTCATTCATCAATGAATTATATGATTTTGGTGGGATCATTCATGACAAATTGCATGAGCGGTTGATGAAAGTAAGGAACCCTAAGGAGGGTTTAAACTTCAAACATTATTCCTTATTGTGCCACTTAATTCTTTATCAGAATAGGACTAGATGGGATGAGTCCTTGAAGGTAAATATTTTTTATCCAAGGGCACATACAAGTTTACTCATTTAGAGATGGACTTAGATGTGGGACAAGGGGTCAAAATTTTTTGATTACAAGGCATTCTTTGATTATTTTGTTATGAGGGTCCTAATGATTATGGGAGTTACATTAACTAGGATTCCAAAAGATATAATAAAGATCTTAAGGGTCAAGATTGCTCAATTGATAAAATAAAATACCCCGAGGATGCATTCACCCACAATTTTGTGGATTTCTTCTTCTACTCCAATTGTACATTGATTAGAGTATATGGGTGTGATCAAGAACCTCACATGCAGTGAAAATTTTAGTGGATAATATTTTCCAATTGGCTATTTTTTGAAATTTGGGAATCAAGATTTGGCTAATAAGTTCAGCTTTTGAGGTGACCCGAATCGGCACATTTTTACAAATTTTTATTTTAGTGGTTATTTAAATCGCGAGAGATTTTTTTTTTAACTCAAATATTTGCCACAATATTCGATACATGATTTGATCATATTCGCCAACATTTAATAACTTATTGTACAAATCTAAATTAATTCGCCAATAATATAGCATAATTATTAGTTACTTTAGGTTTATATCAAGAATCTTTAGTTGCCACCATTGATTTAAAATATGATCTAATGACCTTCATTGTATTCGATGAGGTAAATTGTACCTATAGGTTGTAATGACCTCAATGAAAATAAATCACCTAAAAGCAATTTTTGGCCCTATGAGTATTAAAAATTGTTGGTACATTTTATCTCACAAAATACAAAGAGGGATATCATATTATTTTAAGTTAATGGTAAAAACTAAGTAAAGTAGATTCTACCCATTAAACTTATTAATGATTTCCACCTTCGGGTCTTTACTTTTTTATTAAAAAACTATTTTTTTAAATGAAAGGATTTGCAATAGTAATTAATGTATAGTCTTATCATTTACCAAGATTTGCCAATATTTTCTACCAAAAAATTTGATAAAAAAAAATTTGCCAATAAAATTAATATTTTTCTTTATAAAAAAGGAAAGATTCGCCAATTAATATATATATATATATATTTAAATTAAATATTCACCAAGATTTTATACAATTTTTTGAGAAGGGGTTTCTTAAAGTTATCACTACTCACATGATGCCCATTATAGTTTCTTCGAGACTTGCATTCATTGAATTAATTTGGCAAATACTACGGTCAGAAAGGGAGCAAATAAGAATAGAAAATAAGGGAGAACACCTTCCTCGGGTAACAAAAATATAATGAATTTAGTGTGGGGTGTGACACCCTTGATAAAGGTGGAATTTCCTTGTGAATAATTATAGGCTAAAAGTTGGCCAAGCTAGGCACTTTGACCTAGAAGGATATATCAATGATGTAAGGGTCAAAAAGCTAAGAGTAAGGGTTTCGCTCACCACTTTGATGAAAGGGAGGATCTGATTAGAAATACCACTCCCTTGAAAGCCTTATAAAGAAGGAGAAAATGGGATTACTTAAATAAATTGGAAAAAGAAATGAGAGAGGAAGACCCTGAATGCTAGGGATTTTTTATGAACATTCATAATGATTTTGCTAGGATGTCATGCAAAGTTAGGTCAATTGATGGATTGATTACAAAAGAGTTGGCTCAAAGATAGGATAAACAGACTGACAAATTCCTTGAGGAGAGGCCTACATATGATCCCTCTATGGTGTATAAAGGAAAGATAGTCATAATAGGGGAGTCCTCACAAGATGCACCTCAGCAGGGCCCTCAAGAAACAAAACAACCAGCAGTGGGGGTAATTAGAAAAATTGAAAAGGGGAAGGCTAGAATCTTTGATTTTGCTGATGTAATTGAAGAAGAAACTTATTCTAGTATGCCAACACCTTCCCCTCCCCATGTTGCCTTCAGAGAAGATGAAGCTATAGAGGTGTTGGTGGATTTAGATAGGGTAATCATCCCAAGTGTAATCCTAGAGGATGAGGTTACAAAGGAGAGGGTAATTGCCTCTAAAATATTCATGTTTGATGTCAATTTCATCAACATGGATGAATTCAAATATTTTTGGCTGAGAGAAAAATTAAATGATTTATCTAAAGAAGAAATTCAGAATTTTTATAAAAAATAATATTAAATGCATTCCCTAGGAGGATAGATTAGAATTAGTCAAGAAGAGTGGCATCTTCTTCATACCTATTTTGGACCAAGTGATGAGGCAAGAGGACCCCATATACACACATGAGTCTGGTGAGCATGGATCTTGGGTAAATCCAAGTGTAAAAGATTTTTCTTTGTGGTCAAAGGCCCCCAACATAGATAAGCCATTAGTTTTGCAGGGGCAGAACATAAAATAGGTGATACAATCATAAGGACTCTAGCTAACACAACTACATCTGGGGTTGCCATTGTGTCAATGCATGTCGCCCATTTTGCCAAGATAGGGAACATGAAAGGCTCAAAGCCTTACACATGGCCCTTAATGCTAACCACAAGAAGCTACTCATTGAAAATGCCAATTTAAGGTTGACTTGGCTGAGAGAAACATGACATCATCAGTGGGTCCCAGCCCTGAGGAGTTGGAAAATATGAAGGAGGATATACAAAAGGTAAAATATGAGGTTGACAAAAATTATGTAAAGATTAGGAAGTCTAAAATTTTGCAGATTTCATGTAGAGTCCTAAATAAGCTTGATGAGGTCCACACCTCCTTTTTTTAGTGTCATAATTGAGTGATCAAATTGATTACATTATTTCATTTTTCTAGCTTGTCAGGACTGCTTCGTTCCCAAAGGGTCGATAATTGAAAGAAATTCTTTTACTAGTTTAAAATGATGCTAAGGCATCCCAAGCTATGCGGGCCACATGGAGAAATTATAATGTATTGATCAAAGAGCTCCCCCATGTGGAGGAAGAAAAGAAAGCATTGACAGAGAAGATAGGATCATTTAAGGGCTTGCAGAAGTGGGACATTCCCATAATTTTGACAAATGAGGGGCAGGTGAAAGATCTTACTAAATGAAAGGAGTACTTCAAATTAGCAATAAATGTATTCCTAGATACATTGGCCAATACACCTTATTAGGAGAATACCTATCATTTTATTATTGATCAAATCATTGATGTGGGTTCTTTATATCATAAGTTTACACTAGAAGTTGTCAGTGTATTAGTTCCTAGTACAAAAGAGGCAATGAGAAAATTGGAAAGATTGAGATCTTTTGTCTAGCCAACCAATGAGGTTGAATATTGGCACAAAAAGTACTACTCATTGGAAGAAGATCAGCTTGAAGAAGATGTGTAATAAAGGCTACATCCATTTTTGTGTCTTTTGAGTTTTTCCATGCAGATTATCAATTTTGATGAGCTGATTAGATGGCTCAACTACTTTGAACCTGTCCATATGTACCTAGCCCAGCTTCCAAAATCTAAAATCCCATTACAGTCCGTTTGAGTACAAAATGACCACCGAACATAATTAACCAAGGATGGAGCTCCATTTTCTAGAATTCAATCCTCATATCTACTGTAATGAATGAGTCATGAGGACATACACATGAGGCAGATCTAGAGCTATTTTGGTAGCAATTTTTGTAAATTGTAGTGAATAGTATATTGACATGTGTCACAAGTCCTCTTGAAGCTTGTTTTCCTCCCTTGTTATTATAAAAGGGAATTCAAGGCCTTTGTGACAGGATTCTGAAAATTTTACAAAGTAGTATGTAATATAGGCCAAAATAAATATAGAGAATAGTGAACATTTTCTTACTACAGTAACATCATAAAAATGTATCCTTTGCAATTTTCAACTTCATTTGGGTCTTCGCCTTAGTGTTTGCACCCCTCGGCCTAATAGGAGACCTGAATATGCTCATGCACATCAAAAACACATTGCAATTCAACCTTATGCTTTTCCCACATCTTGATCATGCCCCAAAATAGGGAAGGACTAGGGCATGGCACCCTGCTCCTCACTGGGACCAGGGCATGGCACCCTGGGACCCCTTATTTGGTACCTCCCTCGATCCTCTCCACTTGGACCTAACTCAAATTTGAAGTGAGAATTCCCTCCTATGTCAACTCAAGTCATAAAATTAGTCAATTAAACCTACTAGCAAGTATTTAAGAGGGATTTCCCCTTTCATTTATCCATCCATCCATCCATAATAAGGCATACACACAAGAGGTCATCAAGCATTCAAAATAAATTGAGTATTTTTCAGTCTTCCTTCAAGCTTTAGAGTAGAGATAGAGACAAGATTTCAAGCATTGAAGAGGAGATCAACATTCTACTTCATGAAATCCTAATTCCATGTGGAGGCAAGCAAAACTTCACAAGGAGGTATAAGCATTTCAATTTTAGTCAATTTGAACAATATCTCCTCAAAGAGGAGGATTTCTACTTTTAGTCCTTTCATTTACGTTATTTCAACCACTTGGTTAATTCTGAAATTAGGGGTTGATCTGAAGAAAAACCCCTATTCCCAACACATTTCCCTTTCTTTCTGGGTGCAGGAAACCGATGCATAGCTATAGTTCTAGAATTAAGATTTATTTGCAAATGAAAAATCCCATTTTGATGTGTGGAAAGTTTGCAGGACCGATAGGAGGGTGCCCCTATCTAGACACACGGTCCCTGCAACTTTTGCCAAATTTTGTAGAGTAGCTCCAAATCATCTCAAACTTCTCAGATCCAGGCGCACGGTTGAATCTTGAATCTGTAGCTCACTATTTTTGCATACTTCCTCTCCATTTTCAGCAATTTATCTTAATTCAATCAATCAACTTACAAAAGAGGTTCAATTGTATTTTAGTCCATTCCAATCTACTTAGTATTCAATCTTTGCATCCTCTAGGTGTTGGCAATATTGCATTATAATAGACAACGAAAGATTGTTGGCATTTCATAAGGATATTGAGAAGGTTGTTGATGATTATGGATATAACTGATTAAAGATGTTTACTATCTTGATGTTATTATTTTGTCATTGATGTCAAGAAATTGATTTTCTAATTCAGTATGATGTTGCCATATCTTGAGAAGTATGATATGAAGATTATAAAGATGTCGGTAAAAGACACAAGAAATATTATTATGAATAAGGTATTCAATGGGCAACTAGTACTGAGTCAGACAATGATGAGATCATGATGTTTAGATTGTTTTAACATCATACATATGTTGTAAAATGTGAAGGTTAATACTATACTGTGTTATTAAGCAAAGAACCTAGTCGATAAACCCTAAGGTTATCGCTATCGGTTAATGAAGGTGGAATGTCTATCGAGTGAAGTTTAGTATTCATCGAGTTGTTACCGAGTTGTAACCAACCTATAACAGAATGCATTAAATATTTACATACGTTATTTAATGAAGGAAACTGATGAGCTGGAACTGATCAATGATTGGTGAGCTATGAATGAAGTTTGTTAATGAATCTAAGGCAATGAAAAGTCTGCATGAAGATCTACAGCTCAGATTGAACCACAATACCCTAGCACAAGTTGCAAGACTAATATGCAAGTTCCAGGGTGGGGTAAAACATTTTTAGATCGAAAGATGCATTGAACCTAGACAAGACTGAAGATCTGATGGCTATGATTGATCATGGGAAATGTGATCAAGGAGATTAAGTGGTTACCTAATTGTTTATAAATAGGAAACTGTTGATAAACAATGCATGCGGGCAAGTGTATGCACAGGGATGCTACATAGTGATGACCAAGCACAGAAGCTTGAAGACCTGTTTGAATAATAGGGTATAGAAGCCCAGTAGATAGACAAGATTAGTTCTATGTCTAGATTGTATTGAACAAATAAGAATCTACTTTAACATTTTAGATGTGAAGTTGCAGATAGATTTTATTACTGTTATTTTGTGAAAGTGACAGAAAATCTCTTAACCGAATGGACTTAATAGTCTTACTTGTAAAAACCTCTAGCAAGGTGACATTCTGATTGAGTGTTTGAAATCATTTAACAAGGTCACTTCTAACAAGGTGAAGATCCTAACAGATCTGAGGGAAATCCCTTTACCGGGTCACATCTAGAAATGTGTTTGTAATCTTTAACAAGATTTGCTTTTAACCGAGCATACTCTAGAAGAGTATATTTCTTAGTGGGTCTAAAATCCCACCATGGTTTTTCCCTATTTAGGTTTCCACATTAAATCTGGTGTTATGAGGTTTATGATGTTGATATGCTTTTAAGTTTGCATGTTTAATAGTTTTGGTTATATTACTAAAATATATGTTACCGAGGTTGAATCTAATGTTTTTATGGAAGATTAAGTTTGTATGATTCACCCCCCCCTCTCATCTTGTTGGCTATTGGATTTGTACTTATATTAAGTATTAGAACTATCAATTGGTATCAAAGATTTGGACTCCGAAAGGAAAGTTTAAAGGCACTTGAGTTAAAGATCCAAGGATGTATAAGTGGGATGCACCGAAGCTGAACAAGTTAAGTTTCTCTACATGGCAGAAAAGGATGAAGCTACATCTATCAGGAGTTGGAGAATATGCTGTATACTATCTAGAGAATGATTTTGTCACACCAAGAACCTATCCATTGACTATGGAAGAGATAAAGGCAAAGCAAGAACATATTCAAGCAATGATTGAAATAACATCTGCATTGACTGATTCGGAGTTTAATGATCTAGAAGGCTGCAATGATGCAAAGGCAATGTGGCATAAGCTCATATCAGTATATGGAGGAGATGAACATGTTCAAAGAGAAGAAGTAGATATCTAAGAAGACAAATTGACTCTATGAGGATGAATGAAGGTGAGAACATAACTTAGTACAGTACAAGACTAAAGTAGATTGTCAATCAAATCAAAGGAGCAGGTGGAACTATTGAAGAAAAGGATATAACAAGTAAGTTGTTAAGAACCCTTCTACCAGCTTATGCAATCCGAGTCTCTACAATCAATGAATTGAGGTTTGTACCTAATATGCTAGTTTCTTTAGATGCTTCTATTGGTAAGCTACATGCATTTGAGTTAAGTAATTTTGATAATAGTGGATCTTCGGTAAATAAAGTTGAATATGCATTTAGTTCTTTTCATCTTGATGAATGTAATGATTTCAATGAAAGAAAGTATAAGTACTCTGAAGGAGATCACAGTGGAGCAAGTGAAATATTTCATAAGAACATGGAGGCAGTACATAAATTATATGAGGAAATCAGAAAACAAGAAGAGTTTGAAGCACTATTAGCCAAAAGGTTACTGAGAGGCAAAGGTAAGTATAAAGGACAACTACCTTTGAAATGTTTCAATTGTGATAAAATAGGACATATGGCTTCTAACTGTCTTGAAAAAGATTCTACTGAAAAGAGAGATTACTGAGATGATAGACAGAAAGATAATCATTACAGAGGACACCGAGACTTTAGAAGAAGAGATAGAAAGACATGCCTAATAGCTGATGAGGAATCCAATGATGATAAATCAGATGAGACTGATATAGAGGAAGTAGTTTATGTGGCTATCAAGGATGGATTAGATGAAGAAAGGTATGAAGAAAAATCCCTAATATCTCACATAAACACAAATGATTCTTGGATTATAGATAGTGGATGCTCACATCATATGACAAGAGATAAACACAAGTTTGTTATATTAGAAGATTATGATGGAGACCATGTTAGATTTGGTAATGATGCACCATGTTTGGTGAGAGGTAAAGGATCTATAACACTTCTTGATAATACAAGATGCAATAATGTTTATTGGGTTGAAGGTTTGAAATACAATTTGTTGAGTGTAGCATAGCTAAACAACACAGGTTACCGAAAAGAATTTCAGAAAGGAATTGTCAAAGTTCATGACAAAAATGGAAAGTTAGCTACTACCGAGACACAAACAAAAGGTAACACATTTCACCTTGACTCAACTCAAAATAAGTGTTTGCATGCAAAGTTAGATGATACCTGGTTATGGCATAAAAGGTTTTGTCATGTCAATTTTGATAGCCTGATCAAAATAAGCAAGAAGCACAGAGCAAGAGGTCTACCGAGTCTTGCAAAACCTGAGAATGCTATGTGCCAAGGATGCCAGATGGGTAAGATGAAAAGATCAAGCTTTACAAGTAAGTCTTACACTTCTAAAGGAATTTTAGATCTAGTGCACATTGATCTTTGTGGTCCTATGAAAGTTCAAAGTTATTATGGTGATAAATATTTCATACTATTTGTGGATGACTATTCAAGGATGATATCAGTAATGTTTTTAAAAGAAAAATCAGAAGCATTTCAAATGTTTAAATGGTACAAGGCAAGAGTTGAAAATGAAATAGGAAGACAACTAAAATGTCTTAGATCAGATAGAGGAGGAGAGTTCACATCTAATGAGTTCAACTTATTTTGCAATGATCATGGTATTAAAAGATAAGTATCTGCACCGAGAACTCCACATCAGAATGGAATAGCTGAGAGAAGAAATAGATCTATTGTGGATTGTGCTAGAAAACTGATGATTGAAAAGAAGGTGCCACAAACATTTTGGAGAGAAGCAATAAGCACAACAGTTTACACCTTGAATCAAGTTCAATTGAAGAAAAGAACTTTGAAGACACCATATGAAATCTGGTATGATAAGAAACCTAATATAAGTTATTTTAAAATCTTTGGAAGTAGATGCTATGTTCATAAAGATGATAGAAATGGCAAATTTGATCAGAAAAGTGAAGAAGGAACATTTCTAGGTTATTCTTCTAGAAGCAAAGCATTTAAATGTCTGATCAAATCATCTAACAAAATAGTAGAAAGTGCAAATGTGAAAATTGATGAATTTGCAAAAAGAAATGATGAAGGAAATTCCAAGGAACCAGAAGACTATGATGAATTTGTCTATGTTCAACTTAGAAGTCCTACCGAGAAGACTATTGAAGAAAATGAAGAGAATATCTCATTACCGAGTGATGAAGAAGATCATATAGAGCCTACTGAGCTTGTATTAGCCAAGTATGTCAGAAGACATCATGCACCAAGTCAGATTATAGGAGATAAGGATGATCTAGTGATGACAAGGAACAAACTAAGACAAAACACATGTTTGATATTTGAATTTGAACTGAGAATAGTGAAAGAGGCATTTAATAGTGAAGATTGGATAAATGCTATGATAGAAGAGATTGATCAAATCAAGAAGAATGACACATGGACACTAATCCCAAGACCGAAGGATAAAAATGTAATCGGTACAAAGTGGATTTTCAGAAACAAGCTAAATGAAAAAGGAGAGGTCATTCGAAACAAAGCAAGACTAGTTTGCAAAGGTTATGCTCAAGAAGAAGGAATTGATTATGGTGAAACTTTTGCACCTGTTGGTAGACTTGAAGGAGTAAGAACATTGTTGGCCTATGCTACTTTCAAAAATTTCAAGATATATCAAATGGATGTCAAATCTGTATTTTTGAATGGAATATTAGAAGAAGAAGTTTTCATTGAACAACCTGAAGGATTTGTTGAAGACAAGAATAAAGATCAGGTATGTAAATTTAACAAAGCTTTATATGGTTTGAAACAAGCACCAAGAGCATGGTATGAAAGATTGCACTCTTATTTGATTAAGATTGGTTTTATAAGGACAAGTGATAACAACAACATGTACATGAAGAATGATGAAAATGGAATACTGATCTCAGCCATATTTGTTGATAATATTATATTTTGTGGAAATGACTCTTTATGTAAGAACTTTGGAAATGAAATGAGCAAAGAATTTGAGATGTCATTAATTGGTGAGATATAGTATTTTATATTTTTACAAATACTGCAAATAAAAAATGAGATTTTCATTACTCAATCCAAGTACATAAAGGAAATCTTGAAGAAATTTGGAATGGAGGATTCAAACCTAGTAAGTACTCCTATGTCTACCAACTGTAAATTATCAAAGAATGATGAATCTGCATCTATTGATGAGACACTTTACCAATCCATGATTGGAAAGCTACAATATCTTGTTCACAATAGATCAAATATAGCACATGCAGTAGGTATAGTTGCAAGATTCTCTGCAGATCCTAAGGAAACAAGAATGACAGCAATCAAAAGAATTTTTAGATACTTGAAAAGCATAGAGGATTATGGCTTAGTATATCAGAAAGGAAATGATTTTGATTTAAAAGTTTATACTGATGCTGATTGGGTGGTGCAGGAGCACCCTTTCATGGTCTCCCTTCTTTTTGTTTTGTTGGTATTATGCTTCTTATGAAGCCATTGTATATAAAATAATGACCCAAGTGCTCATAGGTCCTAGAGGGGTTCTTAGGGGTCATAAGTCAAAATTGTGATTGCTTTGAAAATGGAGGTTATGTGTGTCCTAGAGGCATTTAGGGGTAATTCATGTCATGGTGATGACCTTAGGTTGGCCCATTGTGGGTCTAGGAGTCATGAAGAGCAACATTGGGAAAGTTGCTCAAAAGTTGCAAAAGTTGCATGAGAACTTTTAAAAGTTGTCAAGAAACTTTTCCACCATGATGTCAAAATCCTTAGGTTGGCATGGACAACCCTAAATGTGGCACACTGACTGAGGTATGGATATTATAAGATGTTGCAAACCCTAAGTTGAAGGGTTGGTTGTCAGAGATTGTACGGCTCAAGCAAACTGTATCGATTGTGACTATTTTTGAGTTAACAGTCTGTTTGAATGAAGTTACCGAGCAAACAAATGAATTGATTTGTGATCTAACCTATGTGGAATGTTTTTGTGGTGTGTATCTCTTCATTTTGAGTGATTAGATTAGCTTTTTGATTACCAGTTGAGTGTGTTTGTAAATAGTTTGTGAATTGCAGTCTTACTATTCAGTTTTGGACCAGTTTGAGTAAATGAAGTCTTGACTCCATTCCCCATTGTAGAACCACCATGAAACCATGGGGAATGGATGTGGAGACTTTGTACTATAGTCCCAAGGAAGCAGGGCCCTTGGAAATGCAAGGAGGCCAAGCATATACCCATTCCTAGGCGAGACTGGATAGTGTTCGGTTAGGAATGGTTGTTGGTGCAGAGGTCTTGGAGAGCAAGGTTGATTAGTGGAGAGTGCATCCTTTGAAGGTGTAGACACCCAAAATTGTCATGTCTAATTAAATAAATATCTTTATTTATTTAATTATCTAAGCTTAATTATTCTATTAATTAAATAAATCTTTATTTATTTAATTAATTCATTTATCGTCTTCTAGCCTTATTTCTCATTTAAATAAATACATTTATTTATTTAAATTATCTTTTTCCTAAATTAAATAAATATCTTATTTATTTAATTATCCCACTTCTTCTATTAATTAAATAAATCTTTATTTATTTAATTAATTCATTAACCTTTTCTACCCATGACACATGTCATTCATCTCTTAATTCATACACTACCTACCCCTTTCATTATTTTATTATTTCTTTTACCTACCCTCTAATCATAGCCGACCTCCTTTTACACCTCTCAATCTTATCCCTCCATTTCATATAGTGTCTTCTATATAAGGAGATGCTTCCTTCATTATCAAACCCTAATCAAAGATTCTAATCAATCACCCTAATCATTGAGCCTAAGGAATCATCTCTTATGCAATTGACTGCACTATGATCCTACTTGCAACCACATTCCATTCTTTGTTGAGCTCTTGTGCACATAAAATCTGAGAGCAAATATATCAAACAAGATCAATGGAGATAGGAAGAGTGGAGATTCAAAACCCTATTGGCCATGTGATGGTATAATCTTTGTGATTTCATTTGATTTGCATTGTCTTAGGTAATCTTCATATGTTATGGTGGATCTTTGTTGATTGTTAGGCAAGGGTTTTTGTGGTTGAATTCATTTAGCCTTTCAATATTGTTATTATTGTTATCCATTTTCACCATATGCAGAAGGAAGTGCAGAGGAGTGAGTGAAGCATCATTGGTGTGAAGGAGGAGCCTCCAACAATCCAAACAAGGTGGCTAGAATACAAAACCTTCTCTGGGACCTAGACAGATTCTAAAAACCCTCACAAAAACCCTCAAAAACTTAAAATCCACCAAGGATAGAGTATGGACACCTGGAGGCCTAAAACCTAGAAAATCCTTGAGTCCTTACCAAATGAATGGAATTCCTTTTTGGGAGATTGGGTTGTTTGTGCATCATTTGTGAGAGGGAGCCCTAGAAGACTGGTTAGGAGGCCTAATTGGTCATAATCCTTGTAACCCTCTCTAAAGGCAAAAACACTAAATTGTGAAATCGGTAAGTGGTTAAAGGATTGAAACCTATTGGGGGTTCATGAATGGGTGGAAAAACCTTGAAAAAGACCTAAAACAACCTTGCTAAGACCTTGGGAAATGTGGAAAAAGCTTAGCCCTTATTAGCCATAGTAAGGGGATTTGAGTCTCATGAGTAGGTGAGACCTTACGAGCAGCATTGCAACTCATTGGTGGGTGGATCGGGCATGGTTAGGGGATTCCTCAAGCAAAGGGAAGTCTTAAAGACCCTAGGGTGTGTAGAGAACACCAAGTGATCCAAGGAAAGGATCCAAGAGCATAGACTAGGCTAGTCTATCCCATACCCCATCCCATCAGATTGGTATCAGAGCAAGTTAAAGACTTGTTGGACTGTGTATGTCTCTATATACTGGTGAATCAGTAGGGGAGAGTAGAATGGTTACTAATGCAGAGCTGGCTAGAGAGGTGGAAGTACAAAAGGAGAAAAATAGACTCCTTGAAGCAGCTATGAGTGAGATAAGGGATAAACTGCAGGAAGTGGTGGATCAGAGGACACATGAACCTTGGGATGAAGACACCAAGGGTAAAGGCAAGAAGACTATAGATATAGATGACATTATCCCTGAACCTAATCCCTTGTTCAGTGAAGAACCTTTTGTGAAGGCTATCAAGGCCTTGAACACCAAAGCCTTTGAAGGATTGCCACATTTCAGTGGAAGAATGGACATAGACACCGTTATGGAATAGATTGAGGGCATGGAAAACCACTTTGAGTGTGAAGGAGTGATAGAGGCTTAGAAGGTTAAAGTTGCCAAATCAAGATTAAGGGGAGCATCTTTGACATGGTGGAAGTACCTGCAAGAAGAAAGAGTTAGTATGGGGAAGCTACCTATTACAAATTGGAAAGCTATGGTGGGTAAGATTAAGGAGAATTACTTACTAGAGGATTATGAAGTCCAAATTCATAATAAGAGACAAGGATTGAAGTAGAAGGATCTTGATGTGGCCTCCTACATAGAAGAGTTTCAGAAGCTATGTCTTAGGTCCAAAGTCCAAGAAGATGAATCCATTAAGGTGGCTAGGTATCTAAGCGGCCTAAAGTGGAACATTCAAGAGGAGATAAGCCTATGGACTCCTACTACTATCCAGAAGTGTCATCAACTTGCTGCCAAGGTAGAAGAGAGGAACAAAAGGAAAGGAGACTCCCATAATAGGGGTAGAGGCAGAGGTAGAGATCAAGTGAACCACGGATGTGGTTACCAAAGCAAGTCACGTGAGCAGAGGAACCAAGGAGAAGCCAAGTTGACTGAACATGGCAGTGAAACCAATCCTAGAGGTGGACATTCTAGAGGAAGAGGTGCACAAGGTGGACCAAATAGGGGTAGAGGTACCGGTAGAGGTAACTCCTATTTTGCAACTATGAAGTGTTACAATTATGGACAATTGGGACACTTGGCATATAGATGCCATGACAAGCCTACATCATCCAATAGTGGAAAGAGGGTTGCTTATGCACATGAAGACTCTTCAAGTAGAAAAACACCTAAGGTGGATCATATTGAATCAGAGAGTGGAGAAAATCTAATGTTCAATAGAGTCTTGATAAGACAGCCAGTCAAGAGTGAACCTAAGCATAGGAGAGCATTGTTTAGGGTAAGGTGAAAGATTCTTGGTAAAGTGTGCAAGGTGATAGTTGATTCAGGCTCAACTGATAATATCATATCAGAAGAGGTAGTTAGGAAGTTGAAACTCACAAGGATACCCCACACCAACCCATACAAGGTGACATGGTTGAATCATGAGTAGAGTGTGTTGGTCAATGAATAGACTTGGGTAGAGTTTTCCATTGGAGGATACAAGGACAAAATCCTTTGTGATGTGTTGCCCATGGATGCATGTCATCTGCTGCTAGGAAGACCCTGGCAATTTGATAGGAAGATGATCTATGATGGAGAGGAGAACTCCATTTCATTTAAGAAGGACAACAAGACCTTTAAAATTCAGTCTTTGACAGAGAATGAAGAAGGAACTTCAAAGACACCTAGTGTCTTAATGGCTATTGGTAAAGAGTTTTTGAACTTGCTACATGAGGAGGAGATAGTGAAGTGTACCATCTTTGTGAAACCAAAGGAGGAAGAAGACATGTTGCAGACATAAGTACCCAGGGAGGTGAAGCACATGTTGCAAGAGTATAAGGACATAGTGAGTGATGGGACACCTGCAACACTCCCACCTAGAAGGTCTATAAGTCATTAGATAGACTTTGATCTCGGTGCATCCTTACCTAACAAGGCTGCATATAAGCTCACACTTGATCAGAAGAAAGAGGTAGCAAGGCAAGTGCAGGAGTTATTGGAACAAGGACTGATTAAGAAGAGCATCAACCCATGTGCAGTCCCGATAGTGCTAGCATCAAAAAAAGGAGGTAAGTAGAGACTTTGCACTAACTCAAGAGCAATTAATAGGATTACCATAAGGTATAGGTTTCCTATTCCTAGAATAGAGAATCTAATGGATTGTTTAGGAGGGGCTATGTATTTTACCAAGCTAGATCTTAAAAGTGGTTATCACTAGATAAGAATTAAGGAGGGTGATGAGTGGAAGACTACTTTTAAAACCATAGATGGATTGTATGAATGGCTTGTAATGCCATTTGGACTCACCAATGCTCCAAGAACCTTCATGAGGTTGATGAATGAAGTGTTGAAGGATTTCATAGGTAGATTTGTGGTGGTGTATTTAGATGACATTCTCATCCACAACAGAACCAAAGAAGAGCACCTTGAGCATTTAAGGTTGGTATTAGAGAGGTTGCATGAGGAGAAGCTATCCATCAACCTAGAGAAGTGTGACTTCTTGAAGCAAGATTTGGTTTACTTAGGATTTGTGGTGTCTAAGGGAACCTTGAAGATGGATCCAAGTAAAGTGGAGGCAATCATGAATTGGCCTACCCCTAAAATAGGGACTAAGGTAAGAAGTTTTCATGGATTAGCTCAATTCTATAGGAAGTTTGTGAGGAATTTCAGTGGCATATGTGCACCAATCCTTGACACCATCAAAGGAGGTCTTAAAAATAAGTTTAAATGGACAGAGCAGGTTGACAAAACATTTCAATTGGCCACAAAACCTATCCTTCTCCTACCTACGTTTCATAAGCTATTTACTTTGGAGTGTGATGCAAGTGGAGTTGCAGTAGGCGGTGTGTTGAGTCAAGAGGGAAGACCTGTGGCATTTTTCAGTGAGAAGCTTAATGAAGCAAAGAAGAAGTACTTAGCCTAGGACCTAGAGCTATATGCATTAGTGCAGTCTCTAAAGAAGTGGAGACATTATCTACTCCCAAAGGAATTTGTAGTGTTCATAGACAATCAGGCATTGATTTACATCAACACTCAAGAGAAGCTAAGCAATAGGAATCTGAAATGGATGGAATAACTTCAATCCTTCACCTTCACCTTCACCATCAAGCATAAGAAGGGACAACTTAACAAAGTGGTAGATGCATTAAGTAGGAAGTTGTTGACTATTCAAGAGTTATAGTTGCAGAGCATAGGCATAGAAGGTTTCAAAGACCTCTATGAAGAAGATGAAGACTTCTCATCAGCTTACAAGGTTTGCAAAGAGTTTGAGAACCATTTCCATGGTGAGTATGTAGACTAAACTCTCCAAAATGGTCTCTTGTTCAAGGGTAACCACTTGTGTGTACCTAGAGGATCTATGAGGGAGAACCTCATCCAAGAGAAACATAATGGCAGTTTGAGTGGACACTTTGGGATTAATAAAACCTTAGATTTAGTACAAAGGTACTACTATTGGCCAAATTTTCCAAGAGATGTGAAGAGGTATGTAGAGCAGTGTGGTGTTTGCCAAAGAGCCAAAGGTGGATCAAGCAATGCCGGTTTGTATCAACCATTGCCGGTCCCTAACAGACCTTGGGAATGTATAAGCATGGACTTTGTAGTAGGACCTCCCAAGACTAAAATAGGTATGGACAACATCTATGTGGTAGTAGATAGATTTTCCAAAATGAGTCATTTCATACCATGTAAAACTACACATGATGCTAGCTATGTTGGACATCTCTTCTTCAAAGAGATTGATAGGATTCATGGACTCCCTTTAAGCATTGTTTCAGATAGGGACAACAAGTTCATGGGTCATTTTTGGCAAACATTATGGAGGAGACTAGGAACTAACTTGTCATTTAGCTCATCTTACCATCCACAAACAGATGGTCAAACTGAAGTCATCAATAGAGTGTTAGGCAATTTGTTGAGATGTCAAACTAAGGAATATGGTCAGACATGGGACCTTATAATTCCTCAAGTAGAGTATGCATATAATGAAAGTGTGAATAGAACCACTGGTAGAAGCCCATTTGAGGATGTGTATGGCAGACATCTATGGGGAGTATGTGAGTTGAGAGATCTCAGTAGTTTGGAGATGAAGAGTGGACAAGCAGAGGACTTCACCCAAACCATCAAGGAAGTACAAGAGAAAGTTAAGAAGGCCATCCTTGAATCCACTCACAAACTGAAAGCCAAAGTGGATGAGAAAAGAAGAGAAGTTCAATTCAAGGTGGGTGACTATGTGATGGTCCATTTGGGCAAAGCAAGGAGGCAAAGTGGTAAGCCTACCAAACTGCAGATGAAGAGGGTAGGACCTTGTCAAATTCTAGTAAAATATGGTGAGAATGCATATAAGGTTGATTTACCTTCAGACTTAGCCATTTCACTAGTCCTGAATGTTGTTGACCTAGTAATGTACAAGGGAGAGATAGCATAGTAGACTAAGAACCAAGCCAAGGTGTTACAAGACTTGGATGTAAACACCTTACCTCAAATAAAGAAGCCTAAAGTAGTGGAGATCTTGGAATCAAGAGTGAAGAAGTCTACCAGAAACTAGATCTACATTTAGCACTTAGTGAAATGGGTAGGTCAACAAGTATCTGAAGCTACATGGGTGGAGGAGAGCAAGTTCAGGAAGCTTGGCATAGACTCAGCTCTCATCTCTTCTCCTATTTCTTAATTGTGTACAGAGGGGGAGTATGGTGTAGGAGCACCCTTTCAAGCTCTCCCTCCTTTTTTTTTTGTTGGTATTATGCTTCTTATGAAGCCATTGTATATAAAATAATGAGCCAAGTGCTCATAGGTCCTAGGTAGGGTCCTAGAGGGGATCTTAGGGGTCATAAGTCAAAATTGTGATTGCTTTGAAAATCAAGGTTAATGTGTGTCCTAGAGGAATTTAGGGGTCCTTCATATCATGGTGATAACCTTAGGTTGGCCCATTGTGGGTCTAGGAGTCATGAAGAGCAACATTGGGAAAGTTGCTCAAAAGTTGCATGAGAACTTTTAAAAGTTGTCAAGCAACTTTTCCACCATGATGTCAAAATTCTTAGGTTGGTGTGGAAAACCCTAAATGTGGCACACTAACCAAGGTATGAATAGTATAATATGTTGAAAACCCTAAGTTGAAGGGTTGGTTGTCAGAGATTGTACAGCTCAAGAAAACTGTATTGACTGTGACTGTTTTTGAGTTACCAGTCTGTTTGAATGAATTTACCGAGCAAACAAATGGATTGATTTGTGATCTAACATGTGTGGAATGTTCTTTGTGGTGTATATCTCTTCATTCTAAATTATTATATTATATTTTTGATTACCGGTTGAGTGTGTTTGTAAATAGTTTGTGAATTGCAGTCTTACTGTCCAGTTTTGGACCGGTTTGAGTAAATGAAGTCTTGACTCCATTCCCCATTGTGGAACCACCATGAAACCATGGGTAATGGATGTGGAGACTCTATACTATAGTACCAAGCAAGTAGGGCCCTTGGAAATGCAAGGAGGCCAAGCATATACCCATTCCTAGGCAAGATTGGATAGTGCCCGGTTAGGAATGGCTATTGGTGCAGAGGTCTTAGAGAGCAAGGTTGATTAGTGGAGAGTGCATCCTTTGAAGGAAGTGTAGAGGAGTGAGTGAAGCATCATTGGTGTGAAGTAGGAGCCTCCACCAATCGGAACAAGGTGGCTAGAATGCAAAACCTTCACTGTGACCCAGAGAGACTCTAAAAATCCTCACAAAAACTCTCAAAAACCTTAAAATCCACCAAGGATAGAGTACGGACACCTGGAGGCCTAAAACCTAGAAAATCCTTGAGTCCTTTCCAAATTAATGGTAGTCCTTTTTGGGAGATTTGGTTGTTTTTCCATCGTTTGTGAGAGGGAGCCCTACAAGACCGGTTAGGAGGCCTAATTGGTCCTAATCCTTGTAGCCCTCTCTGAAGGTAAAAACACTAAATTGTGAAATCAGTAAGGGGTTAAAGGCTTGAAACCTCTTTGGGGGCTCATGAATGGGTGGAAAAACCTTGAAAAAGACCTAAAACAACCTTGCTAAGACCTTGGGAAATGTGGAACAAGCTTAGCCCTTATTAGCCATATTAAGGGGATTTGAGTCTCATGAGTAGGTGAGACCTTAGGAGCAGCATTGCAAGTCATTGGTGGGTGCATGGGCATGGTTAGGGGATTCTTCAAGCAAAGGGAAGTCCTAAAGACCCTATGGTGTGTAGAGAACACCAGGTGATCCAAGGAAAGGATCCAAGAGCATAGACTAGGCTAGTCTATCCCATACCCCATCCCATCATTGGGCAGGCAACATTGATGATAGAAAAAGCACAAGCGGAGGAGATTTCTTTTTAGGAGAAAGACTAGTGAGTTGGCTTAGCAAGAAACAAGGATGTGTTTCATAGTCAACAGCAAAAGCTGAATACGTTGTTGCAGCATTGAATTGTACAAACATTGCATGGATCAAACAACTGTTGGAAGGTATAAATGAGAAAGTTACTGAGCCAGTAACTATATTCTGTGACAATATTAGTGCCATTAATATTTCAAAGAATCCTATTATGCATTCTAAGACAAAGCACATATCTATCAAATATCATTATCTTAGAGACGAAGCTCAAGAGAAGAAAGTGGTATAGGAGTATGTTAGCACAAAAGAACAAATAGTAGATATCTTCACCAAACCAGTACCAAGGGACACTTTTGAATATCTCAGAAGTAAGCTAGGGGTCCTACCCCTATCTTCTACTCACTGACTGCATTCAGTGAAAGCATCAATCTGATGACTCTAATGAATATCTTTTGGGAGTTGATGCTGATTTATACACTTTTGGATGTTTTCTGAAGGTGTACAGAAATAATACAGGAAATACTATAGGGAATAGGAATTGAAGACAAATGCTTCGACCGAGACTCAATTGATACACAATAGCAGGAAATAACTTCTTAAAGAAAGTAATTATGTTTTAATTCTTTACTTTTTGGCATTGTTGTCAAAGGGGGAGAAGACTACTATAAAGGGGAGAAGACTAATATAGAGGAAGAAGACCTATCAGGGGAGAAGACTAAAAGAAAACTGAGCAGACTACAGATTGGAAAGAAGACTGAAAACAGGAGAAGTCTAATGTATGGGGGAGAGCATTTCAGCATTTCAGAATCATGGCAATCCAAATCTTTTAAGGTCAAATCAATTGGTTTTGCGATCAATGCCAAAGGGGGAGATTGTTGGCAATATTGCATTATAATAGACAATGAAAGATTGTTGGCATCTCATAAGGATATTGAGAAGGTTGTTGATGATTATGGATATAACTGATTAAAGATGTTTACTGTCTTGATATTATTATTTTGTCATTGATGTCAAGAAATTGATTTTCTAATTAAGTATGATGTTGCCATATCTTGAGAAGTATGATATGAAGATTATAAAGATGTCGGTAAAAGACACAAGAAAGATTATTATGAATAAGGTATTCAATGGGCAACTAGTACTGAGTCAGACAATGATGAGATCATGATGTTTAGATTGTTTTAACATCATACATATGTTGTAAAATGTAAAGGTTAATACTATACTATTTTATCAAGAAAAGAACCTAGTCGGTAAACCCTAAGGTTATTGCTATCAGTTAATGAAGGCGGAATGTCTATTGAGTGAAGTTTAGTATTCATCGAGTTGTTACTGAGTTGTAACCAAGCTATAACAAAATGCATTAAATGTTTACATGCATTATTTAATGAAGGAAGCTGATGAGCTCGAACTGATCAACGATTGGTGAGCCGTGAATGAAGTTTGTTAATGAATCTAAGGAAATGAAAAGTCGACATGAAGATCTATAGCTGAGATTGAACCGCAATACCCTGGCACAAGTTCCAAGACTAATATGCAAGTTCCAAGGCAGGGTAAAATATTTTCAGATTGAAAGATGCATTGAACCTGGACAAGATTGAAGATTTGATGGCTATGATTGATCATGGGAAATGTGATCAAGGAGATTAAGCGGTTACCTAATTGTTTATAAATAGGAAACTGTTGATAAACAATGCATGCAGGCAAGTGTATGCATAGGGATGCTACATAGTGATTACCGAGCATAGAAGCTTGAAGACCTATTTGAATAATAGAGTATAGAAGCCCAACAGATAGACAAGATTAGTTCTATGTCTAGATTGTATTGAACAAATAAGAATCTACTTTAGCATTTTAGATGTGAAGTTGCAAATAGATTTTATTACTGTTATTTTGTGAAAGTGACAGAAAATCTCTTAACCAAGTGGACTTAACAGTCTTATTTGTAAAACCCTCTAGCAAGGTGACATTCTGATTGAGTGTTTGAAATCCTTTAACAAGGTCACTTCTAACAAGGTGAAGATCCTAACAGATCTGAGGGAAATCCCTTAACTAGGTCACATCTAGCAATGTGTTTGTAATCTTTAACAGGATTTACTTTTAACCGAGCATACTCTAGAAGAGTATATTTCTTGGTGGGTCCAAATTCCCACAGTGGTTCTTCCCTATTTGGGTTTCCACGTTAAATCTGGTATTATGAGGTTTATGATGTTCATATGCTTTTAAGTTTGCATGTTTAACAGTTTTGGTTATATTACTGAAATATATGTTACCGAGGTTGAATCTAATGTTTTTATGGAAGATTAAGTTTGTATGATTCACCCCCCCCCCTCTCATCTTGTTGGATATTGGATCTGTACTTATATTAAGTATCATAACTATCACTAGGGTTGGATCTAGTAGATTCATCCCCCTATTTTGAATGTAAATCCCCCCAAGTAAAAATTGAACCTTAGTGAAGTTCCCATCTTTCTCTCAAGTGGCCAATTTGGCCAAGGTTCCCAATTTTCCACTTTACATTTTGGTGAACCCGATGTGTCTTATGCTTGCTTCCAATTTTCTTTTTTAGATTTTATTCATATGCAATTAATTGATTCATATTTGCAATCATTTTTGAAAAATTTAGCTTATTCACTTAATTGTTACATCAATTTCATAGCTAGTGTTCACCTTTACATTTTGGTGAGCTCGACTCCTTACACCCTTAATTCTGATTTTTGTTTTCAGCTTTAAGTGCATTCAACTTAAAATTCAAAATTTCATTTACAAGCTTAATTTCCTTACAATTTTTAATAATTTAGAGGTTGAATGCGCAAAACCCTAATTTTTGGATTTAAAATTGAGCCTGTCATTTGTCTAAATTGGATTAATTGTTTTACATTTGAGAACTCTTCAATTCTACAATTCAAGTTTTCATTTAAACTTTCAATTTTCAAAAAATTAAAAATTAAGTGGTTAAATCACAAAACCCTAATTTTTTAATTTAAAAATTGACATTGTGGATTGTGTGGATGTTGAATTAATTTTCAGATTTGGGTCTTTGCTTCAATTTCAAAATTCATTTTCCCTCCTTACAACATTCAAATTTTCAAATTTTTTTTATTTTAAATTCAGCATTTTATGCAACAAACCCTAATTATTAAAATTAAATTAATCTTATGTGCATTCAAATTTCCCTTTAAGAATTTGATTGGCTCAATTAAATCTAAAGCTTCTCATTGTCTTTTTCAACATCATAAAAGTTGGTCCTTAAGTGTGCCCTTTTTTTGTCCTTTCAATTAATCTTTTTACCAAACATTCTAAGTGTGTCCTATTTCAACCTTCAAGGCTTAATTTCGCATATCTAGACATCTCCAATATGCACATCCTTCTGCAACTTGCATAAAAATCACAATATCTTGCTTCCTTGAAAATTTGAAAAAAGGTTCACCACACCATGTGTTCGTACCAAGTTGCTACCCACTTGGTCCTGAAGTTTTCTTCTCAAATTTTGGGATCTTTCTTTGACTATATTCTGCTACATAATTCTAGAGATCTGTGAAATTTTATTGATTTTTGGTCACCCTAACGTTGAAAACAAATCTAAATTTCAACATTTCCATTCTCAATTGAATTTTAAAATTAAGTGGTTCAATACTCATACCCTAATTTTTAAAATTAAATTGATTTCTTCAATATTTCAACATTCCAAAATCTCAAAATTTTAATTAAGAGGTTAAATTTGGACAACCCTAATTTTAATTTTGGTTTTCCCTCCTTTTAAAATTAAGAGGTCATTTTCAAGCACTAATTTTCAATTTTAAATTCCTAGAAGATTACATTATTCTTGCCAATTTCCTTTCCCTAGTGCATGTGTTTTACTACTATTAGTCCTACCTATAGTATCCTCATTAGAAGAAGTTGTAGAATTAAGGCTACCCAAGGTTTAATTACCAAGGAAATGGAGCCTAATTTGGAAAGCTTTTTCAATGAGGATATTGCTGCCTCTTCCCATCCTTTAGATATTCCTATTTATCCTCTTAATAATTCTCACAATGAGGAAGAATCAATAACTAGAGTATTCATTGACTAATTGGTGAAGACGGATAATCAATTTGACAATCTTCAACAATGGATGAGTCAGGAATACCCGAAAAGTGAATCTCTCCCATTGATTGAAGGGTTAAAAAGAATGTTTCAAAGTGATAAGCATGGTGTTTATATCTTGTGTGGTATTGGTCATATTGTTCATTCTAATATCATGCCTATGAAGAGTTGTGCCAAAAACCTAGGTTATACACAACCTCCTAGTCAAGTTAATCATTCCATTCCCTTGACAACTTCCATGACTAGTGTTCCTACCTTGATGCAGGAGCATCCTCGGTTCATGGCAATCTTGCATCAACCAAAAATATTTCCTTTCTATTTTGTAGTTTCATCATTTCTTTCTATATTTCCCAGATGTGGCCCACCGGATCTTGAAGAGTTGGATTATTCTTAAGGAATTGATCATCTACCTTATCCCCAAACCATGGAGCATTTGGATCATTTTTCAGAAAGTTATCACTACTGGTTTTCGAGATAGTTTTTTGGTATCGGTTGACTGGTTGTAATCTACCGGGATCTACTAGATCTCTTCTATAGCTTACGGACCTCTGAGAGTTGATTCTTATGTTCCTTGGCATATGGAAAAACTTTCCCTTAGATCTACACTTCATCATTTATATTTTTTGGAGGAATTTCTTTGGTGGAATCCGACCTTGTTGTTTTTACACCTTAGGTCTTGTTCTTTCGTCATTTGATCCTTTTTGAGCTGACTAGATCCCTTTGGATCATAAAAATCATTGTAATAGAGCATTAGAATGTAGTTCAAGAAAGAGATAGAGCATAGAAGATAGATCCTAAGATTTGAGGTTTCGGTTGTGATCTATTATGTAATCAAGTATATTTTAGAAGGCCAGTGAGCCAGTTACTGTAACTTGGTTGCTCCTAGTTGATTGCAAACAATTTTCATGATATAAGTCATTTAGTTCTGCATTTTCTCCATCATATCTCTGAGTTTTCATTGTGTTTACTCTTGCCGACTGGCCCAAATTGATATCTTCAAGGTCACTCCTAACTGGTGACTCCACCAAGTGGTATTAGAGTGATCTTTCATTTTGGAGATTATGTTGTCTGGAGAAATTTTGTTGTAGGGTGACAGACTACGGATCCAACCTATAGCTTCAAAGGACTGGCATGAAGATGGCACAAAGAGGAAATAGGAATGGTGGAGTGCATGGGAATGCAGGCCCTACTGTGATGGAAATGTTGCAAAGAATGGCTGCCTGATTGGAAGCCATGGAGATAACCCAAAGAAGAGGCTGAAATATTGAAGATATAAGTGAAGATGAAGGAGAAGAAGCCCCGATAGAACAAGTAAACCCATTGGTATTTGATTTGGATGAAGAGAGGTTTTTGAGGGTTTTGAGTAAGGAAAATACTAAACCTCATTTTACCCTAACAAAATATGATGGAAAGTTGGATTCAAATGAATTGATGGATTGGATCTCAGAGATGGAGAAATATTTTGATTTTGAAAACACTAAAGAAGAAAGGAAAGAGAAATATGCCTATACTTGGTTGAAATGTCACACATCTCTTTGGTGGGAGAATTTTCAGGTTGATAGAGATAGAAGAGGTAAAGATAAGATCAAGACATGGGATTGGATGGTTTCTAAGTTGAAATCAAAATTTATGCCAGTTGATTATCAAGTGAATCTTTTCTGGAAGTTGCAACATTTGAGACAAAAGGAATCGAGTGTGAAGGAGTACATCAAGGCATTTTACAAGTTGAATATCAGATCCGGATATGTTGATGATGAAGTTGAACAAGTTGCAAGATATTTGAATGGATTGTAGGTGTCTATACAAGATGAACTCAGTTTGATCAAATTGCAAAGTGTCGAAGAAGCTTACTAGTATGCCCTGAAAGAAGAAGAGAAACTAAAAAAAATTCATGAGAAGAGGTAGAGAGGAAGAGGTGAAAGGTTTTCTAGAGGAAGATTTCAAGGAGGAAGAGGATATACCACAGCTAGATGAACTTGTACAGATTAGAACAAGGATGAGGAAGTGAGCAAAGAGGGTAATTCATATAGGAAAGATGATAGAAAATTCTACCATAGGAGAGAACTGGATTGCTACCGAAATGACAATTTTGGAAAAGATGACAGAAGACAAGACAAGAGAGTGTTTAGAGGAACTTTCTATAAGTGTGGAGGAGAAGGACATTGTTCCTTAGAGTGTAAGAAGATAGAGAATACCAGAATAATAGCCGTGGTGGAAGAAAACCCCACTACATCAGCTAATAAACCAGACGATGGAGAAATATTGCTAACGAGGAGAGCTTTGTGTCATACCAGGAGAGATGAAGAGCCCTTGAATTGGAAGAATTTGTACAAGACCAGATGTAAGGTATCTGGTAGGTGTTGTAAAGTTGTCATTGATAGTGGTAGTTCAAATAATCTTGTTTCAGAATAGATGGTGAATAATTTAAATTTGGAAATATTGAAACACCCTAATCCTTATCAGATAGCATGGATTCAGGATGATCATAAGTTGTTAGTAAGTGAGAAATGTTTAGTAAAATTGAAAATTGGGAATTATCATGATGAAGTCTTGTGTGGTATCATGCCAATGGATATTTGTCACCTTTTCTTGGGTAGACCTTGGCAGTTTGACAAACATGCAATACATCATGGGAGGAAGAATACATACACTAATGTGGCCAATGGGATGAAGCAAACCTTGTTGCCCTTAGAGGAACCTTCGAAGAGTGAATTCTGTATGAATGCTAGAATTTGTTTGGTGGATGGAAGGAAATTCTTGGATGGAATGAGACATGAGAATGTGTGTTTTTCCTTGGTTCCTAAGAAGACTAAGAATCTAGAGCAATAAGAAGAACAACCAGAAGAGATAAAATATTTGTTGACAGAATATGAAGACATCATTTCAGATAATGTGCCTGGTGGATTACCACATGTGAGAAGTATCAGTCATTGCATTGACTTGGTTCTTGGAGCTAGTTTGCCTAACAAATCTACACACTGGATGACATCGACAAAGAATGAAGATTTGAATAAACAAGTGTAGGAGTTATTGAAGAAAGGTTTGATCCGAGAAAGTATGAGTCTTTGTATAGTACCAACAATATTAGAACCTAAGAAGAATAGAGAATGGAGAATGTTTACTGATTCTAGAGCAATAAATAAGATCACAATGAAATACGGGTTTCCTTTGCCTAGGATGGATGGCATAATGGACTGTTTGAGTGGAGCCAAATAATTTACAAAGATAGACTTGAAGAGTGGGTATTATCATGTCAGGATCAGAGAAGGAGATGAGTGGAAGACAACATTCAAGACAAATGAAGGACTATATGAGTGGTTTGTGATGCCTTTTGGGTTAACTAATGCACTGAGTACTTTCATGAGGCTGATGAATGAGGTATTGAAGAAACTATTGGGTAAGTTTGTTATTGTATATTTGGATGACATTCTGATTTTTAGTAAGACAAAAGAGGAGAATTTGTTGCATTTGAGACAATTTTTGCAGAGGTTGAGAGAAGAAAAGTTGTTGATATATTTTAAGAAGTGTACTTTCATGAAGGATGAGTTAGTATATTTCGGATTTGTGATATATGAGGATGGTTTGAAGATGGACCTTGAGGAAGTAAAATAAATTGTTGAATGGCTTACATGAGAAAGCATTGGATAGGTAAGATCATTTCATGGATTTGCTAGTTTCTACAGTAAGTTCATCAGAAATTTCAATTTAGTTTGTAACCCTATGACTGAGACAATAAGGGGAGATAGGAAGGAGCTCAAGTGGACCACCGAAGAAAACAAAAGTTTTGAACTATTGAAGAAAAAAATGACTAACCAAACCTGTGTTAGCTTTACTAGATTTCAATAAAGTATTTCAAGTGGATTGTGATGCAAGTGGAATAGCAATAGGAGAAGTCTTAAGTCAAGAAGGGAGGGCAGTAGCTTATTTCAGTGAGAAATTGAATGACGCTTGGAGGAGATATTCTATGTATGATCAAGAATTTTATGCCATAGTTCAAGCCTTATGTTATATACAGATCATCAAGATTTGCATTATTTGAACAATTAGAGTAAGTTGAATCTGAGACATATGAGATGGGTAGAATTTTTGCAAAGTTACACCTTTATGTTGAGGCATAGAAGTGGAAAATATAACAAAGTTGTTGATGCATTGAGTAGGAGAAGGAATTTGCTGATAGAGATGAGAGTGACAGTATTAGGATTTGAGGAGTTGAAGACCTTGTATGATGATGACCTGGAATTTGCAGAACCTTGGAGAGCATGTAGAGAACCGGTTACGATAGATAGAAGAAAGTGGTTGGATTACTTCATTCAGGATGGGATGTTATTTAGAGGAGTTCAGTTATGCATACCTAGGAGTTCTATGAGGGAGAATCTAATAAAGGAGAAATGTAGTGGAGGATTAGCCAGAAACTTTGGTGTTGATGAAATAGTAGCAGTGGTGAGTGAGCATTACTTTTGGCCCCAGATTCATAAGGATGTTACGAAATATGTGCAAAGTTATAGATTTTGTCAAGTTGTAAAGGGTAGTAGTCAAAATGTGGGATTGTATAAACCTTTGACAGTACCAGAAAGAACTTGGAAGGATATAAGCATGGATTTCATGCTAGGATTGCCTAAAACACAAAGAGGGAATGATTATATATTTGTGGTAGTGGATATATTCTTGAAGATGGCTCATTTTATACCTATAAGAAGACATCAGATGCAATACATATAGTAGACCTATTTTTCAAGGAAGTCATGAACTTGCGTGGATTACCTATGAGCATAGTTTCAGACAGAGACACTAAATTTGTTGGTTATTTATGGAGAACACTTTGCAAGAAGATGAAGATAGATTTGAATTTTAGTTCTAGTTTTCACCCATAGACTGATGGATAGAAAAAAGTTGTTAACTAGAGCTTGTGAAATTTGTTAAGATGTCTAGCTAGAGACAAAACTAGAAGTTGGTATTTGATTCTTGCACAAGAAGACTTAATAATTTAGTAAACAAGAGTACCAGAAGGATACCTTTTGAGATTGTTACCAGAGCACATCCTAGAGGTATATCAAAATTAAAAGATATTGACAGTGAAGATCAGAGAAGTTCAAAAGTAGAAGAGTTTGTATATCACATGGACTTACATATTCATGTTAAGCAACATTTGGAGGACATGAAAAACAAGTATAAGGAGAAAGAAGATGAGAAGAGGCAACATAAGGAATTTGAAGTTGGCGATGAAGTGATGGTGTGTCTAAGAAAAGAAAGATTCCCAATTGGAACTTATAACAAGTTGCATATGAGAAAGTTTGGACCTTGCAAGATTTTGAGAAATTTCAGTTCTGGAAATGCATATGAAGTAGAGTTATTGGATAGCCTAACTATTTCACCTATATTTAACATTGCAATTATTCATGAATATCATGAACCAGAATTCAGTGAGGAGAGTATTGTAGACTTGAAGAAATATTTTCCATAGAACGAACCAAATTAGATTGAAGACATTTTGGATAGTAGGATTGGGCGTAGTACCCAAAACATTCAGTATAAGGAGTATCTAGTGAAGTGGAAGGACAGACCAGTTGAGGATTCATCTTGGGTTTCTTAGGTAGAGGTAACCTGCCTTGGTTTCACTTTGACCCCAACAAAGTGAGAGACTCACTTTTTCAACAACCCTAGATGTGTGATGCAGGAGCATCCCCGGTTCATGGAAATCTTGCATCAACCAAAAATATTTCCTTTCTATTTTTCTTTCTGTATTTATCAGATTTAGCTTAATGGATCTCGAGGAGTTGTATTTTTCTTAAGGACTTGATCATCTACCTTATCCCCAAATCGTGGAGCATTTTGGATTATTTTTCAGCAAGTTATCTCTACCGATTTTCGAGATATTTTTTAGGTACTAGTTGTAATCTACCGGGATCTACCAGATCCCTTTCATAGCTTGTAGAACCCTAAGTTGATAATGATGTTCCTTGGTGTGTTTTTGATCTTTCCCTTTGATCTACACTTCATCCTTTGGATTTTTTGAAGGAATTTCTTTAGCGAAGGCCAACCTTATTGTTTTTACATGTTAGGTCTTGTTCTTCAGCATTTGAGCCTTTTTGGACTGACCGGATCCGTTTGAATCATATAAATCATTGTAATTGAGCATTAGAAGGTAGTTCAAGAAAGAGATAGAGCATAGAAGATAGATCCTAAGATTTTAGGTCCTGGTTGTGACCTGTTTTGTAATCAAGCATGTTTTAGCAGCCCAGTGAGCTAGTTACTGTAACCCAGTTGCTATCGGTTGATTGCAAACAATTTTCATGATATAAGACATTTAGCTCTGCATTGCCTCCATCATATATTTGTGTTTACATTTTGTTTACTCTTGTTGACTGGCTTGGATTGATCTCTTCGAGGTCCCTCCTAACCTGTGACTACACCATACCTTCACATCAAACATCATGGCTACTTCTACACAAAATGTCATAACTACAAATGTTATTCATGGGGAAAATACCTCTTCATTCATTCCTCCTAGCATGAATGTTCCCCTTATTACCCAATCACATTCACCACCTATAAATATTAGTCAAGGGGGCAACTCCTTTTATCAAAATTATTTCATCCCTCCCATGAGTCTTCCATGTGCTACCCAATATTCTCCATTACCAACTTATCATAATGATCCACCTCCTTATTCTCAATCTCTTCCTTCATTGAACAATGTTACTCCTTCCTCTCAATCTAACATGTCTAATTCCAATCCTTTTATCAAATCTACAATCAATAGCCTTGCCCAAACAATATCTTCCTTAAAACAACAAATAACTTCTATAAATCAATCCAAGTATAATGTGTCGACATTTGATGTAGCGAGCCCATTATCTCATGACATATTTAAAGTCATCTCGCCTAAACATGTAGAAGTTCCTAAATTGGAACTTTATAATTGAAAAGTTGATCCTTTAACTCATGTTAAAACATTCCAAACTTTGTGTAGTGACTTTTCTCATGATCAAAGGTTGTTAGAAAAATTGTTTACTAGAACATTAAGGGATAGAGATTTGCAATGGTACTTTTCTTTGCCTCCTTATTCTATTACTTCTTTTCAACAAATAGCTAATTCTTTTATTCAATAATTTCACAATAACATTGGTCCTAAAGTTACTTTGACTAATTTAATGCATTGTAAACAAGGTATTAAAGAAAAGTGATTGATTTTATTAGTAGATATAACCATTTGTATTCTCAAATTTCTTTTCCTATGCTTGATCAAGACATTCAAAATATTTTCATTGCTAATTTACAAAAACACATTAGGGATAAACATCTTTTAACTAAGTTTACTTCCTTTTTGCAGTTGTACGTAGTACTTCAATATTATCAACCTACTATGAGTCAGTTGGAACAATCATCTCCTTCCATGGCTCCGAGTGATAAGGGTGATAATGCTCAACAACCGTTTGCGAAGTTAAAACCAAACAAAGGATTCATCCAATTCAATGACAACACCAACAACAATCAATTCATAGGTGCTACAGGTGTGCCTCCTTTATGTAAATTCTTTAACAGAGAAAAAGAGTTTACTCCCTTGAATGAATCTTTGCATAGCATTATGTCTCAGTTAATACAAAGTAATGTCTTAAAACTTTCTCAAATTAAACCAATTGATCCATCTAAAACAAATTCCCCTTACTTTGATGCTAAATCTTTTTGTTAATATTATCACCATCCTAGTCATGATACTGAGAAGTATTTTTCATTGTGAAGTAAGATTCAAGAATTGATTGATAACAACACTATATATGAGGCAGGTGTGAATGATAAAGGAAACAAATCCGTAGCTTCTCCTAATCAAAACCTTCAAATTTTTAGTGATCATTTACCATCCCATTCCACTAATGTGAGTGAGGCTGATCATCCTTCTTTCTCTCCCAATGATGTGAGCCTTGAAACTAATAAGGTGGTGAACCTTTTGGATCAACAAGAACCTCCTAAGGATTTATGTATAACATTTGATCCTAGTGAGACCATTAAGGCACCCAATGGCCCATTATACATAAGTGAAAATTCAATGGTATACCCGCTAGAGGAGTCCTCATTGATCCTGCTTGCATGGTTAATGTGATAAATAAAAAATTTATTTATACTTTACAATTGCATCAACTGATATATGATGATATTAATGTGATAGTTAAAGTTTTGGATGGATTCTCTTGTCCTACTATCGGTTCTATAACACCTCCTATCAATGTTAGCACTAAATTGTTAGATGTTAAATTTTCTATCATTCCTACATCCAATCAATTTCATGTGAAGTTGGGACATCCTTGGATCTCTTCCAAGAAAGAAATCACTTCTAGTGTCCATAATTTTATGAAATTTCCTCATAATTATAAAATCATAACTATTAATCATAGCATTTTTCAACCTACACTGAGGCGCATAGATGTTTGTCTTAATTATTTTTGGTCTAAATAATTCAAGCCTCTTGAACCTAGAAGTGATGCTCTTTTTAGATCATATCAAAATTGGAAGCATGAAATTATTTTATCCTTGATTAAACCTAGAAATACAACACTTAGCATTCCTCTTGATGATCATATACCCCTTCTTGAGGATAAGATTATTCTTCCCAAAGAGGCATCTATTCCATCTCCTAAAGAGAAGAGTATCCTTTCTCTCAAGAAAAGAGATATTCCTCTTCCTAAAAAAGAACCCATTCCTTCTCCTATGGATAAGTCTCCTCTTCCTCCAAAAGGTAGAAAAACTCTTCCTCCTAAAAAACAAACTGTCCCTACTAAGGTTAGACCTATTCCTCCTCATGATGGACCCCATCTCCTTCCTACACCTCCTATTCCCCCTTTATATGGTGTGGTTCCTCCTCCTTTGTCTTATGATGAAAAGAGAATTGCCTCTCCTATTTTCCAACCTAAAAGACCCCAACCAATTCATCCTTCCTTAAAAGAAGAACCAAAACATACAACTAATGAACTTAAATCTTCTCAACCTTCAACCAAGACTAGCCGAAACCATTGTACGAGAGAGCACTGACGATGACATCATGCTAGAGCTCATGAAGTTTCTTCCCAAACATGATGTTCAACCTAATTCTCTAGGATGCAAAATTCTTAAGAAAAATAAGGGTTCAAGTTCTATTCATATTAGAGCTCCTATTCTTATTAATCTTGATGAAGAAATTGGTGAAAATATTCTTAATGATGAAAATGTTAATCCTAATATTTCTATTGATGAATATAAATATGTTCATGTTGACAATGACTTATCTGCAAAATTTTCAAAAGTGTTAATCCTAGCTCCTAGTAACGAACAAAGTGACTTATCATTAGACCATGGTCCTTGTTAGGAACTTGTGATAACTCCATCTACTATTCTTGGTATGGCTTCTCTTGCATGTTGTTCACCTTCCCAAAATAATGTTCAGAAAGATCGAGGGGAGGATGACATGCTTGATTAGCTTCATTAGAACTATAGACACTCTCTCTCCTCTCTTGCTTGTTTGTGACATTCTTCCATTTGTTCTCCCTATTCTTCTATTTGTTGTCCCTAGTGTTTACTACTTGAGGATGATGCAAAGCATTTAGATCTCTTTTGGTCTCTCCCATTTTGACTCAAAATACACTTGTGTTCCCTTCTTCCATGGCAGTTTCCTCTGTTTCGGGGATGAGGATGATTCTATGCATATACATATACATGATATACACGAGCTATCATAAAAATCATACCGACTCCAAAGTTAGGTGAAACCACCTCATTCTTTGTGCTTTGTGTTCATTATCATTTGATTTATCCTCTCTTGGGGTGTAAATTATTGCAATAACGTACTTTTCTTCTTTGAGTATATATCCTACCTTAAAGCAATTTCTCTCAATAAGGCATACACAATCGCTTTAACATAGGGGCATACACTCTACTCATGATCCTCTCTTTTCATACTTAAAGTTACTTATCAAGCTCTGTCTTTGCTTTGTAATTTTTGGTGCTTCTTTTCATGACTCATAGTAAGTGAACCCTACTAGTTATAGTCATGGTTATCTCTCTTTCACGATCTTCCCATTTACCTTATAATTGAAGTCGTAAGATCCTAAAGTCCACTAGGGGCTTGGTGAACCTTCCCTCCTTGATATGGTGAAAGTCTTTCAATCTTAATTCCTTGTACTTTACCGACAGTATTTGTGTAAGCTCATACTCCTTCTAAAGTCGGGGCTGAATGTAACATCCAAAAATTGCACCCCTTGCAATTTTTTGACTTCATTTGGGTCTTCCCCTTAGTGTTTGCACCCCTTTGCCTGATCAAAGACCTAAATATGCTCATGCCCGTCAAAAACTCATTGCAATTCAACCTTGTACTCTATCCAGACCTTGATCCTGCCCCAAAATAGGGTGGGACCAGGGCGTGGCGTCTTGGGATCCCCTATTTGGGACCTCCCTTGATCCTCTCCCCTTGGACTTAACTCAAATTTGAAGTGAGAATTCCCTCCTATATCTTCTCAAGTTTGAAAATCACTCAATTAAACCTACTAGAAAGTGTATAAGAGGGATTTCCCCTCTTATTTATCAATCCATCCATAATAAGGCATACACACAAGAGGTCATAAAGCATTCAATCATTCAAGATAAATTGACCATTTTTAGTCTTCCTTCAAGCTTTGGAGAAGCAATAGAGACAAGATTTCAAGCATTGAAGAGGAGATCGACATTCTACTTCATGAAACCCTAATTCCATGTGGAGGCAAGAAAAACTTCACAAGGAGGTATAAGCATTTCAATTTTAGTCAATTCAACATCCCCACAAAGAGGAGGATTTCTACTTCCAGTCCTTTCATTTACATTATTTCAACCACTTGGTTAATACTGAAACTGGGGTTTTATTTAAAGACAAACCCCTATTCCCAACACATTTCCCTTTCTTTGTGGGTGCAGGAAACTAGTGCATAGCTATAGTTCTGGAATTAAGATTTATTCGCAGACAAAAAACCCTTTTTCATGTGCAAAATGTTAGGAGGACCGATAGGAGGGTCCCCCTATCCAGACACATAGTCCCTACAACTTTTGCCAAATTTTGTAGAGCAACTTTGAACCATCTCAAACTTCTTAGATCCAGGTGCACTGTTGAATCATGAATCTATAGCTCATTGTTTTCACATACTTTGTCTCCATTTCTAGCACTTTGTCTTAATTAAATCAATCAACTTACAAAAGAGGGTCAGTTGCACTTTAATCCATTCCAATATACTTAGTATTCAATCCTTGCATCCTCTAGGGTTTCATCTAGTAGATTCATCCCCCTCTTTTGAATGTAAAGTCCCCCCAAGTGAAAATTGAACCTTAGTTAAGTTCCCATCTTTCTCCCAAGTGGCGAATTTGGCTAAGGTTCCCAATTTTCTACTTTACAACTACAGATGCCCACTTGAAATGTAAAGTTATATTTTGATGGTTAATGAATGAAATTTTTTTTTGGTTGTCTTATAATTTTTATTCGCATCTTGTATGAACTTTTATGTTAATGATATTCAATTTTGTCTTCCTCCAGTAGTAATGTGTAATCTAGATATGGGTCTCTTTCAATGAAAGAGTTAAAGTCTATTTTCTAAGTTATTGAAATGTGTGATGATTGAAAATATTAGTCATTCTATTATAGTTTTCAGAATAGATTGTGTAAGTCATAATATGTTCAAAGTTTACTGAATGTGTTTCATAGAAAGTGCTGATATTATGTGGGTTAGACTCTGTTTACCCTAGGCAAGCACTAATCAAGTTTAAGTTTTCAGAACCATTCTTATATCACCTTTTATATTCCTTGTTTTTTTATGCATTCTTATTTCACCTTTTATATTTTTGTAGTAGGAATAATTATTATATTAGATAATCAATCTCAGTTCATGTATGAAAGAAGTAAACCAAGGTTGTAGCCACAACCAAAATTTTATTAGTCTTTTCTTGGTATATTTTCATTGAGATGTCTTCTTAATGTAGCAATGTCAACCTGCCTTGATCTTGTAGAGCCAAAAGTGTAGGAGACTGCAGCCTTGGTGGCTGAGTCTCATTCATTTTCCAAATCCAACCTTAGACCTATGGATAGGAACATGGCTAAGTATTCAGGGTTTAGGGATCTATTTATTTGGGAACCAACATGTCCTTTGTCAACTTACACCCGATTACCATAGGCATACCAGCTAGCCTAGCATCATCCAAACCGATCTTCTTCAACAATTCCTTTACATACTTAGTTTGATATATGAAAATACCTTTATCTGATTGAGTAATTTTCAATCCCAAACAAAATTTCATCTCAACAAACATAGACATATCAAATTCATTATGCATATCATCAGCAAACTTCTTGCACAAACCATCATTTCCACCAAAATAATATCATCCACAAATACCTCAATAATCAAGATGTTGTCATGATCAATTTTGAAGTAGAAATTGCTATCAGTAGTACCTTTATTGAATTCAGGCTTCATCAAATATTTATCCAATCTGGTATACCAACTTTGGGGCCTTGTTTCAGTCCATACAATGCTTTCTTCAATCTGCAAACCATGTCTTTTTCATTTGTCAACTAAAAACCATCTGGTTGCTCAATGTAGACTTGTTCTTCTATCTCATTATTAAGAAAGGGTGACTTGACATCCATCAGATAAACTTTAAAATCTTTGTAAGAATCATAAGTAATAAATAATCTAACAACTTCAATTCTAGCTACTAGAGCAAAAGTCTCCTCAAAATCAATACCTTCCATCTGAGAGTAATTCGTAGAAACAAGTCTTTCTTTATTCCAAACAACTTTACCTTGCTCATTCAATTTATTCTGAAAGACCCATTTAGTTTTAATTACATTTTTAATCTTAGGTTTGGGAATAAGAATCCATGTATTATTCTTCTCCATCTGATTCAATTCTTCTTCCATTGCTTTAACCCAATTTTCATCTTTACAAGCTTCATTAACATCTATAGGTTCAATCTTAGAAATCTAGCAATACTCTTCTACAAATATTGTTCTAGTCATCACAACTTTATTCTTATCACCTATAATATAATTCTCCAAATGATTCAATCTCATATACCTAGGAGTCTTAGGATTTTCTTGATTTTCAAACTCTTGAACTCTTTCTTCTGCATTAGCACTTGCACCTTCTCCTTCATTCTCAAGTTTTTCTAGATCACTCTAAATTTGGTTCTGGGTCTACATTATCTCTCCTTTATCTGAACTGACATCTTTATCATCTAAATTGTATCTAGATCATCTGGGCTAATACACATTTCATTCATCAACTTTCACATTAGCACTTTCAACTATCTTTCTCAATATCTTATTATAACACTGGTAGGCCTTGATCTTAGTAGAATAACGAAAAAATATTCCTTCATGACATCTAGCATAAAACTTCCTAAATCTTCATCTCTTGTGATATAGTATTAACTTCCAAAAAGTATAAAATATCTAACTGTAGGAACATGACCAAACTATAACTCATAAGGAGTCTTACTGATATCATCTTTGATATGCACTTAGTTAAGGGTATATACAATAGTACTCATAGCTTCTCTCCAGTAGATATGCAAAACATTTCCTTCAATCATCATGGATCTAGCAGATTCCTAAATTGTCCTATTCTTCCTTTCCACAACACCATTCTACTGAGGAGTCCATGGAGTAGATAACTGTCTCTTCACCCCATGCTCTTCACAAATAGAATTGAACTTACAAGAATTAAATTTACCACCTTTGTTAGATCTCAGACACTTCAACTTTAGTCTAGTGTTTTTCTCAACCACAGCTTTTAAATAATTGAACTTCTCCAAGGCTTCAGACTTCTCCCTTAAGAAAGTAACCCACATCATCCTTGAGTAGTCATCAATTAGCAACATGAAATACCTGTCACCTTGAAATCTTCTTACTCTAGAAGGAGCACATAGATCAGTATGTACAAGATCCAATATTCCATTAGAAGTATGCTATTTTCTTTTGAAATTAACTCTTGCTTGCTTCCCTAACTGAAATTCCTTACATACTAGATTAGTAGGCTTTACTAACTTAGGCAGATCTCTCACTGCTTGACTAGAACTGATCTTAACCATGTAGTCAAAATTTACATGAAACATCCTTCTATGCCACAACAAACCTTCATAAATCTGAGTGATCAAACAACTTTTACCACTACCATTCAAGTGAAAGATATTAGCTTTAGCCTTTGTACTTGATGCAATCTCAATTTCGGAGTTACTCAAGATCGTGCATTTTCCATTCTTGAATTCTATATCATATCCCTCATCAACAATATTTCCAACACTCAAAATATTATGCTTTAGACTTTCAACATACAAGACATCATCAGTGTTATGCTTACCATCAAGAGAAATAGAATGTCTACCACGGATTATACCATCTTTGTTATCACCAAATATTACTATACCACCATCATACTTTTCCATACTTACAAACTTACTCTTATCACTTGTCATATGATACAAACATCTTCTATCTATAACTCATTGATCTTTCTCTTCTTTCTCCTCAATAATGTAGCTAGTAGAAACAATAGGCACTAGATCATCTTCCTTGATAGAAATAAAAACCCATTCAGCTCCTGAATTCCTTTTCTAAGACTCGTAATCTATCACACCTTCATTAGTAGCATAATAACACTTCTTCTGATACTTAGGCTTGTATGACTTCAATGGCTTCTTATAAACTCTTTCCGGACACCTAGAAAAAGATGTCCTATCTTATTGCATGAAAAACATTTAAGATGTAAGTTTCCTTCATACTTACCGACACCTTTAGGTAGTCTTCTAGAAATCAAGGCTTTCCTCTCTTCAAGCTCTCTCACCTCCTTCTCATATTTGGACACCCTTGTAGAACTTTTTCCTAATCATACTTCTACTTCCCAAAAATAGTAGCTTTGAATGCATATTCTGACTTAGGAAGAGTTTCACCAAATTTGCTCAACTGAAAGGCAACAAGATTCCTAATCAACATGTCTCTAGTCACACTACTCACCATCTAAGTCTACTCAATAGACTTAGATGGTGAGTAAGGCAACAAGCTTTCCTCTCTTCAAGCTCTCTCTTCTCCTTCTCATATTTGGACACCCTTGTAGAACTTTTTCCTGATCATACTTCTACTTCCTAGAAATAGTAGCTTTGAATGCATATTCTGACTTAGGAAGAGTTTCACCAAATTCGCTCAACTGAAAGGCAACAAGATTCCTAATCAACATGTCTCTAGTCACATTACTCACCATCTAAGTCTACTCAATAGAAGTAGCTTTGTGCTTGTAAGAAGGAGTCAAGGATCTCAGCACTTTAGCTACAATCTCAAATTCAACCAATACTCCACCGACACATCTAATATTCAACACAAGCTCATTCACTTTCTGTATAAAGGAGGTAATGTTTTCATCTTCACCCATCTTCAGCATCTCATACTTTACCTTCAACCTCTGCAACTTAGAAACTTTCACATGACTGTCATCTTCATACAAAGTATCTAGCTTCTTCTAGAGCTCATGAGCATTCTACAAATCCATTACATTAGTCATCTTAGAATCAAACAAGGCACTCAAAAATGTTTCCTTCACTCTAATATTGAATTCAACTTCCTTAATCTCATATGGAGTGGTAGAAATATTCAGAGGAGGCCAAGCTTCTTCCAAAGGATCTAGCTCTAATACCAATTGTTGGTAACAATGAAAAAAACTGAGAGGGGGGGTGAATCAGTTTCCACAATAACTTTACTTAAACTTAACCACAAATTCAGATCTGAAAATTAGAAATGAAAGCACAAATCAACACCACATTAATAACACACAAAACACCAATATTTTGATGTGGAAAACCCAGTTAAGGGAAAAACCATGGTGGGAACCTACCCACAATGAGATAATACCCTATTAGGAGTAAATGAAATATTACAATGAGGAATGCACATTCATTCAAGCACACTGACCAAGCCAAACTACTCAAACACAATAACAACAAGGGCTACATCCTCAAGCAAGACTCATTTTTTTAGAGAAAGATTTAGATTACATCTGGAGGATCATGAAATGATAGAGCATAATCTTGTCATTCCTGATTACAATTTTAATTGAGCATATATACTGCTCTTCCACACTTCTTCCTGCTTCTTCTCTACTATCGAAAGATTAAAGCATTATTCCTCATTTCACATGCTTATTGATATGACAAATACATCTGCAACAAGATATTACATTAATTTATACATATCATCAACCTATATTTCAAGGTCGGATCAACACATCACAAATTACAAGAACACACTACCCCAATGCATGCAGACCAAAACAATGTCGACTAATACATAGTCTGGACCCAAATCAACTCCTTGAACACAAAAAACCTCCAAGAATTATGTAATGATCATCTGCAACACACTACAATCAACATGAATATCGCATAACACAAAGAACACCACTGGATCAATAAAATGATCAATAACATGCACAACAATCAATGTAGACCAACAACATGGACAAAACATGATCTAAAAACATCCACAAGCAATGTGAATTACCATACAAACAACCGCAACATCACTAACTAAAATATTTATCATCATTATACTGAAGCTCAAGTATACTAACTATACTGAATGACAAACTAGAAAATTCACTTACGGACCTTCAAATCACAAACCATCAGAATTGAGGACACAATAGAATGTCCCAAACACTCTGCCAAATCCACAAAACAAGATGCTACAATTGTGAAACAATGTGAAGCAAAAAAAGAATATAGATCAACACAACCAACTGCAAAACCAACCTCAATATCAAATCACACAAATCGATCAAAACATCATGCGGACCACTGAAACTTTTGTTGAATCAACTAGAGATACTTAACTCAAAAAATTTTAAACCACAATAGGTTAAATGCAACACACTGACAAAACAAACTCATTGAATCTGACTGCAACACACAAAGGAATATGTTAACATCAATGAAAAACATTGTTCTAGCAAACTTCAAAAACAATATCCAACACTAGTGTCTATCTCCAAATCATGGTGGGGTGGACCTAAGGGTTCCAGTAGGTCAAGAGGTTGTTGCCTACCTCCTTTTAGGACTTGTGGATTTTTTCTTGTACGTTGGATGGATCTCTTATCTTCTTCCCAGTATGTCTTTATTCATGATGTTGATTATTCAGTTATTGTATTAGTAGATGACAAGTATCATTGGAAATCATTGTAATTGTAGCATTATTATTGTATTTTGGAATCTCCTTAGGGAGATTTATATAATGTAATTAATTAAATGTAATAAAAAGGAAATATAATTCTAGAGTAGTATTTAAGTGGTTCAGTATTTGTACCAACTACTCTTATGTAGATGGATGTGTTATCATATCTTATCCAAAAAGGTTATCATGGGAACACTTAGTTTGGTGTTTAAAATGAACCTAGTGATAGATGTGAATATTCTTACATTATGTAATGTTGTTATTATTTCCTCATGGTTTAGCTTTCTTAGATCTTGTTTAGAGAATTGCATTAGTAGCAATGTTAGGGAACTTGCAAGAGGACATAGTTTATGTGAATGTTTATCTTCCACTTGTGGATTTGTTATAATTAATTCCATGATGAATTTATGATTGTAATGTAATTTGTTTAAAAATGAAATAAAATTTATTGCTATATTATTTGGTTAGTTAGTTGTTGTCCTCTAGGGTTCGTTAGTGGGGTGTTACATTACTGGTATCAGAGCCCAAGTTTCTACACAGGAACTCTAGTGCATATGTGCCTATTATGATATCTTTAGGTAGGTGTCTTTGGATGATCTCCATTAATGCCTATCTTTCTATGTCTCTTTCTTTAGTTTTTCCTTTAGATTCTGGCCTTATGGTTTCTTTAGATTTGTGTTAGGAGAGATGTCTTCTAGGGGTAGGGGACAAGGGTGAGGTAATAATATAGGAACCCATATTGGGATGAGTACTAGGAGTCTCATAAGGAGAAATCCGGAAATAATTATTAGGAAGACCATTATTGTGATCATCAAAGTGATTAGAGGGGAGAGGATCAAAATAATTATTAGAATGAAGGATGAGGAGGTCATCAGATGCTTCACCTTTTATAGGAGATCATTTCCCTTTTATGACCTAGATAGGAGGGTTCTTAACATCAGGAGTCCCATCACTCTTAGCATCAACAAAGTGAGAGGACTCATTCACCTCCTCAAAGAATAAATTGTGAGTCTCCTTGTAGGAAGACCATAGTCAATCATAAGGATGTCATTATACCTAGACATATGAGAGATCTTCTTAGGTCTCGACAACCTAGTTATGATGGTTCTAGTAGTGGTGCTGAGGCAAAAACTTGGTTGATTGACTTGGATAGGTTCTTTTCTATGCACCCTTATAGCAAGAAAATGAAGGCTAGGTGTTCCATCATGCACCTTAAAGGGTTTGCATCCACTTGGTAGAACTTGGAGGAGAAAACAACTCCATCTTGATATTGATTTTATATCCTAGGAGATGTTTTTATAGAGGTTCCAAGATTGTTTTCTATCAAATGATTGGAGGAAGAGGCATATTGATGAGTTTCATGATTTACGATAGATGGCCATATTTATAGAACAGTATGAGTACAAATTATTTTAACTTAAGAAATATGATAGTATCATAGATGATGAGGCCATGTTAATTCAACACTTTATTAGGGGCCTCAATGCCCATATTAGTGGTAGAGTTTCGATCTTTGAGCCCAATACCATGGACATTGTAGTGGAAAAGGCTTGGTTGGTTGACAAAAATTTGGCCATGGCTTTTGAGGGTTAGATAGGTGCTTATATTGGTAGTGCCCCTCCCTCTGGTCCAGTGGCTAGGGGTAATCAGTCTCAGGTAGTTGGTTCTTACAAGAATCACCATGTACCCTGTAAGGGTGGAAAACAACAACAACATAGAGAAAAGAACTCTTAGGGTCATCAAAATGCTCATGGGGGTGGTCCTTAGTTAAGGTAGGAACACGGTTGGCTTCACAACAATTGCTATCTCTCTAATTATCTCACTCAGAGTGCACAACAATAGTCTAGTAGAGGTAGCTTCTAATAGTCTAGTGCACCTTTTGTAGGCAGAAGTTTTGGCAGATGGGGTTATTTTTCTTGTGGCCAACATGGTCATATTGTAGTATAGTGTCCTCAAAAGAATTTTTATGTATCTAGTTAGAGGAAAGCTTCTTTAGATCCGATAGTGGGTGACATAGGAATATTTCACAGAGTATTTGTGGCAGTTGATAGTCATCGAGCAAAGCATCAGGGTACTATGATTAAGACTTTAGGTGTGTTAGGTGGCATCCCTAATCTATTTTGTTTGAATCAGGTGCTTATGATTCCTTTGTATCTCATACTTTTGTAGAGCGATTTGGGCTTGTGACAACAAAGCAATTTGATCGGTGGTAAGCTAAGTAAGAAACTAGTTCTAGGGAAAGAGTAGGTTCCTTTATACATGGTTGTGTTTTGCACTTATGTTTCTTCACCATTGTAGTGGACCTTTGTATTAATCCTTTGGGGTGTTATGGTGTGGTTTTTGGAATGAATTGGCTGGATGTGCACCAATCTTGCATCAATTGCTAGCATAAGATGATGTAGTGTTTCGATAACTTTGGTTGGAGAGTAGAGGTAGTAGGGGTCTAGAGACCCATATCTCTTCATATGATTTTATCCACGCAGTTGAAGCGGTGCTTGAGACAGGGTTGTTAGTTGTTTTCAATCTTAGTTAATGATCTTGATGAGGGTGAGTGTTGGGAGGTTTCTCTTGATATTCACCCTATCCTTTATGATTTTGCAGATGTGTTTCCCAATGATACTCAAGGTATGCCACCTAATCATGATATTTATTTCCATATTGATCTTGTATTTGGAGCATAACTTATTTATAGAGACCCATATAGTATGACTAGTCAAGAGTTCAGTGAGCTCTAATTGTAGTTGGAGTTGTTGGCTAAGGGTTTAATTAATCCTAGTGTTTCCCTTTGGGGAGCACCTGTACTTTTTGTGAAGAAGAAGGATGAGTCCCTTTGCTTGTCTATTGACTACCGGTAGTTGAATAAGAATTGATATCCGTTTCAAAGGATAGATGACCTCTTTGATTAGATGAAAGGGACCAAGGTGTTTCTAAAGATTGACCTCAAGTCAAGGTACCATCAGCTTTGTATCCATGATGTTGACATTCATCAAATGAATTATCCACTATGGACACTATGAGTTTGTAGTTATTTCATTTGAGTTAACTAATGAACCTTCAATATTTATAAGTCAGATGAATGGGGTTGTTCATAGCTATCTTTATTTGTTTTTCCTTATGTTTCTTGATGATATATTGATTTATTCGGTGGCTATGGAGGAGAATGAGGATCACTTGTGTTAGGGTTTATAGTGTCTCCAAGATAATCAACATTATGGAAACTTGGCCAATTGCGAGTTCTTTTAGATAGAGGTAAAGTATTTGGGGTACCTCATTTCTGAAGATGGTATTGCATTGGATCCCTCTAAGGTTTAGGAGATTTTGGATTGACCATTGTCAACCAATGTCTCAAAGGCTCATAGTTTTATGGTCTTGGTATGTTATTATTAGCATTTTTTTCAGGGTTTTCAAATCTATCTTATCCTATTACTTCTCTTTAGAGGAAAGGGAAGAATTTTTTTTATCAAAGCATTGTGAGGTGGCTTTCCGATCTCTTAAGGAGTGTTTGACTAGTGCACCAATTTTGGTAGTAGTTGTTCCAGCAAGTGATTTTGTTCTGTGTGTTGATACATTTTTGAAGGGTTTAGGGGCATTACTTATGTAGGATGATCAAGTGATTTTATCTTAGTCTTGAAAACTCAAGGATCACAAGATGAACTATCCTACCCATAATTTGGAGTTGTTGGGTGTTGTTCATGATCGTGTGCATTGGAGGCACTTTCTTTTGGGTCATCAGTTGAGTTGCATAGTGATCATTATAGTTTGCAATACATTTTTACTCAAGCAAACCTAAATGCTTGGCAACATCATTGAATGGAGTTTCTTTGTGAGTATTATTTTAAGATTTCCTATATTCATGGGAAGGAGAATGTGGTGGTAGATGCTCTTAGTAGGAGGCATGACATTTCTATTATGACTCTTGGTGTTGATTTGAGGAGTTGGATCTCTAGAGAACTTCCTACGGATACTTGGTATCAAGAGGTGAAGGTAGAGATAGAGTCAAGGAGCATCTTGGAGGGCAGGTTATTAGGGTATTCATTAGAGGAAAATGGTTTGTTGAGCCATCTTGGTCATATTTATGTTTTGAACAAAAAGGATCTTCGTACTTTGATTTTTTTGAAAGACCATCATGCACCCTATTCAACACATCCTAACGTTAAGAAGATGCATGCAAAATTCAAGGAGATATACCTTTAGGATAGGATGAGGTATAATATGTTAGGATAACTGGTGAACAACTGAGAGGGGGGGGTGAATCAGTTGTTGACAGATTATAACTTTTAATCCACAATACAACCTTCAACAAATAAAGTACCGGTAACACATATATAGATGTTGATAGGAACAACTACCGATAAACAATACAACTTAACAATTAACCAGATAATCAATGCAAAGCAACCATACCACATAAAACCATGATTTGTACGTGGAAACCCCAGAAAGGAAAAAGCCATGGTGGGAAGCCTACCCACAGTCAGATGATACTTCTGTAGAAAGTATGTGTTACAATGCGGGGCCTGCACTTCTAGGAAGGCACACTACCTAGAGCATACTGCTCATTACAAAAGAGTCTCACTAACTACAGAGAGGCTACAACCATCTCAAGATAAATGGACAACAATCCAATAGAGTGAACTGCCAGAGATAGCATCTACCATGCATGATTAAAGTTTTGGTTAAGCTCAATGCCAGAGGACTAAATCCTCTTCTGAATCCAATTCGATCACTAATGATCGACCAACTCCTCTGTCTGAATGATATTACAATATTCGTGCATTACATTCCTTGACCATGAACTTTACATTAACCATGATACTCTACAAAAGGTTTCTACCTCTTATTCATAAAAACCCTAAAGTCCTAATCAATTAGGTCGACCACCTAAAGATATTACAATAAGATCATTACATGATTCCATATTACAATGCTATGCCATGTTGGTTTAAGACCAAAAAAATAATAACAGATCCATAAAATATCTCGAGACATCCTGATAACGTGTAGAGTACACGTTAGCATAATACCGGTCCATAACCTAGATAAGTACCAGATCTATTCTAGATCCAGCATGCCAAAGCAATGTCTTCAATCAATTGCAGCATGATCAAAGATCATCTTCAGAATCTTGAAATCCATGAAAAAGATGCACCAATATCAATTATGCATCCTCTCACAATTCCTCAATGAAAGCTCTACAAGTAAAGCCTTAAACCAGTGCTGATAAGGGTTTACTAGAGTGTATGATAGCATCCAATTACCAAGCCAATACAAACTGACCAAAACATTCTCATGGAGCATATAACACATGAAATCAACCATACTTCACTGATCCAAACATGCTGGAAGTGTCTAACAAATAGCCTTTTCTACCGGTAACATTAGATCTTCTATCAGTAACCAAAACTTGTCTATCGATAACCAATCGTAATAGCTAGTGTTGACATTAATGACAAAATATCAATGCAACACATAATCAATTCATCCATAATGCCAACAATATCCCCCTTTGGCATTGATTGCAACACTAGATTTGAAAAACATCTGAATACAAAGAAATGCCAAATAGGTCTCCCCTTATGGAAGCCAACCAACAATCAATAGCTCTCCCCCTTTGAACGATATCTTTGTAAGGTTCTGAATGATTATTCACATTACTATCAATCCCGCTTTGACATCAATGCCAAAAATCTAATAGCAATATCAAAGCAATGATACTAACCTCTAAATCTCAAATCTGACTACTCCCCCTGAGTAGTAGCACCACTCATCAGTGTCATAATGAATAGTATCTCTAATAATGCATCTCGGACTAATGAAAAACTTCATCAATCAAGTCTCTACCGGAGGGGTAGAAACCCCTAACCTATCTCTCAAATACTCAAATGATTCCTTAGACAACGGTTTAGTGAATATGTCTGCAATCTGTTCTTTAGTGTTCACATAAACCAATTTAACTTCCTTTGCTTCAACCTTATCCTTTAGAAAGTTATACTTTATTGAAATATGCTTAGTCTTAGAGTGAAATCCCAGATTCTTAGACATGTCAATAGGTGCAGAGTTATCACAGTAGATAACTATCGGTTCACTACAATTTACCCTGATATCCTTCAACATTTGCTTCATCCACAAAACTTGAGTGCAATTAGTTGCTGCTCAATGAAACTAGTTTCTTTCCAAGAAAGAAAACTCCACCAAAAGTGCTCATCCTGTCATCAGTATCTCTAGCCCAATCTGAGTCATTATATGCACATAAAGTGAAATCATCATTTCTGGAATACCATAAACCATATTCTATTGTTCCTTGCAAGTACTGGAATATCCTCTTTACTACACATTCATGATTTTATTTAGGATTACTATTATATCTTGAAAGAATACTTATTGCATTCATAATATCAGGTCTATTCTGAGTTAGATATAACAGACCACCAATCATAGACTTATACCTTGTCGGATTTACCAGTGTAGAAGTATCTTTGATAGATAATTTCTCACTTGTAGCCATAGGAGTACTTACCAGTTTGGAATTCTCCATACCAAAATTATTCAACAATTCCTTCACATACTTAGTTTGACAAATAAAAATCCCTTTGTTAGTTTGAGTAATCTACAAACCTAAGAAAAATTACATCTCACCAATCATGGACATTTCAAATTCATTTTTCATGTTGTTAGCAAATTCCATGCATAGTTTATCTTCTCCTCCAAAAATGATATCATCAACAAAAAATTCAATAATCTGAATATCATTATCAGTGATCTTATAATATAGATTACTATCAACACTGCCTTTAGTAAACCCAAGCTTCAAAAGATATTTATCCAACCTTGCATACCAAGCTCTAGGAGCCTGTTTCAAACCATATAAAGCTTTCTTCAATCTACAAACCATATCTTTATCATCTGTCAGTGAAAATCCATCAGGATTCTCAATGTAAACTTCTTCCTCAAACTCATCATTCAAAAATGCACATTTATCATCCATTTGATAAACCTTATACTTCTTATAAGCTTCATAGGCAAGAAATAGTCTAATAGCTTCAATTCTAGCTACAGGTGCAAATCTCTCACCATAATCAATTCCTTCCATTTGAGAATATCCTTTACAAACCAATCTAGCCTTGTTCCTTACAACTTGACCATCCTCATTCAGTTTATTCCTAAAAACCCATTTAGTTCTAATAACTTTCTTATTTTTAGGTCAGGGAACTAAAGACCAAGTTTCATTATTCTCTATTTGATCTAATTCATCTTCCATAGCCTTTAACCAATGTTTATCCTTACAAGATTCAATAAAAGTTGTCAGTTCAACTTGAGAAATAAGACATACCTCTTCATTTTCTAGTTTTCTTCTTGTCATAACTCCCTTGTTTCTATCTCCAATAATTTGATCTTCAGAATGATTTAATCTTACATACCTAGCTGTCTTTTGAACTTCACGTTCTCTGCTCTGATAATCAGTTACAGTTTAATTTTTTGATTGTGTCAGTGTAACTATCTCAACTTCATGTACCGATTGAGGAATTTTCAGTTCATTTATGATCATTTCCACTATCGGTTCCCCATCATATGATATAGAATGATTTTTGTGTTGTTCATCCACTTTCACATTAGCACTCTCCACAACTTTCTGCAATCTTTTTTATACCATCTCTATGCTTTGCTTTGAATTGAATAACCATGAAATATCCCTTCATCACATCTAGGATCAAACTTTCCAATTGAATCATCTCTTTTGATATAGAATTTACTTCCAAAAATTATGAAATACTTAACAGTAGGTGTATGTCCAAACCATAGTTCATAAGGGGTCTCACCGATTTCACCTTTGGTGTGAACTCTGTTGAATGTGTAGACTGTTGTACTCACTACTTCTCTCCAGTAGATATAAGGCAATTTGGCTTCCATCATCATAGATCTAGCTGCATCGAAAATGGTTCTATTCTTCCTTTCAACCACTCCATTTTGCTGAGGAGTCCTAGGTGCAGATAGTTGTCTCCTGATTCCATTTATCTCACAATAACTATTAAATTCATAAGAAGTAAACTCACCACCATGATCTGTTCTTAGACATTTGATTTTCAATCCAGTTTCTATTTCAACCTTCGCTTTAAAGATCTTGAATTTCTCAAAAGATTCAGACTTCTCCATTAGAAAAGTCACCCACATCATTCTAGAATAGTCATCAATAATCAGCATGAAATACCTATCACCTTGAAATCTTCTAGTCCTTGTTGGACCACATAAGTCAGTGTGAATAAAATCAAGTACATCATTAGATTTATCATGTATGCTCTTAAAAGAACTTCTAACTTGCTTACCCAAATGACATTCCTTACATACTAGATTATGAGGCTTCATAATCTTAGGTATATCTCTAACTTCCTTAGTTGAACTAATCTTAACAATACAATTAAAATTAACATGACACAACCACTTATTCCATAGCCAATTCTCATCAATATGAGCAATCAAAAATGTCTTATTACCAGTGTTCAAGTGAAAGATATTACTTCCTGTTTGAATACCGGTTGCAATCTCCAAACCAGTTTTGTTAATGATTTTGCATTTTCTATCTTTAAACTGAAGTTGAAAATCCTTATCAACCAATTGACCAACACTCAAAAGATTATGCTTCAAACCTTCTACATAATAGACATTATCAATGTTATGCTTGTCATCCAAAGAAATAATACCTCTACCTTTGATCATACATGCCTTGTCATCTCCAAATCTGACTTGACCACCATTGTATTCTTGCAAGGACAAAAATTTCTTTTTATTTCCAGTCATATGATGTGAGAATCCACTATCAATTACCCATTCATCCTTATCTTCAACTTTTGTTGCTAGGGCTTTTTCTCCATTCTTGATAGCTGATTCCGATTCATCTTTCTTCAATGCATAGAACACCCATTCCTTTCCATTACCAGATCCACTAGCAAAGTCTTCTACCAGTTCATCTCCAGAGTCATCAATTACTCCTTCCTCATCTGCTATGTAACATTGTTTTCTTTTCTTGAATCTATATCTGTTCGGGTCAGGCTTAAAAGATTTCTTAACTCTTTCCTCAAACCTTGCATTCCTTTCAGGACATCTAGATGCAAAATGACCAATCTTATTACATGCAAAACATTTAAAAGGTGCTTTTATTTCATACTTACTTCCAGTTGGTCCTTTAGGTACTCTTCTAGCAAATAAGGCTTCAAGTTGCTCAAGTTCTTCATCATCTTTCCTCATGTCTTCCAATTATTTTTCATATATGGATTTCCAATCTCTTTTGCCAGTAGATGTTGATGATTTTGCATGAAAATAAGGTTTAGACTTTACAGCTCCAGAAGATCCAAATTCTTCAAGCTCAAAAGTAGATGATTTCCCAATCAGAATGTCTCTATTAACTGAGGTGTTTGCAATTGTTCTTAACTAATTAATTGCAGTTTCCTTTATCTTGTAAGCAAGTGGAAGGGCTCTCAAGACTTTGGAAACTATTTCATCTTCACTTAGAAATCCTCCACAACATTGAATTCCCATAACAATCTCTTTTACTCTTTCCATAAACACAACAATTCTTTCATTATCTTCCATTTTCAAGTTTTCATATCTTACCCCGTAACCATCAAGTTTAGCAATTTTGATAGTAGGGTCGCCTTCATTCAGAGTTTGCAATTTGTCCCACATAACCTTAGTTGATGATTTGTCAATCAATCCTATTATTTGCTGATCAATAAGTGCACACAAGAGGGCTTCTCTAGCTCTGTAATCATATTCAATATTCTTATCTAGGTCTGTAGGAGTAGGATTTCCAGATGTTAGATCATAAGGTGTGTATCCTTTCTCAATGATCTCCCAAATATCCTTGCCAAGACATCTAAGATGAGTCTCCATTCGAATTTTCCATATCCTATTATTTGTTTCATCAAGCTTAGGGTTTTCTCTTATGAAAACAGTTGCCAGCGGATTATAAATGTTAGTTGCCATAGGATCTACCTCAAGTGGTTAAGCTTCTGCAAAAGAGGAACAAAGCTATGATACCAATTGTTAGGGTAACTAGTGAACAACTGAGAGGGATGTGAATCATTTTTTGATAGATTATAACTTTTAATCCATAATACAACCTTAAATAAATCAAGTACCGGTAACACATATATAGATGCCAGTAGGAACAAATACCGGTAAACAATACAACTTAACAATTAACTAGATAATCAATGCAAAGCAACCATACCACATAACACCATGATTTGTACATATAAAACCCAGAGAGAGAAAAACCACGCTAGGAAGCCTACCCATAGTCAGATGATACTTCTACAAAAAGTATGTGCTACAATGAGGGGCCTACACTCGTAGGAAGGCCCACTGCCTAGAGTATATTGCTCATTACAAAAGAGTCTCACTGACTATAGAGAGGCTACAACCATCTCAAGATAAATGGACAACAATCCAATCGAGTGAACTACCAGAGATAACATCTACCATGCCTAATTATAGTTCCAATTAAGCTCAATGCCAGAGGACTAAATCCTCTTCTGAATCCAATTCAGTCACTAATGATCGACCAACTCCTCTGCCTGAATGATATTACAATTTTCGTGCATTACATTCCTTGACCATGACCTTTCCATTAACCATGATACTCTACAAAAGGTTTCTACCTCTTATTTATACAAACCCTAAGGCCTAAACTAATTAGGTCGGCCACCTAAAGATATTACAATAAGATCATTACATGATTCCATATTACAATGATATGCCATGTCGGCTTAAGACCAAAATAATAATAACAAATCCATAAATCATCTTGAGACATCCTGGTAATGTGTAGAGTACACGTTAGCATAATACCTGTCCATAACCTAGATAGGTACCATAACTATTCTGGGACCACCATGCCAAAGAAATGTCTTCAATCAGTTGAAGCACTATCAAAGAACATCTTCAGCATCCTGAAATCCATGAAAAAGTTGCACCAATACAAATTATGCATCCTGTCACAATTTCTCAATGAAAGCTCTGCCCATAAAGTGTTAAACCAGTGTCGGTAAGGGTTTACCAAAGTGTATGATAGCATCCGATTACCAAGCCAATACTAGCTAACCAAAACATGCTCATGGAGAATGTAACACATGAAATCAAACATACTTCATTGATCCAAACATGCCGAAAGTGTCCAACGGATAGTCTCTTCTATCGGTAACACTAGATCTTCTACCAGTAACCAAAACTTGTCTATTGGTAACCAATCATTACAGCTAGTGTTGACATCAATGACAAAACATCAATGTAACACATAATAAATTCATCTATAATGCCAATGAAATATTTTAGACTTTGTTTCTAGATGTTTGGATTTTCAAAGTGTGAATGCAAAGCATCAACATCCTATAGGTCTTGTATAGATGAATCTCTATTCTAGAATGGAAATGGTACATTATTTTGATGGATTTCATAGTGGGATTATTGATCTCTTCATATTGACATGATTGTAGGTCATGGTCACCATTGATAGGCTGACCAAGGTGGCATATTTCTCACATATTTTGTCATTTTATACTATGGTTGTGGCAACTCGAGTATTTATGGAGGATATTGTTTTCTAGCATGGGATTCCCAACATGATTATTTCAAATTGGGATCTTGTCTTCACTTCTAGATTATGGACTTCTCTTTAGCGTTCTTTGGGAGCTTAATTGAACTTCAATTTAGCATACTAACTTTAGACTAATGGTCAGATGGATCTAGGGCTAACTAGATTTTGGAGGATATGTTGCACATGTATGTTATGGATTATTAGTCTCATTGGGAGGACTATTTTTACCTAGTTGAGTTTGTATATAGAAATAGGTACCATATTTCGATCTGTATGTCTCCATTCTACACTTTGTATGATCATTCATGTCATGCTACTTTGAGTTGGGATTGATTGGAGGATAGTGTTCTTTTGGGTCTTGAGATGCTTCAAGAGATGTAGTAGTAAGTTGATCACATTCATGAGCATTCGGTTGTGGCTCAAGATCGACAAAAAAAATGGTAATGCTCATAGGGTGGATTGCTAGTTTTTTGTTGGTGATTGTGTGTACTTGAGAGTGCACCCACAAAAGAGTCTAATCCATTGTAGAAAGGGTTCTAAGTTGGCACCATGTTTTGTTGGGCCTTTTAATATTTTTGGAGAGGATAGGTCTTGTTAGCACCTCAAAATTGTGATGAAATTTTGAGTGCCTATGTTGAAAAAATCAACATCACTCAAAATCACATTTGTAGAATCTACACCAGAAGCCTATTTTTGAGATGTATAACTTGATACCTATTGATCATTACAAGAAATCACTTTTTGAGAAAAATCATGGCACCTTTATATGTATGCTCACCATTTCTTGTGATAATTGGACATCATTTGATGTTTTTTCAGGCCCCAAACTTTTCATGTTTTGGACTATTTGCTAAACAATTTTTGGTTAAAACAACTTTGAAGGCCATCTTTGACAATGAATATCTAGTACATAGGGGTGAGTTTTGCAAAACTGTTTATTTATGTGCATTCTTTGGTCAAATGTCTCCATGTTGGTCCAAGTTTCAATATTTTATAATAATATTTTACAAGATTTTAAGGGCCATTTTAGATGATACAAAACCAGATTTTGAGCCAAAGAAAAAAGGTTTAAAATTTTAAATATTTGAGAGCAACCCTATTCATGATTTGGCCTCAAATGTGAGCAGCTCTAATCATGGCTCTAGGACCCATGAAATTCTCACAATGTAATCTCCAACAAGGGCTAAAAGGATTTATCTAATAGACATTTTTAAGACTTTTAGATAAAGTTCATTTAAGAGACATTGTGATATCTAAGAGACATTTTTGAATTCTCCTAGATAAATTTCATCTAAGAGACATTATGATATAGAAGATACATTTTCAAAGTTTCTTCTATGAATTTCATCTAATAGACATGGGAATATCTAAGAGACATTTTTTAAGTCTCTTATACTAGTTTATGGTGCAGTTTGAAATTACAGTTGGAGGATTATTATTGATGAAAGTAATATAGTAAGATATTCAGTCCAAGGCACAAGTGAATTGTTTTTTAGTAGAAGGGCAAAATGAGTGTTTCCACCAAGGATAAAATCTAATGTTAGATATTTGGTGAACAATTAAATATGAGAGGGGTTATGTCAAGATACTATAAAGTATATTTTTTGCCCAATAATTAATGTGCAAATATAAAAAAAAATTTATTAGTGGGGCAATATCAGAGTTATATTTTTATTTATTAAAAAAAAAAAAACTTCATCCATCATGTGAAATTATTTTCATGGGAGAAAGCAAGTAGGTAGTCATTTACACCCAAGTGAATTGTGTAAATATCAAAATCTATTTTTCATCAAGTAGAGTATTTCACCAAAAATTAAAAGGTTTCACTAAGGATGCCAAATAAGTGAATGAGAGCAAGCAAATGCACACGGGTAAAATTGCAAAGGCATAAATAAAAAATTATTTTAATCATGGAGATGATAAAATACAAGAAGTTTATTTCTTACCAAAATAAAAAAATGGTTTCACGAGAGGAGTTAAGCAAGGTGAATGTGTTTTCACATAAAAAGAAAAATAGGTGAAAACAAAGATAATGCATATGCAGAATTTTGTTGGCAAAGAAGTTTTTTAAACTATACAACATAATGTGCAATATGTTTATTTCATATTTTAGATTATTATTCGTGGGAAGACATAATAGAGAATAAAAAACAAGATTATTTATAAGCTAAGAACAAAAAATTTAGTAATGAAATAATTAATTATTTTATGTCTTTTGATGGTGAGTAAATAGTTTCTTTTTCAATAGTTTTGTTCAAAATTCGTAACGGTTTAAAATGCAAGTCCTTAACATTATAAAAGAGAAATGAGGACAAACCCCCCCCCAAAAAAAGGCAGAGAAGATATATTTTTCTAGGGCTTTTCAAAGGAGAATATGCAAAAGAATTTACTTTGAAGGTGTTTTTCAACTGTTCATTAGTTTTAATGAAAAATATCATCAAGCTTGTCTCCAAACTTTGTTTTTCTTAATCATATGAATCAATGTATCAAGGATATATCTGATTTGTTGTGCATCTTAATGCTCTTGTGTATTCAGTTTAATGGGTCTTTTACAGGAAAAATTCTATTAAATGAATATTGTGATTCAAAGGGATAAATTTGGATTAGTAAGTAGGGTTTTGTGATTGATATACTTGCATGTTTATGCCAATCATAAATAGAAAGAGTGTTGGACAATTAGAATTTTAAGCATCAGATGAGAAAAGATTCATTATCTCTGTTGCCCAATGATTTCAAACATTCATGCCAGATTGAAGTAGAGGATGATTTGGTATGAATTCATAATCTACTAAAATATATTAAGGGTACACCCACCTTGGTATATAAGAACTAGAAGTGTAGGAGATATCAATATATTTTAAGGTTGATCCTCGTTCGTTGGCCAAATATAGTATTGAACTTGATCATAAGCCTTGGCATACTTTTAGGAGTTAACAAGTTTTGTTTCTAGGAACCAACAGGTCCTATAGCCTACCGTCTATCTTTGCCACCAATCCTATCTTGCATCCATACTATTTTCCATGTTTTCATGATTAGACAGTATATTCTATATGTTACCCATGTACTTGATTGGAATGCCTTACCGATCAAGGATGGTCACCTTTCTTTGGAGCATGCATGCATTTTGCAACATCAGAGATTGAGCCTCAAGGGAAGGCTCATAGAGAATCCATGGGTTCAAAGAGAGCCAAATGATGATTCTTCAACAACATGGGAGGTTGCATTGAGATTAAGAGAGATATGTTGGTATTTTGGTATGGTTTTGTCATTGATGTAAACACCTACTAAAACACTAGCACTTTGGAGATCCAGTAGCATTCACCAACAAGCAAGTAACAATTGCATAGTTACTAGTATATGGTACACCGATAGGATATAATGATCACCGACACTTGGAAAGATATGGAAAACACTTGGTAATGTCGAAGACATCGTTCGGACATCTTGTCCTGGAGTTTTGTTTATTGGTATATTCATATTTGCATATTTGCTGTTATCGGCAAATAGGTCTAGGGTTACACCGACATGTTTATCTTTTCTTGATCAGCATGGCACGCTATGGAGATGATTAATTATTGTTGTAAATGCATTAAGCCGACATGTTCAATCGGTTATTACATCAGATATTATATTGTTTGTAAAATATTTTTATTGTAATTTCTTGTAGAGCTGACCTACTAAAATTGGTCTTAGGTTATGGTATAAATGTAAGATCTTATTTGTAAGATCAAATGTGGAATGCAAAAAAGAATTGTGTGAAGGTATACGCGAGATTAAGCAGAGCTATACATGCATACATCATTTGAAGGTGAAGCTAGGTTTTTGTGAAAGCATATCAACATTACACCGGTACTGAATCCAACATATGAAGATGCTATTTTGAGCAGTGCATTCTTACTGGATTTAACCATCCAATTGTAGTCAGTATGAATCCCATTTTGTGATTGAGCAGTGAGCTCTAGGCGGTTGGCCTTTCTGCATGTGCAGACCCCATTTATGTACACTTACTATCTGCAGTAGTATCATCTGATTGTGGGTAAGGTTTCCCACCGTATTTTTTCCCCTTATAGGGTTTCCACGTACAAATATTGGTGTTATGTGTTGTGGATGACTTTGTGTTTATGTTTCATCCACTAATCCTTACCGATATAGCAATTAACTATTAAAACTGTCTACCTGTATACTTAACTGGTTTACCGGTATTAAGCATTAAGTTGGTTAAGTTGTTTTTGGTTTGAATTTATTTGACAACTGATTCACCCCCCCCTCTTAGTTGTCTCCAGGACCTAACAAGCTACACCCCTATTTATAGGCTTCTAGGAGTAAACCTAGTTCTAATGGGGAGGATGTAATACCCTTCCATGTTTATTTCCTATTTTTCTTCTGATGGACCCATAGTTGTTTCTATGTGTGTGTGGTTATCATTTTGATCAGTGTGTGTACATATTTATTTGATTAATATTAATGATATATCTTTTATTTAAGACATATTGATCACTATGATGTTTTAAATTGGCATTTTTGATGTTTATGTTGTGATTGTCATTGATGGACACACATTTGCATTGAGATCCTCTTTATATGTATGATTTAGAGCACAATCAGTATTTGTTCCAACCAGTGTGTTGTATTATAGTCTTTAGACTATTGATGTTTTGCAGAATGTGTTTCCCAGTCTGAAGTGGCACGTTGACCTCAAGCAGTACGAGGGATTAAAGCAACATAACACATTTCTAACAGTCTTCATTTTTGTCAAACCAACAACCGACATTTTGAATGAACCGGTAATACTCTATGATGAGTTACCATCCACCGATTGTTTGATGGTGCCGACACTTTAGCGATGCTTTTGGTGTCGTGTTACCTAGTATGTCTAGGTTCATTGGACCTAGGAAATTGTAATGTAATCCTATTGGACCGACATGAAATTAGATTCCTTTGTAAGGATATCATGTCTAGGGTTTTATGTTGTTGATGTTGTTGTTATTGTGAGAGTTGATATTGCGGCTAGGGTTTAAGGTGGTTGAGGAGTTGGAGAGATTATGAATGTGTAGAAGACTGAAGTAATGCTGGAGTGCATTAAGAATGAGCTATCAAGGATCTAACCGAGCAGTCTGTGCTATTAGATAGATCAAACACTTGTTGATTACTCACATCTTTGATAAGTCTGTAGCCCTTAATCAGGTAGGCCCAAAAGCCTTTTGTAAATCCTCTAACAAGGTGGTTCACATCTGTGGATCTAAAATCCTCTAGCAAGGTAGTCTTTAATCGGACTTATCTCCTAAAAGAGATTGAGATTCCTAACAAGATCTGTTCTGGTAAAGAACATTGTAAAACCTTAACCGGTCTGACCTTAACCGATTTGGTTCCTATTCTGTAGATAGTGACTTGTGAGTTCCATCTCACCGTGGTTTTTCCCATTTGGGTTTCCACGTCAAAATCTATTAAGTTATGGTGTTTGTGCTTTTGTGGGTGAATGCATTATTAGCTATTTGGTTTGCATGTTTGTTAATCGGTTTGTCTGTTAAACTATTTTACTGGTTTACTGTTAGTCTTGCAAAGTGTTTAAGTGCAAAGATTTTTGGCATACTAATACACCTCCCCTCTTAGTATTCATCAATTGGTATCAGAGCCAACCTTTCTATAAGTTTAACCACTTGGAAAGAGATATGGGGGAATACACATTGAGGGAGCTTACTCACCGGCTCACTCAGTCTAAGCAAGCCTATGATGATCTTATGGTCAAATACAAGGCATCTCAAGCAAAAATAATAGAACATGCAGAAAAGCTGATGGAGCTATCTTGAAATAGTTCTTCAGATGAAGTAGACATGGAAGCCCTAATTGCTAAAGTAAATAAGTTGAATGAATTAAACTCCAACCTGAGAAAGGAGTTCAAAAGACTGACTATCCGGATGTGTCAAGAACTTGAGAATTGAAGAAAATCTAAAGATCTGGTGAAAGAAAGAGATCATGAGATCTCCAAGTTGAAACAAGAGATCAGTGCCCTAAATGCTCAACTCCACGTAAGCAAAGTGGAAAAGGAAGACATGCAAGGAGAACTGAACACTGCCATCTTTGAGAATGAGAACCTGTTCAAAACAAATGCTGCTATTTTCAAAGAGCTCTCTGAGTCAAAGGAAATACTTGCTAAGTTCAACAAGAGTACTGTCAAGCTAGAGCAAAAGCTTGAATCTGCTAAACCGGTCAAGAATACCAATGGACTTGGCTATTCCTATCATAAGGATGGTAAGACCTCTGGTACAAATGTTGGAACATCAAAGAAACAACTGACATCAAAGGATAAAGGTAAGAAAAAGTTTTATCCTATTTGTTTCAACTATCTTAAAGAAGGACATACTAAAAATGTGTGTAGGAGTAAGGCTTACAACAATTTTCCTTATTTCCTAAATGATAAGCCTAGATCCTATAGATTTGATGGTAACTGTTATGCATGCATCAAGTATGGGCATAGATTATCTGAATGCAGGTCTGTTATGAATAACACTGGAAGATATCCTCAGAGGACCCAAGGAGTTGGTCCTGAACCTTTTATGGACCAAAATCACAACTGGTTTAATGCCTTCAATCATCAACCAAGAAGCGGTGGTTATCAAGCAGCAACTAGATGGAGAGAAAATTGTATGATCTATCATGCTCATGGTCACACTACTGCAACATGCAGAAGGAAGAATGGAAACATGAACAATGGACCATGGAGAGCACCTAGATTGGTCTACTATCACTGCAACAAACTGGGTCACATTGCCAGATTTTGTAGATCAAGAAAAAGCATATCTCATGATATACCGGTCACTCCGGAAGGAAACATTGATGTTGACACTATTCAAGCAGACATGAACAAAATCTGGAAGGAGAAACCAGTGGTGTTACAAGAGGAACCAGTTTCTGCACCTTGTGTGGAAATCACGATACAGGCAAACTAAGCTTCAGAAAAGCTTAGGGGGAGAAAACGGCGAAATATTTCGAACCCCCAGTTTACACCAGTAAAAGACCTTAACTAGTATGTGATACCTATTGTTTGGTAGAAGACCGGAAATGGTAAAAAGGCAAATTAGGGTTTACGCCCTAATGGAGGAGCATTAATGATGGTAGGTGAGGAATATGTTTAAAAGCATTTTTCAAATCATTTCTCACTATCAGTTTTTGAGTGAAGAAAAGTTTTTCAAAGAGTAGAGCAATGAAAAGGCAATTTGAGCAGAGGTTTTGAGAAATTGAGAAACCGCAAAGGAGATTCAAATTCAAACTAGAAATGGTCAAGTGGAGAACACAAAACGGTGATTCAGCAACCAACGGAGTGTGAAGTGAAGGAGAATTGGCAAGCCCTAATTTCACTTGTTTCAAAAGGTATTTCTTGAGTTCTCAAGATTTCTATCATGGCTTCCCCATCTCATACCAGTTCTAGTGCATCTGTCGAGTCTGCAAGATTTATTCAATGGAAGTCCAAGTATAATGCCCTATCACAAGTTCCGGCTGGTGTGATAGTAGAGGAGGGAATTTCTGATTACATAGATTACAAGATAGAAGACCTAGGGTCTCTAGCTATCCACACCCAGTTAGGTTTATTTTGTGGAAAAGATAAGAAGATCAAATGAGAGTTTAATATTTTGGAGAAGAAAAAGCTCCATAGTGTTGTTTACTTCCTGGAAGATTTCACAGAGGATCATATAAGGATCATTCTGAGTAGAGTCCATGGTAATAAGATGTACCTGGAGAGAACACATGACATTACACTGCAGGCAATTCATGTAGTCACCAGATTCTACAACACAGGGGGAGTGCCAGCCCTAAGAACGGTAAGAAAAACTGAAATGTCCAAGCTCACTGGTTCAGTGAGCGACTCACAAGGCATGATAGTAAATTCTATCAAGGATGATCTGGTTAAGTATGCATGTATGGTGATTGGATACCGAACATTCTTAGCCAGCAGAATTGATTCTGTATCTGCTGCAGCGGTAAATACTGCTTATCGGATGATAAAGGAGGATGCATCATTTGATCTATGCACCAGTATGCAGAGACAACTCTGATAGTTTTGATACTAAATGTAAGTACAGATCCAATAGCCAACAAGATGAGAGGGGGGAGGGTGAATCATACAAACTTAATCTTCCATAAAAACATCAGATTCAACCTCGATAACATATACTTTAGTAATATAACAAAAGCATATAAACATCATAAACCTCATAACACCATATTTAACATGGAAACCCAAATAGGGAAAAACACTATGGGATTTTAGACCCACTAAGAAATATACTCTTCTAGAGTATGCTCGGTTAAAAGCAAATCCTGAATTACAAACACATTGCTAGAAGTGACCCCGTTAAGGGATTTCCCTCAGATCTATTAGGATCTTCACCTTGTTAGAAGTGACCTTGTTAAAGGATTTCAAACACTCAATCAGAATGTCACCTTGCTAGAGGGTTTTACAAATAAGACTATTAAGTCCACTCGGTTAAGAGATTTTCTGTCACTTTCACAAAATAACAGTAATAAAAATCTATCTTCAACTTCACATCTAAAATGCTAAAGAAGATTCTTATTTTTTCAATATAGTCTAGACATAGAACTAATCTTGTCCATCTGCTAGGCTTCTATACTTTGTTATTCAAATAGGTCTTCAAGCTTCTATGCTTAGTATTCACTATGTAGCATCCCTATGCATACACTTGCCCCCATACATTGTTTATCAACAGTTTCCTATTTATAAACAATTAGCTAACTGCTTAATCTCCTTGATCACATTTCCCATGATCAATCATAGCCATCAGATCTTCAATCTTGTCCAGGTACAATGCATCTTTCGATCTGAAAACATTTTACCCCACCTGGGAACTTGCACATATTTCTTGGAACTTGTGCCAGGGTATTGCGGTTCAATCTACACTGTAGATCTTCATGTTGACTTTCCTTTTCCATAGATTCATTAACAAACTATATTTATGACATACCAATCATTTAATCAGTTCCAGCTCATCAGCTTCCTTCATTAATTAACGCATGTAACCATTTAATGCAGTCTGTTATAGCTCGGTTACAACTCGGTTATAACTCGATAAATACTAAACTTCACTCGGTAGACATTCCACCTTCATTAACCGATAGCGATAACCTTAGGGTTTACTGACTAGGTTCCTTAGGGTTTACCAACTAGGTTCTATGCTTGGTAACATAGTATAGTATTATCCTTACAATTTACAACATATGTATGATGTTAAAAGAATCTAAACATCATGATCTCATCATTGTCTAACTCGGTAATAGTTGCCCATTGAATACCTTATTCATCCCCTTATTTATCATATTCTTTTTGTGTCTTTCACTAACATCTTTATATTCTTCAAATCATACTTCTCAAGATATGGCAACATCATACTAAATTAGAAAATCAATTTCTTGACATCAATGACAAAATAATAATATCAAGACAGTAAACATCCCTAATCAGTTATATCCATAATCATCAACAACCTTCTCAATATCCTTATTGAAATGCCAACAATCTTTCATTGTCTGTTATAATGCTATATTGCCAACAAACTCCTGTTGAATATGAAGTCAATCAAACAGGATAATGCACTTAGGTTCAAGTTTGGACAACTATTGGTAAGGTTGTTCTTCTATTTTCAAGGCTACTTTCCAAAAGTAGGAGATGTCCAATGGTCTGGTGACCAACTGGTGACCAAGCAAATCAAGGAAAGCATTGAAGCAATTGGAACCGGCTACCCTGATGTTTTGAAAAAGTATTTTGATGAGCTCAGAAGGAAAATGAGCCAAAGAGTGAGGATATTAGGTGACATCATCAAGAAATATGTAGATGATATCTACTTCACCATCCAAGTAGATAAATGCATAATGGAGGCTGTTGAGCCTAGACAGGAAGAAGTGGAGCCAATGAGCTATGAGGTGATGTACGATATGCTGGAAGGGTATGCCTCTACCCTTATTTCCTCACCACTTGATCCTAAGGCAAAGAGAACCAGCACCTACCTAGAGAGGATAGCACCGGTTGAGGAACCACCAGCAATGAAAGAAAAAGAAATGACAGTGAAGGCGGCAAAGGTAGTGCCTGCAGCATCAGCATCGGTTACTACTGCAACTCCAAAAGTGACCAAGCGGTCACCAGCTAAGAAGAAATCGGAAGCTGCACTAGCTAAAGTGTTCCAGAGAAAGAGGAAGACAAGGAATACCTCTCCAGACTCAGAAGAAAATTTGTCTGAGGAAAAGCCAAAGAAAACACATCAAGCAAAGAGGAAGAAAAAGAATGAACTGACATCGTCTGCACCTGTAAATATAGATATATCTTCCTATAAACCTTTGACACATTATCAAAGAACAATAAAGAATGTTAGGAGAAAAGTGCTAAATGACTTAATTGAGTGTTTTGATGACTTTAACTATGATGAAAAGGAAGCGGTTGAAAAGGAAATAATTTAGTATTTATGTGCTAATGACCGGTCACCCTCAGAGATTAAATCTTAGACACTAGATTCTTTATATATGTCATTAGACAATAGATGGCACATTGCCATAGAAAAGGAACAGGAAATTAGGGAGAAAGTTTTTGCACAGTACTTTCCCGACTTGTCAAATTCTGAATTGTTTGATGTTATTGACCAAAATAAAGGACTCTTCTTCACTAGAAAAAGAAGACTCTGGCTGTTAGAAGGTAGAGTTGATGATGTTGAAAAAGACACTCTTCTATATATGAGAACTGTTGTCCAGACTCACAAAGCGCGTCTAGCCAACCGGCAAGCTGAAAAAGAACTGGTTATATCCAAATCGGAAAAAGTATTTCATGATGAAGGAAATCTGATTGTTGAACCGATCGACACCATTGATGTCGATGCTCTGGACATTGAGGACGATACTCAGGAAATGTCATCTGAGGCAACAAGATAGAAGCAATAGGCTAAATAGGTTGATAAGCAAGCCGAGGATAGACAGGAAGCGGCAAAGGAAGAGGCAGAGCAGAAGAAAAAGGATGAAGAAGAGAAGCAGAAAAGGGATGAAGAAGAGAAGAAGAAGAAAGATGAAGAAGAGAAGAAGAAGAAGAAAGATGAAGAGGAGAAGAAGAAGAAGAAAGATGAAGAGAAGAAGAAGAAAAAGGATGAAGAAGAGAAAAAGAAGCAAGAAGATGAAAAGAAAAAAAAGAAGAGGAAGATAAGGAACAAGAGAAAAAGACAGAAGCAAAGAGGAAGAAGATGGAAGAAGGAAGAAGAAGATAAGGAACAGGAGAAGAAGAAGGAAGCAGAAAGGAAGAAGAAAGAAGAAGAAGATAAGGAACAGGAGAAGAAGAAGGAAGCAGAAAAGAAAAAGGCTGAGGAGGACAAGGAAGTAGAGAAGAGGAGAGAAGCAGAGAAGAAGAAAGCGGAAGAGGACAAGGCAAGAGAAGCAGAGAAGAGCACCTAGATGGAGACTCCAAAGCCAATCGGGAGTCAAGCCAAACCAGCTGAACTCTCCAGTCCTATCGATCTCCAGTCTGCAAGTGAAACAGAGCTAATGTAGAGCATCAAGGTAGCTCAAGAGTGCCTTGAAATCATTCGAAGGAAGAAGGAGCAGGATGTAATTCAAGTGGCTATGGAAACTCTTACCAGTTTGATACTCGGTAAAAATCTTCCCAACACTGATTCATCACTAGCTAGACTCAAGCTCCTATGCATAGTAGTGGATGATCGGGTGCAAAGCCTTGAAGAGGTAGCAGAGGCTAATGTCAAGAAGGAGCATCAAAAATCTCTTAATATAGCTCTGGTGAAGAAGTTTAATGAGCTCCGAACTAAACTGATGAAAGGACAAAAGGATATAAGGGATGCTCTGGATGAGGGGAATCTACTACTTAGCAAGATCTGCCAACCCCATCTATTCTATGATGATGTGCTAGCTCAAAAGAAAAAACTTGAAATGGACTTGCAGTCCTACTTGAGCACATTCAAGCTGCCTTATGATTCCTTTACAACTTATGGGCAAACCATTCATCAGTTTCGCATCGAGTCAGAAAAAATGGAGCAAGAGATCAGCACTCGGTCTAGAGATTTGTAGGAGTTACAACTGGTTCTACTCCCACGATTGCAAATTCTTCAGAACTGTTATCTAAATCTGGATGCCTTAACAATTACACGGGAGATGAGCACAATTGATGCCATGGAAGAACAGGTCTCCCAGATGCAGACAGAGCAAGAAGTAGCCACCTCCCTACTTGAGTCCTGGTCTTTGTCGATGAAACAATTCTTGCAGGACTTTAAATATGTTTTTGACAAGTATCATTCCTTGTTGTCATAAACTTTTATTATTTTTTAATATCAAATGAAAATAGGGTTGTTCAGCTATACTTTGACATTGTTGGCAAAGGGGGAGAAGAATTCTATTGGGAGAAGTATCTGGTAATCAAAATTTGATTATATGCTCTGAATATCTCAATGTTTATGTAATGCCCCACCAGGAACCCTAAAGGAAAACAACACAACTAGGCAAATAAAGGGTGAAATAATTTTTTTGTTTGTTAAAGACTAAGTGTACTAACTAAAATCATTGCACATTTAACAACACAGTGGAAGTCTATCATAAGTTTTCCTAAGGGTAACCAACAAAGATTAATTTCATATATTATATTAACACCACAGTTAATCCATTCAAGAAGATAAATTGAAAACTTAAGTTTAAAACTACACATACATCCCAAAACAAAAATATACAAGTATTCCAATGTATCCAATTTTCATAAATCATTTAAACATAAGATCAAAACAATAACATTCCTTTCATTGACATAATAATATAAAAATATCCATAAATACATGGCTTCCAATAATATCACTAGCTACAAAGATACAATATCAAGGTTACATAAAAGTTTGATACAATGACCACAAGGTCTCAACTGAACAATGATCTCGAACAAGAGCTGGTACATAAACCACAATCCAAGAGACACCAGCGAAGCCTTTCCTCGCCTGAAGATACAATCAAGAACATCCGATGGGAAGTGGCACTACCACCCGACCATGTGATCTCGAAATGGAACCACCTCACCGTGCTAGGAGATAGTAGAAACCCTCAAGCAAGAAAAGTAAGACAAGTACAAAAGGACTACAAGACTCTGCAACCATCCATGTAACACAACTCACAAAACACTAGTGACTCTAAGAAGAGAGTGTCATCGCATAGCTTGATGGTTACCATGGTACAACCTCCATAGGTCCCGGCCCCCATACTCGGGTTTCTCCTGGTAACCTCTCTCGAGCCTCCAGTTCCAACTAAGTCTCATGTGGACCCTACCAATCCTTTCCTGAAGACAAGGTGGTAAGTTTGCCATTCCAGGCCTTCTCGTAACATCATGAGCCATGTACAAGCACTCACCTATGTACGAGGCACATTTATCTTAATTAATATTTAATCTACCCACCCCCTAATCAATTATTAGGTTATCACTTTTTAACTAACTTTCGACGGGTTATCCTGTCATCCACTTCGGGCACGACCCCTGCACGAAAGCCACTCTCTTTCCTAGGAAACTAACAAGAAATGTTTCTCTCTACGAGAACTCTATGGCGAAATAGGCAACCATAAACAATCTTGACAAGCATAGGTGAAGGATACAAAAACAAAAGATTGACCATTTCGACAAAAACACACAATGGCTCATATCAAATAGGTTATACAACAACACCTGGTCTAGGAGAAATAATAACATAGGACACAATGACAATTTAACCCAAAATTGCAATGAAATAAAACTTGATTGAGAACACAATATACACAAGATCCTATTACAGGCAATCTTTCCTTAAAAACAGCCAAAGCATAAATAACATGCAAATTTACGAATTTCCAGATAACAAGAATTCACAACTATTTAATACCAAAAACATCCATCTTGTCATTTGTCCAAAAAGATTTAAAATAAATTTACATATGTATTAATCTCCTAATGTATTTCCAATATGTATATCGAATTTAAAATTATAAAAATACTAAATTCTAAATTCTTTATTCTTAAATTGACAATTAAAATAAAATAACTATATATATAAATATATATATATATATATATGTATATATACATATGTATATATATATATGTATATATATGTATATATATGTATATATATATATATACATATATATCTATTTAAATATACATATATATATTAACACATTATAATTATTTTATTATTATTTATTTATTATTTATTATTTATTTAATTATTTCTATTTAAAAAAAAAAAAAATAACAAATGAAATAATAAATAAAATTAAAAATTAAAATTAAAATCTTTTAAAAAAAAAAAAAACCTAGTGATGGCTACCAAGGTAGCGATGCTACCATAGGCAACTAACGCTACCCATAGGTAGCGCTGTTGTCCTATGGTAGCAACCGCTACCTTTGGGTAGTGTTGTTGTCCTAAGACAGCAATTGCTACCCTTGGGTAGCACTACTGCCTTATGGCAGCAGCCACTACCAAAGGTAGAGCTGCTTGGGTAGAGGCATAGCCTCCCCATATAATTTAATATATTAATTTTTTTAAATTTTTTTTTTTTTATATATTTTTCTAATAGATTTTTAACAGTAATAATAAAAACAATATTTTTCCAATAATTCCCTTTTCACAGAATTTAAGTAAAATAATAAAAAGATCAATATTTTTTTTAAATTTAATTAACACAAATAAATTTAATGTGTAATTAAATTTATTTTCTTAAGGTAATTAAAACCATTTCTCAGGTAAATACCCTTCCTCACAAATCTTGTAATTTCCATGCATCCTAAAATTTGACAAATTTTCTATAATAATTTTTCTTAATTTTCTCAAAATTACATACTTCCCATAAATTAGAAATTCCCATCAGACATGGATTTTAAAACAAAACTCAAGAAGAGGGTTTTGAATTTGACAATTATTTTACACAAACATCAAGCAGAGAGAAATAGAAATATTTTTAATAAAACACACAACTAAGATATCATCCAACCTGGCATAGTTTTCCTGGAAGAAATCTATAGAAGAGCCATAATCCCTTCAATAACTTCCAATAAATTTCTTCACCTAAATTCTTGACTTGTTCCTGTGTGTCCCTGTGTGTAACTAAAATAAAGACCTAACCCCTATTTAAACTAAAATTCTAGGTTCAATAGCTTTTTCACAAAAAACCTAAATTTAGAATAATAGTAATTTTTTTAATTTTATTTTCTAAATTTATCACATGCAATAATTAAAAAACATTATTCTTTCTTTACTTTTCTCATGCACATTAATTAATTTTCTAAATAAAGAATTAATACAATATTTTAATTCTGAATAATTTTTTTATTCATTTATTTATTCTTTTATTTATTTAATCATTTATTTATTTAAAATTCAAGGAAACAATAAATATATTTAATCTAATTTATTTAAATAACAATATATTTCAAATACCATGTAGCTTGCAACTTAATTTAATAATTTCTTTAATTAACTAAATTTATAATCTCAATGCATAAACAATACAATACTAAGATAATTCATAAACTTAATTAATTAATTAATTAAATCCATTAAAACACTCGAATTAAACAAATCTCAAGCAATTACCCATAAAAGATAAAATAACAAAATAGGAAGACCGAACTAACTGACAAAATGACTAACTAACGACACTCATACGAGTGTAACTGAGTAAAATAGGGTCAACTACTATCTCCTCCACTTCCATTGGAAAATATATGGCACGCTTAGACCTATGAAGCCAGGTGGAGACGATACCCCATACCTATCCGGTACTTGTACCTACAATATCCTGCATCACCGAACCACACATGCATATATATATATATATATAATATAGAAAACACGGCATACACACTGATGAAGGAGAATCGCGACGTTCCCTGTCTCACCAAAATGAGTGAAGGAAAATCGTCCCCTTGCATCCAATACACTCGCAAACACACAACATATAATTCCACATTGCATAAATAAAGTAAAATGTTAGTACATAGCAATAATACATAAAATGCCATAAATCACAAGTATTGAAATACTACAAATAAATTATACATCTCATCTCCAAATAAAGTAGAATGTCATAAAAATCTGAATAATAAGTCATGGTAATGTATCCACTGAAAAACAACCAATAATAAAATATGAGTCTAATGAGTTCAAACTAGTAGGGGTACTACATTCTCCCCCCCAAAACTAGGCTTACTCCTAGAAGCCTAAAATAAATAAGAATACAGTTCTCTCATCTTTGTTGCATCCTCCCAAGTCGCCAAGGCCTCATCATTTGGGTCCCATAGGACCCTTACTTGGTCGATGTTATGACCCCTGAGGATCAAATCCCAATGCTGAAGAATGCACACGGGCTCCATGTAAAGTTTCCCGTCCTCGACCTGCAAAGAGTTCCAATCAAGAACATGCGTCACATCTGTATGATAAGGCCGAAGAACTAAAACATGAAAGACATCGTGGATGTGGGATAGACTCAGTGGCAAAGCAAGATGGTAGGCAACAGGTCCTATCCTCTCAAGGATCTCAAAAGGTCCAACAAACTAAGGTGCCAACTTAGATCCCTTTCCATAATAGATCAGACTCTTCCATAGATGCACTCTCAAGAACACACGATTGCCAACAGAAAACTGACGATGTACCCTATGAGCATCTGCATACTTCTTCTGTCTATCTTGTGCTGCTACTAAATGCTCACGAATCCTATCTACCTACTGCTCCATCTCCCGAAGAATATCTGGTCCTATAAGCACCCTATCCTCTAACTGATCCCAACTCAAAGGAGTGCAGCAAGGATGACCATATAATGCCTAAAAGGGGGACATACCTATGGAGCTATGATATCCATTGTTATAGGCAAACTCCACTAGATATATATAGTCCTCCCAACATGGCTGTTGGTCCATCACATACATGCGAAGCATGTCCTCTAATACCTGATTTACTCTCTCTATCTGACCATCTATCTCTAGATGATAAGCTGAACTAAAATTCAACTGAGTCCCCAAAGAATGCTGAAGTGAGGTTCACAATGCTGAGGTAAAGATAGGATCTCTATTAGATATGATCTACCTCAAAATCCCATGCAATCTCACTACTTCTTCTAAGAAGACTCGTGCCACCACTGCTACTGTGTAGGAAGCTTGAATAGGAACAAAATGAGCAACCTTAGTCAATTTGTCAACTATGACCATGATGGCATCATGACGACGTGAAGAAACAGGCAAACCAACAATGAAATCCATGGAAATGATATCCCATTTCCAATCCGGTACTAGATTAGGCTGCAAAAGCCCTACTGGGTGCTGATGCTCTGCCTTCACTCGCTGACACTCTAAAAATTTTCACACAAAATTAGCAATGTCACGTTTCATACCCGCCCAATGATAAATCTATCTAAGGTCTGCGTGCATCTTCTTGACTCTAGGATGTGTCGAATAAGGTGCACAATGGGCCTCGATCATGATCAAAACACGAAGACCCTCCAAAGGAGGTACATAAATCTGTTCATGGTGATGAAGAAGTCCATCTGCCTCAAGGTTATAACTAGAAAATCTACCCTCTAAAGGCCTTCCGGACTTTATCATAGCTCTAACATCTTGATACCAAGTATCCTGAGGAAGAATTCCAAGAATTCTCTCTCTCAAGTCTACTCCAAGGGATAACGCTAAAACTTCATGCCACCTATGACTCAAAGCATCTACTACTACGTTCTCTTTCCCCTGAATATAATGAACCTCAAAATCATATTCGCAAAAGAATTCCATCCATCTTCACTGTCGAGCATTCAAGTTTGGTTGTGTGAATATATATTGCAAACTGCGGTGATCACTATGCAGCTCAAACCAATGCCCTAATAGGAAATGCCGCCATCTATTCAAAGCATGAACTATAGGTGCCAACTCTAAATCATGAATTGGATAGTTCAACTCATGGCTCTTGAGTTTGCGAGACTTATAAGCAGCCACACGTCCATCGTGCATAAGTACTGCACCAATACCTTCCAAAGAGGCATCTGTGCATACCATAAAATCTCCAGATGGATCAGGAACCGCCAAAATCAGAGCACTAACAAGGAGTTCCTTCAAGGTTTTAAAAGTTGCTTCACACTGTTTTGACCAAACAAACTTCTTCCCTTTTCTCTGAAGAGAAGTAATCGGGTGTCCTATCCAGGAAAAGCCTTCAACAAAGCGACTGTAATATCTAGCCAAACCCATAAAACTCCTAACTTTTGAAACGTTGGTCGGCGCTGGCCAATCCACAATGGCTTGGATCTTTGAAGGATCCATAGATATACCTTCTCCCAAAACCACATGACCAAGATAGTTCACCTCAGTCTGGAAGAAGTCACACTTTTCTAAATTGGCATAGGGTTGATTTTCCCTTAAGCACTACAGTACCTGATGTAAGTGACCCTCATGCTCCTCCACAGATCTAGAATAAATCAGAATGTCATTCAAGAATACAATGAGGAAACGATCAAGATAGGTGTGAAAAAATCCATTCATTAAGCTCATAAAAACTGAAGGTGCATTCGTCAACCTGAATGGCACCACTGTGAACTCATAGTGACCATAACGAGTATGAAATGTTGTCTTATGAATGTCTGCATCCTGAATGCATAACTGATGGTATCCAGATTTCAAGTCAATCTTAGAGAACACCTTGGCTCCCTTAACCTGATAAAAAAGGTCATCTATATGAGGCAATGGATATCAATTCCAGATGGTTACCTTATTCAGCTATCGGTAATCAATGCATAACCGAAGAGAACCATCTTTCTTTTTAACAAAGATAACAAGCGCACCCCAAGGGGAAATACTAGGACAAATGAATCCCTTGGCCAATAATTCTTCTATCTGTAATTTCAACTCGCTTAACTCCTGAGTAGTCATTCGATATGGAGCTCTCGAAATAGGTTCTGCACCAAGAACCAAATCAACACGAAAGTCTATATCTCGCTTCGGAGGCATACCAGGAATATCCAATGGAAACACGTCTACATACTCTCTAAGAATAGGGTGACTATCAAGAGTGATTTCTCGCCTCTCTGACTCATCCAATTCCTCAAGAGTGATTGCAAAAAGTTGACATCCTCTACGCATGCACCACTTAAGTTGCATAGCGGAGATCATACGCAGGGATATCGGCCTCTGAACTCCAACAATCTCCACTTCTCTGCCAAGGTCATCTAAACACTCTACTGTCTTCTTGCAACAATCTACACGAGGACTGTGAGATGATAGCCTATCCATCTCCAATACAACTCCATAAGATCCCAAAGGAATAACCCGAAGGTCAACTGAAGTAACTATGGTTCCTAATTTCAACTCACAACTAGGAATAAAGACATCTACAGAAACACGGACACCTGTAGCCAACTCTACTAGCTTTCTTAGCCATGACTTGGTACCGTAAAAGAGAAAAAGGTTCAGATCTATGGTAAGGATAAAATAAGGAAAACACAAACATTAAGACCTAAGCAAAAAGTTCAAACTGGATAGGCTCACTATAAACCCAGAGTACCCAGTGTTGAAACTTAGGCTCTGATATCAAATGTAATGCCCCGCCAGGAACCCTAAAGGAAAACAACACAACTAGGCAACTAAAGGGTGAAAATTTTTTTTTTTTGGTAAAAGACTAAGTGTACTAACTAAAATCATTGCATGTTTAACAACACAGTGGAAGTCTATCATAAGTTTTCCTAAGGGTAACTAACAAAGATTAATTTCATAGATTATATTAACACCACAGTTAATCCATTCAATAAGATAAATTGAAAACTTAAGTTTAAAACTACACATACATCCCAAAACAAAAATATACAAGTATTCCAATGTATCCAATTTTCATAAATTATTTAAACATAAGATCAAAACAATAACATTCATTTCACTGACATAATAATATTACAATATCCATAAATACATGACTTCCAATAATATCATTGGTTACAAAGATACAATATCAAGGTTACATAAAAGTCTGATACAATGACCACAAGGTCTCAACTGAACAATGATCTTGAACAAGAGCTAGTACATAAACCACGATCCAAGAGACACCAGTGAAGCCTTTCCTCTCCTGAAGATACAATCCAAAACATCCGATGGGAAGTCGCACTACCACCCAACCATGTGATCCCAAAATGGAACCACCCCACCATGCTAGGAGATAGTAGAAACCCTCAAGCAAGAAAAGTAAGACAAGTACAAAAGGACTACAAGACTCTGCAACCATCCATGTAATACAACTCACAAAACACTAGTGACTCTAAGAAGAGAGTGTCATTGCAAAGCTTGATGGTTACCATGGTATAGCCTCCATAGGTCCTGGCCCCTATACTTGGGTTTCTCCTGGTAACCTCTCCCGAGCCTCTGGTTCCAACTAAGTCTCATGCGGACCCTACCAATCCTTTCATGAAGACAAGGTGGTAAGTTTTCCATTCCAGGCCTTCTCGTAAAATCATGAGCCCTGTACAAGCACTCACCAATGCACGAGGCACATTTATCTTAATTAATATTTAATCTACCCACTCCCTAATCAATTATTAGGTTATCACTTTTTAACTAACTTTCGACAGGTTATCTTGTCATCCACTTTGGGCACGACCCCTGCTCCGAAGCCACTCTCTCTCCTAGGACACTAACAAGAAATGTTTCTCTCTATGAGAACTCTATGGCGAAACAGGCAACCATAAACAATCCTGACAAGAACAGGTGAAGGATACACAAATACCAACCCAAGATTGACCATTTAGACAAAAACACACAATGGCTCATATCAAATAGGTTATACAACAACACCTGGTCTAGGAGAAATAATAACATAGGACACAATGACAATTTAACCCAAAATTGCAATGAAATAAAAATTGACTGAGAACACAATATACGCAAGATCCTATTATAGGCAATCTTTCCTTAAAAACAACCAAAGCATAAATAACATGCAAATTTACGAATTTCCAGATAACAAGAATTTACAACTATTTAATACCAAAAACATCCATCTTGTCATTTGTCCAAAAAGATTTAAAATAAATTTACATATGTATTAATCTCCTAATGTATTTCCAAATGTAATGCCCCACTAGGAACCCTAAAGGAAAACAACACAACTAGGCAACTAAAGGGTGAAATAATGTTTCTTTTCTTAAAGACTAAGTGTACTAACTAAAATCATTGCATGTTTAACAACATAGCAGAAGTATATCATAAGTTTTCCTAAGGGTAACCAACGAAGATTAATTTCATAGATTATATTAAGACTACAGTTAATCCATTCAATAAGATAAATTGAAAACTTAAGTTTAAAACTACACATACATCCCAAAACAAAAATATACAAGTATTCCAATGTATCCAATTTTCATAAATTATTTAAACATAAGATCAAAACAATAACATTCATTTGACTGACATAATAATATTACAATATCCATAAATACATGGCTTCCAATAATATCACTGGTTACAAAGATACAATATCAAGGTTACATAAAAGTCTGATACAATGACCACAAGGTCAACTGAACAATGATCTCGAACAAGAGTTGGTACATAAACCACGATCCAAGAGACAGCAGTGAAGCCTTTCCTCCCTCGAAGATACAATCTAGAACATCTGATGGGAAGTGGCACTACCACCCGACCATGTGATCCTGAAATGGAACCACCCCACCATGCTAGGAGATAGTAGAAACCCTCAAGCAAGCAAAGTAAGACAAGTACAAAAGGACTACAAGACTCTGCAACCATCCATGTAACACAACTTGCAAAACACTAGTGACTCTAAGAAGAGAGTGTCATCACATAGCTTTATGGTTACCATGGTATAGCCTCCATAGGTCTTGGCCCCCATACTCGAGTTTCTCCTGGTAACCTCTCCCGAGCCTCTGGTTCCAACTAAGTCTCATGCGGACCCAACCAATCCTTTCGTGAAGACAAGGTGGTAAGTTTTCCATTCTAGGCCTTCTCGTAACATCATGAGCCCTGTACAAGCACTCACCTATGCACGAGGCACATTTATCTTAATTAATATTTAATCTACCCACCCCGTAATCAATTATTAGGTTATCACTTTTTAACTAACTTTCGATGTGTTATCCTGTCATCCACTTCAGGCACGGCCCCCGCTCGAAAGCCACTCTCTCTCCTAGGACACTAACAAGAAATGTTTCTCTCTATAAGAACTCTATGGCGAAACAATGAACCATAAACAATCCTGACAAGCATAGGTGAAGGATACACAAATACCAACCCAAGATTGACCATTTGGACAAAAACACACAATGGCTCATATCAAATAGGTTATACAACAACACCTGGTCTAGGAGAAATAATAACATAGGACACAATGACAATTTAACCCAAAATTGCAATGAAATAAAACTTGATTGAGAACACAATATATGCAAGATCCTATTATAGGCAATCTTTCCTTAAAAATAGGCAAAGCATAAATAACATGCAAATTTACAAATTTCTGGATAACAAGAATTTACAACTATTTAATACCAAAAACATCCATCTTGTCATTTGTCCAAAAAGATTTAAAATAAATTTACATATGTATTAATCTCCTAATGTATTTCCAATATGTATATCGAATTTAAAATTATAAAAATACTAAATTCTAAATTCTTTATTCTTAAATTGATAATTAAAATAAAATAACTATATATATATACACATATATATCTATTTAAATATACATATATATATTAACACATTATAATTATTTTATTATTATTTATTTTATTTTTTCTATTTAGAAAAAAAAACTAAATAACAAATAAAATAATAAATAAAATTAAAAACTAAAATTTAAAATTAAAATTAAAATCTTTTTTTGTAAAAAAAAAAACCTAGTGATGGCTACCAAGGTAGAGGTGCTACCATAGGCAGCTAACGCTACCCTTAGGTAGCGCTGCTGTCCTATGGCAGCAGCCGCTACCTTTGGGTAGTGCTGCTGTCCTAAGAGAGCAGCTGCTACCCATGGGTAGCTCTACTGCCTTATGGCAGCAGCCGCTACCTTTGGGTAGTGTTGTTGTCCTAAGACAGCAACCCCTACCCTTGGGTAGCGCTGCTGCCTTATGGCAGTAGCCACTACCAAAGGTAGAGTTGCGTGGGTAGAGGCATAGCCTCCCCACATAATTTAACAAATTAATTTTTGTTTTAAATTCCTTTTTTTATATATATATTTTTTAATAGATTTTTAATAGTAATAATAAAAACAATATTTTTCCAATAATTCCCTTTTCACAGAATTTAAGTAAAATAATAAAAAGAACAATATTTTTTTTAAATTTAATTAACACAAATAAATTTAATGTGTAATTACATTTATTTTCTTAAGGTAATTAAAACCATTTCTCAGGTAAATACCCTTCCTCACAAATCTTGTAATTTCCATGCATCCTAAAATTTGACAAATTTTCTCTAATAATTTCCCTTAATTTTCTCAAAATTACATACTTCCCATAAATTAGAAATTACCATCAGACATGGATTTTAAAACAAAACTCAAATTCACTAGAAGAGGGTTTTGAATTTGACAATTATTTTACACACACATCAAGCAGAGATAAATAGAAATGTTTTTAATAAAACACACAACTAAGAAATCATCCAACCTGGTATAGCTTTCCTGGAAGAAATCTGTAGAAGAGCCCTAATCCCTTCAATAACTTCCAATAAATTTCTTTACCTAAATTCTTGACCTGTTCCTGTGTGTCCCTGTGTGTAACTAAAATAAAGACCTAACCCCTATTTAAACTAAAATTCTAGGTTCAATAGCTTTTTCACAAAAAACCTAAATTTAGAATAATAGTAATTTTTTTAATTTTATTTTCTAAATTTATCACATGCAATAATTAAAAAACATTATTCTTTCTTTACTTTTCTCATGCACATTAATTAATTTTCTAAATAAAGAATTAATACAATATTTTAATGCTAAATAATCTTTTTATTCATTTATTTATTCTTTTATTTATTTAATCATTTATTTATTTAAAATTCAAGGAAACAATAAATATATTTAATCTAATTTATTTAAATAACAATATATTTCAAATACCATGTAGCTTGCAACTTAATTTAATAATTTCTTTAATTAACTAAATTTATAATCTCAATGCATAAATAATACAATACTGAGATAATTTCATAAACTTAATTAATTAATTAATTAAATCCACTAAAACACTCAAATTAAACAAATCTCAAGCAATTACCCATAAAAGATAAAATAACAAATTACGAAGACCGAACTAACTGACAAAATGACTAACTGATGACACTCATATGAGTGTTACTGAGTAAAATAGGGTCAACTACTATCTCCTCCACTTCCATCGGAAAATATAAGGCATGCTTAGACCTGTGAAGCCAGGTGGAGACGATACCCCATACCTATCCGGTACTTGTACCTACAATATCCTGCATCACCGAACCACACATGCATATATATATATAGAAAACACAGCATACACACTGATGAAGGAGAATCGCGACGTTCCCTGTCTCACCAAAATGAGTGAAGGAAAATCGTCCCCTTGCATCCAATACACTCGCAAACACACAACATATAATTCCACATTTCATAAATAAAGTAAAATGTCAGTACATAGCAATAATACATAAAATGCCATAAATCACAAGTACTGAAATACTGCAAATAAATTATACATCTCATCTCCAAATAAAGCATAATGTCATAAAAATCTGAATAATATGTCATGGTAATGTATCCACTGAAAAACAACCAATAATAAAATATGAGTCTAATGAGTTCAAACTAGTAGGGGTACTACAGTTTATGCTCTATATGCAAAAGTGCTATACATTGTATTGTTAAAGGGATAGTGTATATGCTTAGGGGGAGCAATCTTGCTAATGGCATGATTTTGTTGTAAAACACTTAGATGTCAAAATTTTATTTTCCTAAGTGTTGCCATCAATGCCAAAGGGGGAGATTGTTGGCATTTTTGATGTTTATGTTGTGATTGTCATTGATGGACACACACTTGCATTAAGATCCTCTTTATATGTATGAGTTAGAGCAAAATCGGTATTTGTTCCAACTAGTGTGTTGTATTATAGTCTTTAGACTATTGATGTTTTGCAGAATGTGTTTCCAGGTCTGAAGCAACACGTTGACCTCAAGTGGTATGAGGTATTAAAGCGACATAACACATTTCTACCAGTCTTCATTTTTGTCAAATTGGCAACCGACATTTTGTATGAACTGGTAATACTCTGTGATGAGTTACCAACCGACATTTTGTGATAAGTTACCATCCACCGATTGTTTGATGGTGCCGACACTTTAGCGATGCTTTTTGTGTCGTGTTACCTAGTATGTCCAGGTTCATTTAACCTAGGAAATTGTAATGTAATCCTATTGGACCGACATGAAATGAGATTACTTTGTAAGGACATCATGTCTAGGGTTTTATGTTGTTGATGTTGTTGTTATTGAGAGTTGATATTGCGGCTAGGGTTTAAGGTGGTTGAGGAGTTGGAGAGATTATGAATGTGTAGAGGACTGAAGTAATGCTGGAGTGCATTAAGAACGAGCTATCAAGGATCTAACCGAGCAGTCTATGCTATTAGATAGATCAAACACTTGTTGATTACTCACATCTTTGACAAGTTTGTAGCCCTTAATCAGGTATGCCCAAAAGCCTTTTGTAAATCCTCTAACAAGGTGGTTCACATCTATGGATCTAAAATCCTCTAGCAAGGTAGTCTTTAATCGGACTTATCTCCTAACAGAGATTGAATTCCTAATAGGATCTGTTCTAGTAAAGAACATTGTAAAACCTTAACTGGTGTGACCTTAACCGATCTGATTCCTATTCTGTAGATAGTGACTTGTGAGATCCATCTCACCGTGGTTTTTCCCATTTGGGTTTCCACGTCAAATCTATTATGTTATGGTGTTTGTGCTTCTATGGGTGAGTGCATTATTAGCTATTTGGTTTTCATGTTTGTTAACTGGTTTGTCTGTTAAACTATTTTACCAGTTTACTATTAGTCTTGCAAAGTGTTTAAGTGCAAAGATTTTTGGCATAGTAATTCACCCCCCCCTTCTTAGTATTCATCATTTTATCCTCGTGAGGGCTTATGGTGATGTTAGGGCTTTATGTTTATGATCTCTTGATGGCTATATGTTAGGTGATGAACTATGTTTGTGATGTACAAATAGATATTCTAATGAATCTATTTGAGGATTGATTATGATTACTAGTGTCATTTGTTAGATGTATATTTGGATATATGTGTTGCACAGGTGTTTTGTGTTTTTTTGTGATGCAGGTACCAGCCATCGACTCCACCTCACTTCATAGGTCTAAGAACACATAACAATCCTTGATGGTGGTAATGGAGATAGCATAAAGGCCCAATTTGATTTATCCCTAACCATTATTCTGTATTAGGACAATCACCTTTGTTCTTGAGATTACCTACTAGAATTTTCATAAAAGCAATTTTCATATCCTTGAGTCAGTTTGATTGTTTATGCAGTGAATGAGGTCCTCTATTTTGGCTATGTTCATGTGCATTCACGTTATGTATTTTTAATCAAATTTATGAGTTGGTAATATAATTTATGGTGTAAGTATTTATGATTATTATTATTATTACTAATATTATTAATACTATATTATTATATGATATTAATGGCTTATACTCATATTATAATATTTGTGCTGATTTTGTAATTTATGAGCATATTATTGTGTAAATGTATTTGTGGTGATGGTGAAATATATAAAGTTAATAGTTTTTAACTTGAGTAATTGTGTTTCAAGTGGGGTTGAATGATAATTATTTAATTATTTTGATTGGTGGGAGTTGGTTGCTCATTTATGATTTTAATCATTGATTTTGTATTGTTTTGTATAGTTTTTTTCTAAGGGTTGGTTGTGAGTTCCCATACATGTTTGTGTGAGCAAATTTATTATTTTATCATTGGTTTTTGAGAGAAGAAAGGCTAGTTATTGCTAGAGTTTCTAGGGAGAGATTGAATAAAGGTGATTGGAAAGGGTTTTAGAGGAGATTTTATTTTATTATTGGGCCAATTTCTGTGAGGAGATTCTTGGATATTAATGTTAGATAATTCAGATACCGGGAGAAAACTGAGAGTGGGGGTGAATAAGTTTTCTCACAAGTACAATAGTTAATGCAGATTATAAATTTTATACCTAAGCACAAAGAAACCAACACAATGAAAGATAAAGCATGAAAGAACAGTACACACACCACTAATATTTTGATGTGGAAAATCCGGTAAAGGGAAAAACCATGGTGGGAAACCTACCCACAATCAGATAACACTTCTGCATTAGTATGTGAAATAATTACAATGGGGATTGCACTTGCAATCAGGCCAACTGCCTAGAGCGCACTGCTCATCACAAAAGGAAGTCTCACTAATTACAAAGACATTGGACTACAATCCGGAAAGAATGAACTATGGAAGTAGCATCTCCTAATGCTTGATACAATTCCGGTTAAGCACAAATGTCTACCCTACAACACCAAATCATTCACAACCTTCTGCTGAATGATATATCATTGTTCACACATAAAAATTTCTCTAATAATGTAGACATAACCATTGACAGTAAGATTACATGAATAAGTCAACTATAAATACAATTCATCAACCTTAATGATAAGGTTGGCTAAACCCTAAACCCATAAACTCATATTTACAAAAATTACATCACTTGATATCACCGGACCAATATTATGATTTACATTACATAGAATAGACCTAATTCAAATCTGCAAACAATTACATCCACTGGAAATCACACTAAGACCAATCTCCAACACATTGCACCAACTAGTAGAAACTCTTAGTGCAATAGCACAAAATATATAACCAGATCCAAATAGGACCACCAAATCAGCACACTAGCCAATAAAAAGCCACCAAACAATTATAACATGATCAATAACACCTTCAACATGTTAGAAACCATTTCCATATGCCGGACCAAAATCACTTAACCAAATCATCAAGTATCGCCAACCTGTAAATCTAACTGGCACCAAGAAATATCAATCGGGAACATAAGAGGTAGCTTCCTGGAGCACCAAATCATGAACCAACTAAATATGACAAGCATATAGCCAACCTAAATAACCATCCAAAACTAAATCCAAGTATTTGATCACATCGGATCAGAATCATAGCCAAAACCAAGACAAACACCAAGTCTAATCGGGATAGGTCCAACCGAGATAGAAGAACCATATTCAACCAAGATACAGTGTTGACATCAATGACAACACTTAACCAAATCCATCATATTTCCAATAATTATTACATTGTTGATTCAAGGATTGGCTACAGGATTTGTTGTTGGATTTTCTTTGCTTGCTATTTGGAAACTCTTTGTTGTTTGAGGGAGTGGATTTTTGCTTCATTCTTCCTTCTTTCTTCATCATTCTTGTTGTCTTCATCTAGGAATTTAGGAGAAATAGTGTATTTGATGACTTCCATTGATATCTAAATGTAATTTTGAGTTCTGATTATATGTATGTTGTTTCATGTTGAAATGCCCTCTCCACACTAGTACATTCGGAGCTGATTTCCGATGGCAGTTTGTCGGATTTGTGATGAATATTAGTCAGAGTGTTGACAAAATCCACTGTCAAAAACTGGGCGTCGGATTGGTCGATGATGCCATGCCCATCAGAAATTCGATAACCAATGGACTCTGTGGACGATCAAAGAAGTCGTCGGTCGAAAGCTTGGTATTCGTCGTAATTCCGATGATGATAATTTTTATCCAAAAAAAATAATTATTATCACCCAAGATAATTATTATCATCGATATAAACGAGCCATCGAAGGAAGGAAACATCGACGAATTCCACAAAGGACTCACCAAAGATAATAAATTCATTGACAAAAGATATCGAAGAAAGTAGAGAGGGTCTTCATCGACGGGAACAGTTCTTAAGGAAATAATACTATCGATGCAAGATAAAAAGGACCCACCGAAAGGAGCATTTTCATCGAAACAATAATATCGATCAAACAAAGGAAGCTACATTGATAAAAGATATTGATGAGGATATAGGTTTTGAGGAGTTTAAACTTCATCGACAAAAGATATCGAAGAAAGCAGAGAGGGTCTTCATCAACGGGAAGAGTTCTCGAGGAAATAATACTATCCGTGCAACATAAAAAGGACCCACTAAAAGGAGCGTTTTCATCGAAAGAATAATATCGATCAAACAAAAGGAAGCTACATCAATAAAAGATATTGATGAGGATATAGGTTTTGAGGAGGTTAAACTTCATCGATAAAAGATATCAAAGAAAGCAGAGAAGGTCTTTTCATCGACGGGAAAAGTTCTCAAGGAAATAATACTATCGGTGCAACATAAAAAGGACCCACCAAAAGGAGTGTTTTCATCGAAAGAATAATATTGATCAGAGAAAAGGAAGCTACATCGATAAAAGATATCGATGAGGATATAGGTTTTGAGGAGGTTAAAAGGCATGTTCTTGATATGTGTGGTTTTGTCGATGTAACTTTATCGGTGAAGAACGATAAGGGAAAATAAAGAAAAGCTTCGGTGAAATAGTAGACTCATTCATCGACGGGGCATAGTGATATCGATGAAAGAAGTATTTCGATGGAAAAATAAAGGAGGACACCAAAGCCCAAGGCTTCTTTGACATAAGACCCGATGGATATCATATATGTTTCGATGAGGAGACAGCCAGACTGACCTAATACAGTATTTCGATGAAGGGAAAAAATACTTGATCGAAGTAATATTCGAAACAAAAGTATTGTCGATAGAAACAAAGAGATCGATGGACTAAAGAAACAAATGATCGAAAGACATATCCTCAAAGAAATGATTATTTATTGATGCGAAAATCAGAAATAAATCCCACGGAAGGTCACATTGCCATTAAATTTGAATGTGTGCCCGATTGAGCATTGTCCAAACTGCCATTACTAACTGATTAAATACGCCATAAGTAGTGGATCAACATCAAAGGACACAACATTAAGGAATTCACAGGCGATGAACTGAAAGCAGGAATTGGGTGAATTCATAGATAAAGCTCAGTAATTCCAGGTAAGTTGTTTGCACACAGACCTGTTTTTTAAAATTCAAATGGAATCATCATCTAAAACTAATAAGACCAGAAAGGGAAAAGAACCTATTGCTGTAGAAGAAAAACCTAAAAGATATAAAAGGGAAGGGTGTTCTTTGGCCCATGACCTGATTGACCAGTGGCCATCATCCAGTTTCAGGTCCAAGAAGATTAGAGCTGATCAGGAAGGCTTGGAGGACCGGTTTGAGGATCTTGGAGACATATGGACAAAATTGAGAGGGTATGAATTATTCATAAATGTGTACAACAGAAGAGTTGCCCCTCAACCTATTGACAATTTATGGTGATTGAACTTAGGAAGGTTAGTTGTGCCTAATATATTCGTGAATGTGGAGCTCATGAAGGCATTGTCAAACAATTATGACCCTGAAACCAGGATCACATATAACTACATGGGTGAGCCAATTCTTGCAATCAGAAAGGAGGTTATTGACACCGTGTTCGAGTTGGATTGGGGATTTGAAGAATTGATTGACCTCAAGAAGTTAACAAGTGAATATTTTAACCTAGAGCACATTTACAAAACATGGAGACTCCCTATACATAGACCTAGGAATGCAGGGTCCTTAGTGCCACTAGGTTAGGATGACAAAGCTCCCTATGATGTCAAGTCTTTCCATCAATATTTAAAGTATACCTATTACTGTGTTGCCCAAGTGCTAGGGATAAAAGCCCATCCTTTGATGGATATTGCAGCCATGGTCATTTGTGTCGATTTGCAGTCTAAGGACCCCCACTTCTTTGATTTTTCTACTTATTTGGTTGAGGTTTTGAATCATGGGTTAGAAAAGTTAAAGGGGGATGTCATCAATGTTCATTTAACGCATTATTCCTTAATTATGCATATTCTATTGTATGTCGGCCAAGATGAAGGGTTATGGCCAGAAGAGTTATGTGTCAAGACATATGACAATGCTCGGATGAGAAAACCAATGCAACTATGGGTTTCTTCATGGGACCAGAGGTATGTGAATAATCAATATTGGCATTTTGAGGAGTTCTTTGTCAAGCCATTATATAGACTATTGGGATGCCCGTGCGATCATGCCCTTGCACCAGAGGTTCAAAGATTCCTAAGACCAAAAGATTTTGCTAAAGATCCCTGAATTGAACACAATTGGGGAGATTGGTATTGTTTTATAGACTACACACAAGTCAGGGTATACTGATTCGAAGGGAGACCATACTTACTACCACTTATAGTCCCTAACAGAGTGGCTTGTCTGGAAATTGTGAGGCAACTATCAATAGTGAGTATAGAACATTTGACAAGACATGGGAAATAGTCAATTGTACCTGGGTTGTTAGTATTTCAGATTTTATTGTGAAAAGTTCAAAGAGTTATGGCCTGCTGCAGACAAAATTGGATTATTATGGCATGGGTATGGGGGATCCTAGGCCCAATTTTGATCCTGAAGGATACATAAGTATAGCCCGGTCATCACAAAAGCTGAAAGCTAGAGAGCATAAATCTTACCTACCGGATGACCTCATTAAGAACATTGGCAGAGAAGAGGCCAGAGTGAAGCGAATAAAGTTTGAGAAAGCAATGCAGGCTTATAAATGGAAGCTTTTTAGAAGGAAAATGGATGAGAATGTGCTACAAAAGATTGAAGAGCCCTCAGAGTTGGCCAACAAACTTATGGAGCATGAATTGGAAATACTTGAGGGAGTCCCGCCTCATGTTTTTAGGGATTACATTCATACTATTAGGAATACAGAGCCTTTGGCTCATATGTCTCCTACTTCCACATCTGGCATCGTTCCACTCACTCCTCTAGAGGATTACCCCCCTGATTATGTAGAGGATACATTGATAGACTTGGCAACATGATGACTGAATGTCTGAGAAGTGGCTGACATCAGATTCCTAGAGCATGAGGATCTCATTGCTGATAGTGACTTCATTGCTTCTAAGGAGTTCACTACATTCCTCTATCAAGATAAAGGGTCTCAAATTAGGAATAACATGAGAAATAGTGAAGAAGAGTAGCAGCTTCAAAAGTTACAAGAGGAAATGGATCTTGTGATGAGAGAAATGACACCTAAGAAGGGAAGATAGTTGCTTAAGGAAGTTGGTGTGCTATTATACTCTAGATGGGACATGAACTCTGCCTTGTTGTTTGATGGATTCCTCAAGAAACGGGACCCAAGTAAGCAAATGATGCCAAAAGAGATTGATAAAATCTTTAGAGGATCAGGATATGATCTAGATCAGAAGGCTCTTCTACAATGGGCTATCTATCCCAAAGATAAAAGACCTATATTGGTTGATACAGAAGAAGCTTTTGGACATTTGATGGTGCAGGAGGTTGGAAAGACTGATCCTAGAACAACTGCCAAACTAAATTTGGATGTCACTAAACTGAACCAAGATCAGATAGAGTTTTTGGTCTGAGAAAATTCTACATACAAAAGCCTATATGAGAAAACCGATGAAGAAAAATAGAGGCTGCAAGAAAGATTTCTTTAGATTGATATAGGTACTAGCCAAACAGGGATGACATATGATGTTGACAGAGATGCCATGGATACCTTGATAGATGCTATGTATTGGAGGAACAGGGTCAAAAAGATATCTCGGCAAGTAAAAAAGGAACAGGAAAAGATGGTTAAGTTAGTTCTTGAGGTCGTTGAGCATAGATTCAAAAGTATGGTGCAGGTTGCAGAAATCTATTGGAAGACATACACTGGAATAGTCAAAGCTTTGAAAGAGCATGAAAGACTCAAGTCTCAGCTGGAAGGCATGATGAATGACAATAGTCTGATGAATCCAAGTGAGAAAATTGAAGCCGAGGTTTACTTGAAGTCCCATGATGAATTGGCAAATCAATTAAGGAAAGAGCTTCAGAGGTTGGACGATGGGAATACCCCTAGGGTGCCCTCTTTTTACAGTAATGGTGAGTTAGTATCATTGGAATAGTGGAAACAAGAGTTCAGTGATGAGAAGAATCAAGCAGTAGCAGAGTTTGATCGGAACAAAGAATTGTCACTTTGTGTTAACCATATTCTATCCAATCATTTCCAGACAGAAAGCGACATGAGGACACTAAACAATGACATTGTAATGTATAAATATGATAAGTAAATTCAACACATAGGAATGTTGAACTTTTTTATCTTCCATTTTGTTAACAAAAGTGCTAATTAATAGTTATGTGCTAAAAAGCCACAATGCTTGCTGAAAATGTATACCCTCATATAAATGAGGGAACTTTTGTAACAATAAGGGTCATTAGAGAAGAAGTTGAATATAGCTTCAGGCTTACTATTGTACCATTTTGCGAATATACATAATATAATCAATCATCTTTCCTTTGTGTATATGTTGCGGATTGTTGCATCCTTCTATAGGCAGTTGCTTGTGATATTATCTAAAGGAGATAAGGTTACTTGTGTTCTTCTAGTAAAACTCTGTGTTTCATACTGTGGATTTGAATAAAAGATTTACTTGCGAATATAGTTTTGTATATAGTGCGCCTACATATTATCTCAACCATGTTGCACTTGCATATGTATATAGTTTTGTTTATAGGTGGAAAGCTTGAGGTTCAATGTTGAACTTGGTTGCTCTGATACCATATGTAATATTCCATTAATTCTATACTTAAAGAAAATAAATTATGATCTATATTAAGATAAAAAATTGAGCAATTCAAAATAAAACATAACTACTTCAGGTGAAGGAGAAAACTAACTAAATGTTCTTCAACATAATAAGAATCTAACTAATTTATCTAAAAGGAAGGTAATCTTTTAACGATAAAAAAAATTGAACAAATATTATTAAGCTAATCAATATGAGAAAGGAATTCAAATGGCCAGTTTCATCACTTAGATAAAGCATCACCATCTTGGCCAAGGTTTTATCATTGCAAGCACCAATGCGTTGTTAGTGTTCACCTCCCTTGCCCGACTTGTACATCCAATTCTTGAGCTCAACAAACTCACTAGTTACCAACCATCTAAACAAGCCATCTACTTAATGTGTACTAACAATAATGGTTATTAACGACCATCATATGATAAATAGCATACACTTGAGCCAACTAACTCACTGGTTTACTAGCCAACTATCTAGCGAACTGCTTAATGTCTACTAAGAATAACGGTCATAAATGACCATCATAAGATAATTAACATACACTTGAGTCAGTTGATTCATTGGTTAAAGAACTTCTAGGTTTAGCTGATCCAATTCGTTACATAACAGTCTCATGTCTACTGACATTAACGGTTTACAAGGACCTTCATGGGATTGTGACATAACCTAACAAGCCAACTTCTATAAATCCCCTATCTCTAACAAGCTTCAACTGTCATCATGGAATTAAACCTAATACAACATTGGTTCCCTTATTTAGCTAAATTAACACATCATATTATGACTCAACAAAAAATATAGTTCTAATATTTTTTTTGTCTTTCTATATTCCCAAAAGTATGCATCTAATTGATGATAAGAATCCTTCTTCAAGTATTGAAACCATGGAGACTAGTTATAATCTGATTATAACCATCCTATAAGATAAAAACCATCCTAGGAGCCTCCAATATATCAAAAGTTGAGAAAGTAGCAAGCTTACTGTACAAAGACAGTGATCACTATAAAGTTGCAGTCAAGTTCAAAGCATTGATTTGTGGGAACAAAGGGTTTCATATGGGGATAGAGTAGTCTCATGAAATATCATAACAGTCATAATCATAATCTAAAGAGAAGTCAAATCTTCAAGATAGATTGGTGATAGTGCAGTCATTCATTAATTGTTTTGGATATTTCAAGCTATGTTTTCCTAATAGATGGTAAAGTATAGAACAACAACACTCAGAAAATACAGTCTAGAGAGATTGCAGTCTATAGTAAAGCCAGTGGCAGTCATATCTAGTACCAAATAAAATGACAATAATCAAGTCTACTGAGTGAAAAAGAGAAAGGTATAAGTTTCTAGAAGGTCTTTTCAAACCTTAACAACAAATAACACGTTATTGTTGCAGCATTGTCAAAACTTGACAAGAACAACACCTTATAACCTCAAGAGGCATAACAATCATAGGGCAACTCATGTCAAATGTGCAACTCAATACAATAAATAATCTTAGTTTGTAGCCCTATAGCATCATAATGCAGTCCTTGACCAAGTATGCATACAAGAAACATCTAGTTCTATTAAGGCACAAGCATCAAAGTTAGAGGTTATGACAACTAGTGAAAAACATCAAGTACAAAAAGGTTAGTCTCAGTCACTAGAACACAATTTGCAACATGCATTAGGAGTTGTCCTCCTTACAAATAGTTCAACATTAAAAAGGTATTATCAAAGCTACAACCACAATTCAAAGAGGAAGCTTACAAAGATAGGACAAAGCTAGGTATAGTCATAAGTCAAGGCAAATACATAGTTGAAACTCAGTCCAAAATAGTGAAGAAGTGCAACAAATGACATGAGAAGTCAAAAGAAGTATTATAGCAATCATGAGTCAAGGATTAATGAAGATATTTTTTTCATCCATGATACAATCCTTAAAAGCATCCATGATACAATCTCAAACACACTTTTTACCGTTCTCTTGGTGATTGTGCTCAATTGTGTATGTCTTGCTTATGTATGAAAATGACATTTTGCAGCTTTCCACCGACGATATATTTGAGATGTCTTTGATTTAAATAGGGCATGAGCTTAGTTGTAGAGTGAGACTAGGGAGTTGGACCATCTCAACCACGGTGCGCCTGCATATGTATATAGTTTTGTGTATTCATTAAAAATTTTCATTTAATTTTAATCAACTAAAGAGCAATATTCATGACTTACAAGTAATAAAAAAACATACAAGGATGAGGCGTATTCATTACTTAGAAGTAATAAAAAAAACTTACATGGATGAGGCATATTCATAACTTTTGCAGTCCTACCTTGGATATCAACCCTAGAAGTAGCTCATATTGTTCGTGTACAGACAAGAAAATATGGGAGTTCATTATACCCAACAACTTGTGGTGTTGTTCGTGTTGGCTCTATTGGACCCTACAATTAAGATTCAATATACATTATTCAATAAGATTAACTGTGCAACATAATGAAATATTGAAAAGTGTGTTACCTTGTTGAGCTTTGCTTGGTTTCAAGAATAGTTTAATATTCTCTACTTAATAGGGCCAACCACGTGAAGGTGGAAGCTCATTTGCCCCCCCCCCCAACATCACTCTAAATTCCCTGTTAACATCTTATAAAATTCATTCATTCTTTCTACCATTAATAAAATATAGCATTCATTCATTAATATCACATAACGTTCATTAACACATAACATTGATTAACATTAATTAACATGCAACATTCATCAATATTAATTAACACATATCATCCATAACCATTAATTAGCACATAATTACATTCACTAACACATAAAAATCAGTCATTATCAAATAAGTTAGATTACAATCATTTCTTTCTTTGTTTTTTCTTTTAAGCTATGAAAAGACTAAGTGGAACATCGGTTTCTTCATCATTTCCCCCCTCTGTAGATGTTCCACCAACTGCTTATGATCTCAATGTATACCTAGTCCTATACTGAGGATGAGGACACTGAAGCAAAGGGGGGTCCTCTCCAATAACAAAGAAATGGGTTAAATTCAAAAAAAAAAAAATTATTGTTACAAGTATTTCATTAATTTAGAGAACATAATTGTTGTGCTCTTTACCTAATGGGGCCACATCATTTTGTGTAGCCTCAACCTCAACATGCTGAACACCCTCTAGATCATCTGGAGTTGAAATACTAAAGGTTGCATTAATGTTGAACACCAATTGCAATTATATTTGTTTAAATTGCAATTATATTTATTTAAAGCAATAACAATGGTCCTCTTTACCTGAGTGGGGAACATCACATTCTTGAGGTTGTGTACCTAGATCATGCTCCACTTGCTAACCACTAACTACATTCTCTAAAATATTAACAAAAAAGGTTACATTAATTACTACTCTAATTACAAATTAAGATGTTTAATTGTATTAATATCTAAATAAATAAATTTGAGTAGCAAATGAATACCTCCACTACTGGGATGCACATCTGGACCTTCATGTGCAGGTGGTGTTTCACAATTAGTAGGCTGCATTCCAATGACATGCACATTGTTATCATTGCTTGCTTATTTAAAACAAATATAGTCACTTTATGTTGGAACTCAACATCAATTAGATTATTGGTAAAGTATTCATTTTGAAACAACTTCCATTTAGTATATTTACCTGTGTGATGGATGCACTCGAATGTTGTGTATTCACACTCAATTCTCGTAGCCAATCAGCCACGACTGAATAGCCTTGCTGGTAGGCAATTCTCTTGTCATCTTCTATGGGCGCTCTATTGAATTCAGAGCCCTGCATTTTTGCTTGGTACCATGAACTTTGCTTGCATTTTTTGATAAAAAAAAATGTTTCCAATTTATTAATATTTTGATGCAATATTTCATTTACATGAGATACTTACAATTCGTGCAACAAGTTTCATGTAATCACCAGAGCTGAGTTTGTGTTTCTCGTGCTTTTCTTGCCTTTCCTTGGTTGCCTTTATTGTGTCACTCAGTCTATAAAAAGTTTGAAATATGTTAGATTATATAAATATAAAGAGTAATTAATTAGTACATAATTACATTCTTAATAGTATCTCGTACCTTCTTCTGGCATCTAGTGGTGTATTTCCTTTTTGTTGGGAAAAATGGTGTCTCAACCTTGCATTTATGCAAGGTTACTATTTATAGTAAGTTTTCATTTGAGCACGAAATAGTGCGAAACTCTCCTTGAAGCTTCTGGTTGGCTAGATAAGCATTCCGATAAAGTTGCGTCGCAAGGTCACAGCTAGTTTTGAAGATATTAAATTTTTCGTCTTGGAGGGGTGCGATAAAATGTTTAAACTTAATTTTGGGGGCTTTAGAGGCTCCAAAACGCCCTGAAAAGTGGCCATAACCGGCGCAACGGGTTACGAGGTGATAGAGAACTTCGCAAGCTTTCCGGCGCTTCAAACGGTTCGTCAATCGGACACCCGGTTCTCAAGTTATGGCCTCCGGAAGTTTGTACTCCTAAAATAGGAAAAATAATTTGTATCGGGTACATAAATGAGCTGTAAAAGGGAGCGACACATGTTGATGTGTGCTTTAACATGTCATAGGGCATCTAGAAGGGAGATAAGGTTGGCTACACCTTATTGGGTGGTTTTAGCCCATGGTTTTGTAATACCATTTGACGGTTTCCTGTATTGTATCTCCTATTTATGAGGTGTGTGAGATAGAGGTTGTGTGTAAGAGTCTTATGGCTATTGAGTTGCCTCTGAATCTCTGATTAGTGGTACTCCTGCGAAGAGCTTTCTCTGTAAGTATGTTGTAATCTATTTTTTGATTGCTGAATAAAATATTGAGCTGCTTTTGGAGTGTGGGGTTTTTCTCCCGAAAGGGTTTTCCCCACGTAAATCACTGTGTTGTGGTATGAATGCTATTATATCTATTTCTATTTTCTATAACTGTTGTAACGATCTGAAAAAGTTTTGTATTACCCTCCTCTCAAGGTTAGTGTAGGAAGTTGTTTCCGCTACTTTACTTCCTTACAAGTGGTATCAGAGCCTGATCACCTTTGGTTTCAATTGTGGGCAGTTGGGTTTTTTGAACTAATCCAGATTTGAGTGGGAGCTTGTGCAGAAGACACTTTTTGATCTTGTTGCAGGAATATTCAGATGGCGAGTTCATCAGGGAGAATAGAGGTGGAGAAATTTAATGGAAGTAATTTTGAGATGTGGAAGTTGAAGATGGAAGATCTGCTAATAGATCGAGATCTTTGGGATGCTGTTGATGCGAATGTCCAAAGGCCCTCAGATCCTACTGCGGTAGCTCAGTATGATGTTATGGACCGAAAAGCCAAGGCTCTAATCAGACTGTGCCTGGCAGACTCTGTTCTAATCAATGTCCATGAAGAGAACTCTGCAAAGAAGCTATGGACTAAGCTTGGTGAGATGTATCAAGTGAAATCTTTATTAAATCAAATTTTCTTAAGAAAGAAATTGTATTCCTTGAAGATGGAAGAGGGTGGACGAATTGCAGACCACCTGGAAGCATTCAATATGTTGGTGGCTCAATTAGTATCCGTTGGTGTTAAGATGGATGAGGAGGAGAAATGTCAGATCTTGCTTTGTTCTTTGCCTGATTCGTGGGATTCTCTTGTTATGGCTATTGGTAGTACTTCTATTGTTTTGAAATCTGAAGATGTGGTGGGTGCCCTACTCGGCGAAGAGATGCGAAGGAAGGTATCCATTAGTTCAAAGGAAGCCCTAACCGTTCGTGGAAGACCTAAGGAGAAAGGCAACAAGAATGAGAAGCGCGACAAGTCCAAATCCAAAGGGAGATCGAAATCTCCTGGAAAGTCCAAAGTCATTTGCTGGAACTGCGGTAAACCGGGTCACATCCGTAAGGACTGCAAAGAAGAAAAGAAGAAGAAGAAAAAGAAAAAGTTCGATTCTGATTCTGAGTCCGACAAGGAAGATGGCGATGCCTTTATTGCGGCTTTGGTGACTCATGCAGGTAATGATGCCTAGCTAATTGACTCAGGTGCATCTTTTCATATGACTTCCAATAGAGATTGGTTTTCTGAATATGAAGGATTTAATGGAGGTAAGGTGTACTTGGGTGATGATTCACATCTAGACATTGTTGGTCGAGGTAAAGTTAGAATCAGGTTTTCTGATGGTAGAATAAAAAGGATTAATGGTGTGCTGCATATCCCTGGATTAAAATGAAACCTGTTATCTGTGAGCAAACTGATAGATGCGGGTGTGCAGGTAGTCTTTTCTGAAGCAGGATGTAAGATGATTAAGGGTGCTATGGTAGTTGCTAGAGGTGTAAGGTTTGGCACTTTGTATAAGCTTGAAGCATACACTGTTGAGTGTAATAGCACTTCTGTAAAAAGTAAATCTGCGGATACTTCACTGGAAGATTTGAAGGTTTCACCTTCAGCAGATGGAAATAGTTTTTGGGTACCTAAGGGTGCTCTTTCGTCTGAAGCAAAGTTACCTGTAGAGAAGACTATGTTATGGCACCAGAGACTTGGCCACATTGGAGAAAAGGGTCTAAGGACCTTGAAAAATAAAAACCTTGTTGAAGGTTTGAATGACTGTAATCTTGACTTTGATTTCTATGAGCATTGCATTTATGGAAAACAAAACCGCGTTCAGTTTTACTCGAGTTCTCATAAAACTTGTGGTGTTTTGGATCTTATCCATTCTGATGTGTTTGGTCCAGTAGATGTCTCTTCGATTGGAAAATCCACATATTATGTTTCATTTATTGATGATTTTAGTAGAAGGACATGGGTTTATTTTCTAAAGAGTAAATCTGAAGTTTTTAGTCGTTTTAAAGAATTTAAAGCAATGGTTGAGTTGCAGACTGGAAAGAAAATAAAATGTTTGAGAACTGATAATGGCGGTGAGTTTTGCTCTAATGATTTTGATAGATTCTATAAAGACTGTGGAATTAACAGGTAGAAGACAACTCCGTATTCTCCACAGCAGAATGGAGTTGCAGAAAGAATGAATAGGACACTGATGGAGAAGGCTAGGAGTATGTTGAGTGGTGCTGGTCTCAAACAAAAGTTTTGGGCTGAAGCTGTTGCCACTACTTGCTACCTGATTAACAGGTCTCCTACATCAGCTCTTGTTGATAAAACGTCTATGGAAGCATGGTCAGGTCACAAGCCTTCATTGAGACATCTTAGAGTTTTTGGTTGCGAGGCATATGCACATGTGCCAAAGGAGAAGCGAACAAAGTTGGAGAACAAGGCTGTGAAATGTATCTTCATTGGGTATAGTTATGGTGTGAAAGGATACAAGCTTTGGGACCCTGTTGCACAAAAGGTAATTCACAGTAGAAGTGTTATTTTTAGAGAAATTAAGTCTCCTTCTGTTACATTGCAGCCAGAACAGACTAAAAAAGAAGATGTGATTCAACTTCCTTCTACACCTGAAAGAGTTGAATCGAGACCCCTAGATAGGCAAGAAGTTGAGGAGAGCTCGTCTAGCTCTGAATCTTCAGAAGAGGAGGAAGAACCTCCAACTCAGCTTGTTCGAAGGTCTACAAGACATAGACAACCACCTGAAAGGTATTCACCTAATGATTGGAGATGTATTTTTGCTCTGAATACTAGTGTGGATGAACCGAAATCTGTAGAAGAGGCATTAGGTATGAATGATGCAGAATCCTGGAAGATTGCTATGGAGGAAGAAATGGCAGCTTTGAAAAAGAATGATACATGGGATCTTGTACCATTGCCTGAAGGACGAAAACCTATTGGTTGTAAATGGGTGTTCAAGAAAAAGATTGGTTCAGATGGAAGCATTGAGGAGTAGAAAGCAAGGTTGGTTGCAAAAGGCTACTCTCAGGTTGAGGGTGTTGATTACGGTGAGATATTTTCTCCTGTTGCAAAAATGACGTCCATTAGATTTTTGCTTTCTATTGCTACTGCTTATGATTTAGAGGTTGAACAAATGGATGTGAAAACTGCTTTCCTTCATGGTGATTTGGAGGAAGATATTTATATGACACAGCCGAAGCACTATGTGGTGAAAGGCAAAAGTAATTTGGTCTGTAAATTGAAGAAATCTTTGTATGGCCTCAAACAAAGTCCTAGGATGTGGTACCAGAAATTTGATACATATGTGTTGAGTTTGGGATTTGAACGTTCTAAATCAGATCACTGTGTTTATTATAAATCTGATGGTGATCATTTCTTATTCATTGTATTGTATGTTGATGATATGTTATTCATTGGTAAAGGGAAAGGTATGATTTCAGAACTGAAGTCTCAGCTCGCTGCTAAATTTGAAATGAAAGATCTTGGTGCAGCAAAGTACATTCTTGGGATGGAAATTAGAAGAGATAGGGTGAACAGAAAGCTATGGCTAGCCCAGAGTAAGTATGTGAATTCAGTGTTACAGAGGTTCAACATGCAGAATTGTAGACCATTGAGTGTTCCTTTTATAGTTGGAACGAAACTATCTATTTCAGATTGTCCTAGATCCCCATTGGAGATGGAAGACATGAGTAGAGTGCCTTACTAGAGTGTGGTTGGAAGCTTGATGTATGCTATGGTCTGTACTAGACCAGATATTGCCCAAGCAGTGGGAGTACTTTCTAGATATATGTCTAATCCTGGTAGAGTTCATTGGGATGCAGTCAAAAGAGTCTTCAGATATTTGAAGGGTACTTCAGAGTATTCTTTGTGTTATCATGGTAATTTAGTTGGAGACATGACTTCCCTTGATATCCATGGTTATGTGGATTCAGATTGGGCAGGTGATATTGATAGAAGAAGATCCACCAGTGCTTATGTGTTTACTTTGTTTGGTGGTGCAATTAGTTGGATGAGTAAGCGACTGGCTGTGGTTGCTTTATCCACTACTGAAGTAGAGTATATGGCAGCTACTCATGCTTGTAAAGAGGCCATTTGGATTAAGAGACTATGTTCAGATATTGGAATAAAGCAAGCTACAGTGACAGTTTACTGTGACAGTCAGAGTGCAATTAGCCTAGCTAAGAACCCAACATTTCATGCCCGGACCAAACATATTGATGTTCAGTATCATTTTGTTAGAGATATGGTCGAAGATGGTAGGGTGAAGCTGGTTAAGGTGGAAACATTGATGAATGTTGCAGATGCTTTAACTAAGGCTGTGAGCACAGAGAAGTTCAGATGGTGTTCAGAGTCTATGGGCCTTATGGTCCCTAGCAATTGATTCATTGTGTTGACATTCCCTTCCGCTCTTGCAAGGTGTTCGACAAGTGGGAGATTTGTTGGGAAAAATGGTGTCTCAACCTTGCATTTATGCGAGGTTACTATTTATAGTAAGTTTTCATTTGAGCACAAAATGGTGCGAAACTCTCCCTAAAACATCTGGTTGGCTAGATAAGCATTCCAGTAAAGTTGCGTCGCAAGGTCACAGCTAGTTTTGAAGATATTAAATTTTTCATCTTGGAGGGGTGCGATAAAATGTTTAAACTTAATTTTGGGGGCTTTAGACGCTCCGAAATGCCCTAAAAAGTGGCCATAACTAGTGCAGCGGGTTACGAGGTGATAGAGCACTTCGCGAGCTTTCCGGCGCTTCAAACGGTTCGTCAATCGGACACCCGGTTCTCAAGTTATGGCCTCTGGAAGTTTGTACTCCTGAAATAGGAAAAATAATTTGTATCGGATACATAAATGAGCTGTAAAAGGGAGCGACACATGTTGATGTGTGCTTTAACATGTCATAGGGCATCTAGAAGGGAGATAAGGTCGGCTACACCTTATTGGGTGGTTTTAGCCCATGGTTTTGTAATACCGTTTGACGGTTTCCTATATTGTATCTCCTATTTATGAGGTGTGTGAGATAGAGGTTGTGTGTAAGAGTCTTATGGCTATTGAGTTGCCTCTGAATCTCTGATTAGTGGTACTCCTGCAAAGAGCTTGCTCTGCAAGTATGTTGTAATCTATTTTTGATTGCTGAATAAAATATTGAGCTGCTTTTGGAGTGTGGCATTTTTCTCCCGAAAGGGTTTTCCCCACGTAAATCACTGTGTTGTGGTATGAATGCTATTATATCTATTTCTATTTTCTGTAACTGTTGTAACGATCTGAAAAAGTTTTGTATTACCCTCCTCTCAAGGTTAGTGTAGGAAGTTGTTTCCGCTACTTTACTTCCTTACACTTTCTTCCTTTCAATTCTCTCCTTGGCATCCAAAATCAGGTCCTTCCACTCCCTCTCTGGAATCATGGGGGGACGCTCATAATTTAGGTTCCTCTCCAAATGGGTCTTGTATTGGTCCCTCACATACTTTAGATATGTGCCAGCTTTTTCAAAGAGCTTGGTTTTGTCAAAGGTGTCATTTCCAAACCACTCAACCATTTGGTTTGTCAATTCATCTTTTAACCTTTTTTCTTGGTCATTCCACCTTTTAAAGCAAAAACAAACTTGTTAGATTCAGAAATGAATTGAAGCTACATTTATTACACTTCAAGAAATGGATCAAAGGAAAACTATTCTAGCAATAATATGAAATCAAAGTGGATTAGGGTTAGTTCACATATGATGTCCACCTTTTACGTATAGTGGGCCCAAATATCTGCAATGCAATGTCACTAAGATGTTTATAGAAAATATCATTGCTTGCAAAAAATTCATGGGATCATTAGTCCAAAACGAGTGATCATAAAGTAAATTACAATTAGAATATATATAATAATAATTTTAAAGTACCTGGAAGCTTTTGTATCTTTAAGAGAAGCATTTCTTCATCGCTCACCACCAATGTGGCCTGCAATGTTCCCGTACTAGCAATACGAGAAGATCCAAGAAATGATGGTATGTTATCAGCAGAAGTCACCTCTGGCACATCCTCATATGCATCTCCTCCTGCGAAAAATGAATCCACTATGAAATGGCATTAGAATTCAAGAAAGAACGCTTGAAGGGAAATAAACACATGATAGAAGATAGAGCAAAAGAGGGATCTACCAACAGTGGGCGGGCTAATATGACATGCACTAGAGGATGCCTGCATGCTACGTGTTGCCAACATTACAGTCGACACTACAGGTGAGGGTGACCTCTGATGAGGTGGCAGCGACATTTGCATAGTAACATTGACAGCACCTAAAGAATAATACATTAAATATATCAAACATTAAATATATGAAAAGTGCAAGAATTGTAAACAAGGATGAACCTTTATTTTGAAAATTGACAGTATCAAGTATGATGTGTTTTGGGTACTCGAAGTGATCAGCCAAGCAAGTGATAATACAAGAAAATCATCATCACCTGAAGATCCTGCAACACCTTGATCATGGGAATGACTTTCATGAGGGCAGATAAATTACTGTAAAAACAATACGTACATATTTTAGTTAATGACATAAAAGAGAATAAAATATAAACCATTATTGAACTATTTTTATAATTAAAGCTTTCATTACTGCTTACTTGCAAGTTTTCTGCTGTCTTAAACAATAATTCCACCCTCTACCATATCTCATCAATGGTAGGATGCATGGCTTCCAAAGAAACAATCTCTTTTCTAATTTTTATAAGAGGCATTTTAAAGAATTTCACAAGGTTTGTGGGATCTTCAGGGTCATCATTGCTTAACCCTAATGATTCCACATCCCTAGAAAGGTGCTCAGGTACTGCAACTCCCTTTCCCTTTCCCCTAACATCCATCTGTGTTAGGAATATCATTAACAATTATAAAATTAGTATAAATCACTAAAAAAAAGAACATAATAATGTAACAGTTTGCTTCTATCTAATTTGTACAATTACAATGAGGTTTACCTACTCAGTAGAAGTGTCACAAGCTACATCTCTATCTACGATATGTGATGGATCCATGTCGGCCTGTGACAAAGAAAAAATATAAAAAACGTTAGCGAAATTACATAGTACACAACATGAACAACATGAACTTTGTAGACAAAAAGAGTATTAAATAATAAAAAGATGTTGTCATCAAAATCATTGTAATTTTTTTAATTCCTTACCTTTACTTTATGTAGACTATGCATGATCCTCAACTAAATGGTTGACGATGTCTGTAGTCAATGACATGTTCCCACCAAGGGTGACAGTATCACACAGGGACTATACCTGAAATCAACACCATCAATTGAGCATCATAAGCATTACTACATTTCTAAGTTGATAAACAATAAATACATACGTATCATAAGCATCAAAAGCATCACATGATGTGTCATAATATATGTAATTGAGCATCACAATTAGCATCACATATCATGTGTCATCATAAACATGTAATCCATCACATATGTATCATAAATCACAATCCATCACATAGGTAATAAACAATCCACGTTCTATAAATAAACACAAAGTTCAAAAAATGTCACATGCATGATAATAAACACGTGATCCATCACATATGTATTTTAAATCAACATCCATCACATAGCTAATAAAAAATCCAATTTCCATAAATAAACACAGTTTAAAAATTGTCACATTAATAGTCTCTCCCTATCTCCATCTCCATATTAAAAGGTGCATCATGAATTAATTATGTAATGGCATTAGAATTCAAAACATAATGAGTTAATTTTGTAAAAAAAAATTCTATCAAGAAGTCAATATTAAATAGATAATATACTAATCGCATACCTCATACATTTCATTCTTCATCATCATGAACATCAAGGTCATCATCATCATCACCATCATCATCATCATCATCATCATCATCGTCATCATCATCATCATCATCATCATCATCATCATCATCACCATCATCATCATCATCATCATCAATGTCTTCACCATCATCATCACCATCATCACCATCACCATAACCATCATCACCATCACCATCACCATCACCATCACCATCACCATCACCGTCATCATCATCATCATCTTCTTCTTCTTCTTCTTCTTGTTCTTCTTCATCGTCATTGAGAAACTGTCGATCGTGATCATCATCCACTTCATCTTCTACTTCTTCGATATCTTCTTCCTTGGTATCTTCTTCTTCCATCACATTATACTTTATCGGCCTTCCTCTTGGATCATGTCTAACAACAAATGACGAACCTGGTTTATGTGGAACCTCTGAGTAAAATACTTGCTCACATTGGCTTGGAAGAACATAGGGCTCATCCCCAACTGGTTCAAATGACCTTGTATTTAGCATTATTAAACCATGATCATGTTCAATAACAGTTCTATCAGGATCATTTTTATTCAATCGTAGCCTGTACCATTTGACAACGAACAAAACTAATTTGAAGGAATTAAAGTCACACTCAAGTATATCATCCAAAATGCCATAGTATCAATTTTGAGACTGTTGAGGATGAATGTCATTTCTTGATGAAATATTTGTCACCTCAAAGACTGCAGTGATGCCAGAATCACAAGTTTTCTTCGTGTCATCCAACATTTTTATGCAAAATTTATGACCATTGCAGCACATAGCGTTGTGGTGTTTGACCTTCGATATGTCAAACATGTAAAATTTAGTGCATTGTGAGTTGATAAACATATGGGTGATTAATAAATTTATACGTATCTGTTTATCTCTTAAACCATATGCTAAATCAATTTCCCTTTGCGTAACATTGGAATCTCCATTACGATGTGCTTCTTTAACCAATGAAGCCACAACTTCCCATGTTAACATGCATCCAGAATGTTGAAAACGTTCAATCCATACTATCATCCAATCAAGATTGTTTGCAATATACAAATGTAGTGCATCTCACTCTCGACCAACTATACAAAAAATAAATAGACGTCTTACACTAAATTTTTTTTGAAGATTAAGAATTAATTAACTACAATAACATCTTATAATTACCTCTCACTTTCCTCAATCTACCTTTCCCCGTCAAGTACTCCCCTTCGAATTTGTTAATGGTGTTGGGATCCCAAATGCGATCCATGTGGATCTTTGCTACAAACTTAGGAAGATATTCAAAAATGTACACTATAGTCTGGTATACCATATATCCCTCCACCATAGAACCCTCAGGATGTGCTCTTTGTCGAACCAAAGCCTTAAAAAATTTCAAGTGCCTCTCAACCATCCACATTGACCTAGTGTGTACAGGTCCACACAATTCAATCTCCTCAACTTGGTGTATGAAGTAGTGTTCTTGTGCATTGAAAAAGCTGGAGGTAGACACTTTTGCATTTCACACATTAAATGAGGAATTTTTCTCTTCCAATATTTTATATCATCTTTATGGATTTCTTTACATGACAACCACCTGAAAGGTATTTAAGATGCAAAAAAATATATTACATAAGAAGTAAACAAATCGCAAATATAATATCTATACAACGAACTAAACAAATATCACTACTTACCTCATGTATTTTCCAAGATCATATATGAATTGCTTGACATTATTGTCGAAGTCATCTGGGAGAGATAGAGGTAGAACGTACTGCAACAATTATAAAATTATTTTTTCATTTTCTTGTAACATAATGAAAAGTACACATACGCGCAATACTTAAATACATACTAAAAACACAAGAACATGAATTACCTTAATGAAGGTATGCCAATCATGCATTTTCATCCCTGGCCCAAATTCACTTTTCTTTGATATGAGATTGTTTATGTTCGCAGCAAATCCTATGGGAAATCAAATTTTTCATATGACTTCTTTTATAGCATTTCTTTGCTGGTCCGTTAATAACCAAGGAAGCTCACTTATATTAATTTGGTCTCCTTGGCTATTTGATTGAATGACATTTATCATTGCAAGATTGGAATCCTGAATGTCACTATGTATATTTTGACATTTTTTTCTTTGTCACGCCTTCCATCCAATATTTTCCATATTGTCTCTGTTATATTCTTTCCATTATGCATACTATCAAACAAATGAACAATTTGTAACTGCTCGTAGTAGGGAAACCTACTAAATTGTTGGGGATAACTTTTTATTCCCTTAGGAAGGTGGTCATTTATGCCTTCATGACCTTCATGATCATCAATCACATCATCAATAACCAAAACAAAATAGAAAAGATGTTTTATGACAAACCAATAGATGGAATGGCATTACCTTGACGATTAATTCTATTATATTCCAACTTCCACAGGTGAGGTGTCATTCTTCATGGCTTTGATGTATTGTCTTCTTTCCCATTGAAAAGATATTTTTAAGTATTTCGATACTTATGATTTTTGTGGAGAAAGTGCCTATACTCATCAAACACTTGCTTTCCTAAACATTTTGAATGACGAGATTTCATCTTTGGACCACAAATAGGACATGCAAATTTTCCCTTTGTTTGAAGACCTACAAGATAATGTATAATTGGATTAAATATGATAATTTTCTAAATTATAATGTTCATGCACAGCTTAAACACTATAACATACCACAAAAATGTGTTAGCCCCAGGGCATCGTGTATTGTCCATAGAAGCATCGCACGGAATTGAAATTGTCTTTGTCCTATTGGTCTAGAGACGTCATACATAGTGACACCATTCCATAACTCCAGCAACTCATCAATAAGAGGCTCGATTTATACATTCATATGTTTAACTTGGTACTTACCTAATCGAATGAACAAAAACATTACATAATTATTATGACCATTTTACTGCAATATTTATAATTAAATTTAGATGACTATATTTAAATGATAAAATACCTCAAACAATCATTGCCAACATTATGTGCTCCCTCTTTATTGACATCCATGGAGGAATGTTATTTTTTATAACAAAAACAAGCCACACTAAGTAAATTGATCTCATCTCTTCAAATGGATTGACACCGTCCACTACCAATGAAAGCTTGAGATTACGAGGTTCTTCTTTAAAGTGTGGCCACTTTTCCTCTATGTCCATAAATGTTGAACCATCTACAGGCATTCAAATAATGTCATCTAGAATTCTATTGCGTGCATGGTAATCCATAAATTGTGCATAATCGTTGCATACATGGAATAATGGGAATATAGCGAAGAACCTTGTGAGGAACCCTTTTTGTTATTTGATCTGTTCGATATCTACTGATATGACATTCAGGGCATTTAGTTCAAAATTTATGTTGTTTTTTATATATAATATGATCATTGGGATAAGCATCTATTGCTTGATACTCCATTCCAATATCTTTCATAATGACAGATAATTCTCAGTATGAGCGAGGTAGAATATTTGATGGTGGTAACAAAAACTCACCTATCAATCTACAACAAAAAATAATAATTTGTTATAATAAATAATATTAATGGTACAACATGATTCATAGTGTATTATGACATATATGATATACCTTAACATACATGACATTGTTATGTTGGATAAACCATTCATAACCTTCAAGTTCACCAACAACAATACAGAGGAGAGAAGAGTTGCCTACGAGCCTTTGTAAAGGGCCTCAGATGCCTTTTCAAGTAGAGGGACATCATGAACATCAAGGTCATCTTCATCATCATGATCAGCTATGTGAGTACTAAATGAGTCATGGATCAATGTATTTGTATCATCATCTTCAATTGTGTTTTCTATCTCATGATCGTCATCTTCCATGGGATCATTATCTTCATCTTTGATATTCACACCTCCATATTATCAGGGTTGTGTTGATCCATACCATGTGCTTTGGGGTGCTCGAGCTATATAAAATTCATAAACATAAATAAACTGTGATCGTGATCTCATCATCACATGATTTATTATGTATATAAATTGTCAAAATGATATAATGAAAAACTTACCAATGGATGATAATCATGCCCACCTTCAATGTGACCATGCAGCCTACAATGTTTCTTTGTTGTTTTGATTAGAAGTCTTCTAGTCTTTAACCCTTTACAAATTTTGCACGAACAATAACATTTGCCATCACCTTTTCTTTTCAAGTCAGACCACAATCTAGCAATTGTCTCCTTATTTTGTTGTTCGTTGATATTGTCTAACATGGTCTTTCTTCACAGGCAAGAAAATAGAAATTATCATCATTGAACAAAGCATCTTATTGAATTTAGATTTCTAGTTTGCTTATGGTACATCACACAACATGTAAAACAAGAAATACTCAATAAATAACAGGATTCATTGATCTAGTATTATCACAATCTGCACTTAGCCTTCAATATTTTCTCCTCCTTACACTGTTTATCCATTACCTGTCAAGTACATAACTCTAAAACCCGTGGCTATTAAAATAAATAAGACAACATTGTAGCATCTTATAATCATCTGTTATAAAACCAAAATAATTGGGAGTGATTATTTTGTTTGTCACAGTCCAGGAAAACGGTGTCTACTGGAGCCTTGAATAACTGACTAGAAAGATTTTTAATTCCTTTTCTTTTTCCTTCTGATTTTTTCACTATCACTTCCATCCTCTAAGTCAAATGCCCTACCCTTTTCTTTATTCTTTTTTTTTCATACTCATTGTCATGCTTTGAATTATTTTTCTTTCTTGGTGACTCCTTACTACTCTCACTGTTAGTTTCACTCTCAGAATTTGAGTCTGATTTATCAGAATCTGACGAACCTAATGAACTAGAAGAATCGTCATTAGAGGTAGATTCATCTAACTCAGGAATAGATTTTTTCTGCTGCATTACAAGCCTTGGCATATTCTTCAAATACTCACGTAAACTCTCAATGATACCACCAAGACCAATAGAAGTAAAGAAATTCATAGTAAATCATGAATTTTTGGGATTGTCCTTTGGAGAAATTGAATCAAAAGACTTTTGCATTGTTGGATCGTTCAACCTTTCATTAAGCAACAATATACCAAGCTGCTCTGCCATCTCTTGCAAGAGAATATTTATAAAAATACAGGAAGAGGAAGTAGTATCTTCCTCTGACTCATGTATATAAGAAAGAAAATGTCATGGAAGAGCATCTATGCCAAGTAAGTGGGCAAAAAACTTTGTAACATTACACAATTTATTTGTTTCTAGTCTGTGTATCATAGAATACTGTTGTACAAAACACTTATCAAAAAATTCCTCATAAATTTTATTGATCATATAGAATCTTTTCCCAAGAAGACCATAATAACAAAGGTATGTTCTCTGTTGACTAGGTTCAAGCTTGATCTTTAGTAGCTTATGACCAGCTTCCTCAAAATCAACACTTGCCATGATTGTCAAATAAATTGTACGTCTTAAATTGACCAAGTTTGTCTCTGTCTCATCCTGTATTCTCAATGCTTCCTCACCTTCCTTGTCATCATCATCATCATCATCATCATCATCATCATCATCACCTAAATCATTCTCCCCTTCTACTTCATCTGAAGAAGCATCTCCAAGGATATCTTTCTTAAGTTTTTCATAGGTTGCCTCATGCTCTAAGAAATCAGGATCTGGCTTGAAAACATCCAAACCAGCTTCTTGATCAAGTTCATCTTCTAGGAAAACTTCATGTGTTAACTGATTTGGACGTGTAGCTGGATGACCCTCGAGCTTAGCTTTGCAAAATGTAAAAAGGCCTTTGATTAAAAACTGTACTCATTTGTCAATATCCCCCTCATGGAGAATACCTCTAAATCTTTCAAAAATCCCATAGAGACCTTTGGGTGAAAGGTCTTGCAACAAAGAACCACATTCTTTCACGAACCCAATAGCAACCTCTACGTTGTCATCTATGGGGTTCTCTAGTAAAAGGGTGAGAAGTTCCAAGGAAATGATCTCATGTGCAACTTGTTGATTCACTAAATGAGCTATGAATTTGGCTACTGCTATCAACATGTGCTTGTCATTGCATTTGTATGCCCTCTTAAGCTGCAAAATAATTCTTCGCAAAAGCAGATTGCCAACTTCAGGAAATTTTGTATTTACCACAACAACCAATGCAACAAAAACATCTGTAAATCCAGGGGATGCCATTTGGGATTTCATACAAGACCTACAAAATAGACTCCTCCCATGGATGAGATTCCCTACAAACAACTCTGGAATGATGTCCTTGATGTTAGATGCATTTACCTTGTTTACTAACCCATTGATACTCTTTCGAAGGGCATCCCATGTCATGCGCTGGTATTCCACACTGCTCTTGACTTCCACATCTTTCATCATTTGAGCTAGCTTAAATGGGGGAATGTAAACACCCCCGCTTCTTCCAACACCCTTCTCAGCTCCTCTTACAACACCTTCACCATTGCCATTCTGAGATGGAGCAGACACAACACCAAAAGTTTTCACTTCCACTACCTCTCTATCCCTCTTGTTTCCAGAAGCCCCTTTACCACTTAATTCGTGCTTATTTCTATACATAAACCCATCAGGAAGCATGATTTTTTGCATATAAGCTTGCCCAAATATTTTACAATTATTTTTCATCAAGATTCCCTCAGGAGCAAGCAGATCCTGCTTCCATACTTTAATTTTGTTTTCTCAAAGGACAATCCTAAAAATCCATGCATTGCAAACAACATTTTACACCTTTGTTGGTTGTGGTGGCGTCATAGAGAGTTTACATAAATAAATGAAGAATATGCCAATGCTTTTAATGCAGCAGTAGAAGTCTATCTCTTATTCAATATCTCTATTGAAACCCTCATGACCTTTTGTTGGAGTAGAATTTGTTATATTCTAGAAAGGGTCTTGTCCTTTGTTGATGGGATATTCATCTACCTCAAGAAATAACTATTCTTTTCTCCAACAAGAAGTGGAACTAAATGAAGATCTAGCACCATGAAATGAATCCTCAAAAGGATTACTATAGTTAGTTTTGGTAGATAATGATCTGGGTAAGATACTAATGTGGCTTTAGGAAACATTATGTACTAGCTTAGCATACTCTAACAACTTTGGTGTTACATGCTACATCCAATTAAGTCTCCATGGGTATCTCTATTGTGTTTATGGATTAGGATTCAATGTACTCTTTTTATACATAGATTTTACTTTCAACTGAGGAGGTTTGTATGTACTTTCTTGTCTTTTGATTGTATCCCTATTTCAAGAATTTCTTCTATCAACAAATCATTTGTTATAAGTTGTACAAGTGGAAGCTTGAACATGCCTTCCATGCTAGCCTTGTTGATATTTTCAACACCATCTTGTGCAAAAAATCTTTAGAACTCCACTATTTCATTGAAGAGTGAGTAGTAGGGACAATCTAGGACACTTACAGAGGTTTTGCAAGAGAGATAAATAGACCTAAATATTATGGCTTAATAATGATCAATAGGTAAATAGTTAAGAAAATCACAATATCAAAATGACTTTCTCAATTGCCTTTACTAGAAATGGATAGATCCGCTAATAATGGCTTTATGATTGTATGTCAACTTTAGACTCAATCCAAGAAGAGATAGAACTAATATGTGATATCTAGATTTATGATCTCTATAATATAACAATCCCATAATTATGTTTCCACGCATATATACCACAACACAAACATCATGCTAGTGTTCAGCCATAGCAATTGATATCCTGGTTATAGAATATGAAATATGCACATAACTATGAATAAAGATTAAGAAAAACAAAGAAAGATGCTTATTGCAAACATAAATGACTAATGGACAAGAATTGAATTCATTGTAGATAGTTTTGAATATCAAATTCACTTATTTGTGTGCATTTAGTAACTCATGTACTTGTGGCCAACCATTTATCTCTTTCATAAATTAAACACTTATTAATAACATTAAATGGCTGAGTAATTATGTTTTAGTTGAAATTGAAAATAAAATATTTTATTTCAGGACAACTCACACTATTCCCTATCATATTTTAGACTCTCAGTTTTGTTAGTAGTGGTTTGATGTCTTTGGAGATGATCATGCATTTCTTTAGTTACGTTTTCCAACGTACTCCCAGCCTATGCCAAAATGGGAGCTTTGGAATAGGGTATGGACATCCATCAAAGCATAAAAGATAGAGGAATTTTGTCAGATGTAGTTGCAACTGCTCTGTTAGCATGTACGGAAAATGTGGAAGCATAGACAAGGCACAGGAACTGTTTGATGGATTGCCTCAAAGAAATGTGGTTTCCTAGACTGCAATGATTGCCGGATATGCACAAAATGGATTTGTTGAGAAGGCTTTAGAAACTTTCAAGCAAATGCAATTGGCAGGTGTAAAGCCAAATTCCATGACCACTGCTACTATCCTCCCTGTTTGTGCAAAATGGGAGATTTGGAACAGGGTATGGACATTCATCGAAGCATAAAGGATAGAGGAATTTTGTCAGATGTTGTAGTTGTAACTACCCTGGTAGACATGTATGCAAAATGTGGAAGCATAGACAAGGCACGTAAACTGTTTGATAGAATGCCTGAAAGAAATGTTGTCTCGTGGATTGCAATGATTGCAAGATATGTACAAAATGGATTTGTCAAAAAGGCTTTAGACACTTTCAAGCAAATGAAATTGGAAGGCATAAAGCCAAATTCCATAACCTTTGTCAGCATCCTCCTTGCCTGTGCAAAAATGGGAGCTTTGGAACAGGGTATGGACATCCATCAAAGCATAAGGGATAGAGAAATTTTGTTAGGTGTTGTACTTGCAAATGCCATGCTTGACATGAATGCAAAATGTGGAAACATGGACAAGGCTTGTGAATTGTTTGATATGATGCCACAAAGAAATGTATAGTTTTTGCAACATGAAATTAAAAACTAGGGCAATTTGAATCTACCTCCTACGCAGGATTGCAGGCAATGCCACAAATGCCTTCGATGCGGGTTTGATGTTCTTGGGGGTTGAAGTCGCCACAGACGCCTACGCGAGATTGCAATGTTCACAAATGAATTTCCCTCTTTTTTTTTAAGTAATGGCCCTTATCGTCGGCATTACGACGAACTCGAGCACTTTTTTGAAAAAAAGAAAATTCTCATTGCTAATGACTTCTTCACCATAACCAAATGGGAAATTTCCGTCAGAATTATGACAAACACGGGCATTTTTTCAAAAAAAATCAAATTTGGCCACAATATACCTTCTCCGTCGGAAACCTCGGTCGGAAATCTAGTCCAAATGTATTAGTTCCAAATTGAGTTTTTAAAAGGTTGTTTTCTAAGGTTTTGTGTCTTGTAGATTAAATTTGAGCTTGGGATGAAGAAGAATGGTTTTCTAAAAGGGAAACATTCACCCCTCAAATGGGTCCTTGCCTAATTTTTCGTTTAGGGGCTGAATGATGCACAATTTGGAGCCCCAATTAACCCTTTCCCAACTATGTAGTTTTTATTTTATATGCATAGTTACAGTGAATAAATTAACAAGTACAAGTGACTAATGTATATAATATAGTGAAAAATTCATACAATATGGTGTCATATGCATAGCTTTAGGTGTCATATGTGCAGGTTCTAGGTTTTGGGCTTGTTTGATCCTGGTAGGGGTTTGTAGGGTGCTGGGTGGGTTCAGTTAACATATTGCTTTATTATTTATATGTTTTGGGATTTGTATGGTCTATTTGAGTTGTTTCATGTTTTCATATAGTTATCCATGCTTTCTTGTGATTAGGTCCAGTTGTTATTTTGTTGGAAGCAAATTCATTAATGTATCTTGTTGGATAAGGTTAATATATGAATTTGATTTAGTTTTAAGACCATGTATTCATGTATGATTCATTTGAGAGATATATGTTGTTGATAACTATCCTTCCTTAGAATTTAATCATAGGTTAGAGGTGTGCAAGTTCAAGTTAGGGGGAGTTGTTGTCAATGGGGGGCTACGGCCCTAATGTGGTTGCCAGGGTAAGACATTGAGAGTTTCTTTAACAAGTGATAACCTAATAATGAACCTAAGGGAAGGTACACATTAAACAAGAAATTTATGATGCCCCACCCATGGCATTGAGTGCTTGTGCTATTGGAGGATGGGATTGGGAAGGCTTGTCCATTCTAGGGATGTTGATATGGCATAATCGAACTTTCTTGTCCTCATGAAAGCATTTTTTAGTTTTACATGTGTTGTCAAATGGGGGTCAGGCTCTAGAGATACTACAAGGGTAACCCATATTGAGGCCATGTGATGAAACTCTTCCTTATTTGTATCTTATGATCATATCCTATGTGGTTGTGTAAGAAGCATTTGGTGGAACCTTGTTGAGTATCTTACGTATCCTTGTGTATATTTGGTTTCCTTGGTCATGGTCTAGTTTTCTTGTGTGTGGGGGGCCTAGTGTCTATCTCCAAAGCATAGTGGGGTGGACCTAAGGGTTCCACGTGGTTGTGAGGTTGTTTCCTACCTCTATTGGGGACCCATGGGCTTGTTTATGTGTGTTAGATGGATCTTGCATCTTCTTTCTAGTATATCTTTATTCATAATGCATATTATTAAATTATTATATTATTAGATGATAATTATAATAGTAAATCATTGTAATTATTACATTATTATTTTGTTTTGGACACTTTGTAGGGAGATTGAAATAATGTAATTAAGTGTAATAAAAAAGAAATATAATTGTAGAGTAGTGTTTAAGTGGTTTGGTGTTGATACCAACTACTCTTATGTGGATGTATGTGTTATCATATCTTATGCAAAAAGGTTATCATAGGAACACTTGGTTTGGTTTATAAAACTAATCTAGTGCTAGATATGAATTTTCTCACATTATGTAAAGTTCTTATTGTTTCCTTATGTTTTTAAAAGTTTATTAGATCTTTTTTAGGGTATTGCATTGGTAGTAATGCTAGGGAACCCACAAGAGGACTTAGTTTATGTGAATGTTTATCTTCTACTTGTGAATTTTATATCATTAATTTAATGATGAGTTAGATTATAACGTAATTTATTTTAAAAATAAATAAAGTTACTGCTATGTTATTTGGTTATTAGTTATTGTCCTCTAGGGCTTCTTAGTGAGGCATTATAATATGCCTCAAATTTTTCTTCATCAATATCACCCGAGTGTAGTAGGACGTTGTAGAAATATGTTTTGTTTTTGTGTTGGATAAATACAATAAATATTTCTTTTTGTTGAACTATGAAACCAATTTGCCTCTTGAGAAAAATGCACTTTCATTGGTACTTCTTATATCATCTGAACAACTAGCCCAATCAATATCCATGTAAACTATGAGTGATAAATCATCATCTTTTTTGTACCATAGGCCATAATTTGGAGTTCCCTTCAAATATCTGAATATTCTTTTGACAACTACATCATGAGATTTCTTGGAATTTTCTTGATATTTGTCCACCATACAAACTGCTTTCATGATATCTAGTCTAGATGCAGTTAAATATAACAAATCACCAATCATAGATCTATACTAAGTGTAATCAACATCTAGAGATATTTTATTGCACTTGTAGTATGACATTTATCGAAGAAAAAGAATATTATATCTGAGGTTTAATGTTCTAATTTGATCTGCAACTAATATAGTGACCATCTGAGTTTTGTTTCTGCATTGATAATGTAACTCTTTATAGGAATTCTTTACATTCCTCTGATTTTTTATTTTTATTATTTTGTGGTTCTTTGATTTTGTATTGTCGGTATTAGGTGATTCTATGTTGTGTATCCACAAGTGTTATGGAGGTCCACACCATATATTGAGTATGTTTAACTTGGTTGCACTATTAATTATATCCTCTAGAACCAACTTGAGTATTTTTGGTCCATATAGTAGTGTGTAGAGTTGAAAGAAATGATTTGAGAGTAATAGGAAGGTTTTATTATTTGTGTGATGCATCTCACATCTTATTTCCCTTTTGTATTACTTTGGATAAATTATTTTGGGTTGATTGTTTATATTCTACACTTTACATTTAATTAGGTTGATATAACTGATGTATTTTCTTTGTGTAGTTGGTATATAAAGCATTAGATCTCTTGGAGTATTATACATGTAATTGTATGATTTGAATAAGAAGGTGTATATGGTATATGATGTTACTACAAACGTGGACAATTATAGATGAACAGTGGTGAAGTAAATTTTAGATGTTTAGAATAGTGAATTGTAATCAACATTTCAAAGGATGTGGTTCTACTCAATTCAACAATAATAATTCTTTGTAATCAAATCTATTTTATCTTGCCTAGAAGAAAAGATCTTCAATATTTTTCAAGTCTATTGTATCCTCCCCCAAGGTTGTGTTCCTTATGTTGCAAGTCCAAATCACGAGCAGTGAGCTTCCTTGCCCTAGAGCATAAAAATTTGCAATCAATTTTTCATATAGTGAGATAGTTCTCACTGTGGCTTTTCCCTCATTGGGGTTCTCACATAAAATATTAGTGTCATTATTTCATTGATGTTTTCCTTTTTGTTTGTTTATTTCTACACATATAATAATTGGAATGAATGTTTTTGATTAAGATAAAATGGGTTTTACAAGGACCAGAAACCCAAATCAAAATAGATGAAAATTAAACTAGTAGCAAACCAAAGTATAAACAATAGTCAAATGACATCAGAAACAAGGGAAACACCCCACAACACCCAACATAAAACAAAGAAACCTGAGCAAAACAACCAACAACACAAATAAAAGACTAGACAAGAGCTTGCATGAGCTCAAATTTTTTCTGGATTATATTCTTGTTTATTTCTTCAAGCACCTCCATGATGAATCTTGTGGCGCTCCTCTCTTGGTTCCTACTTCTAGTCCTAGGAGAAGGTCCAGATGAAACCTACTTAGCCACACCCTATCAATTTATTTTCAAATTCTTCTTTTTTGACTTGGTGGCTGAAGGCAATAATTGTAATGAATTTTAATTGAATGGTTAAATTTTAATATATTTTTCACTCACCCCATGTCCTCAACATCTAGAAGTGTTCAACACAAAATATTATTGATAAAATCCTAATTTTTGAAATGTGGCTTCCCTGTGTAATTGTGCAATTTTACTATTTTTTTTTAAAACATTTGTTTACTTTTGGAGGATATAGGAAAATATTTAAAATCTAGAGTTTAATCCTTTTCCCAAACATAGCTTTGATACAACTTGATAAAAAGTTTACATTTAATAATTAAAGTAAAAAAATATAGAAGATAGATATCACATAACACGTGAGATATATATGGTACAAGATTCCTTAATATCCAATATATGTTGAAATAGTATACCCTAAAGATAGGGTAACACCATTAAATACTCCTATGAATATCTTTGCCCTTTTATCTTCTTCCTTGTCTTCACCATGAAATTAATTCTCATAGAAAGAACCCCAGATCCCTTATTCTCCATGAAGGACTCATTCTCCTCATCATGGAGCATGCAAAAGCTTTGTCTATTCAAATCAATCCATCTTATCTAAACACAAAATTGAGTTTTCCCAGATTGTTTGCCAATTTTTTTCTGGATTTTTTTTTGACAAAAATATTGGTAATCACAAATGCCCTAAGAAGGATAATTGTACCCCCAATTAGCCTCATGGGTATGAAAATGATAAAGAATACTTTGATTATGTGCCCTCAAAGGAGTATACTCTAGATTCCATTAACTCCTGGATCTACTAAGAAGGTTAAAGCTCATGTGGGGGAATCATTTAAATATTAAAAGTATAAAAAGGTGCAAGAAAATAAGAAAAAAAGGCCCTAATTTGTCTCTTTCTTTTATTAGGAATAAAAGGATGTCTGGTTTCCTCTATGTCAAGAAATTTTTTGATAATTTATGTGTTAATGCCAAAAAGAAAATAGATGAGAAGGTAGGGGACAAGGTCTACTTCCCTGATTTTGATGTGGATCCACAATGGATGGATTTTCACATTGATATATGTATTGAAACTAAGAAAGGTACCCCTGTGGGAATGGATAAGGGTATTAGCATTATGTTATGTGTTGTCATTGATGTCAATTATTGTAGTCTGGATTAGGTCTGGATTTAGTATGTTGTGCAAAAGTATTTAGATAAGGTTTGTTGAGTGTTTGAAGGTTTACCAGATTTACCAGGTTTTATGGCTCTTCAAAAAATGTTATTCAATGCTACTTTTGGGTCCAGATGGATCTGGAGCTAGAGATTTTTTGGACAGGACATTAAATTTATGTAATGGCAGTTATATAGTATGCGGATAATGTTTGGGGTTCAGATTTAGTGATATATGTAACATGCTGACATGTTCAGTGAGGAACGGTGTAATATGGTTTACTTCTCATTTCTTCCCACCATTAGAATGATTAGTGGAGACCTATTTTAGATCTCTATCTTTGCTGACATTGAGGATTTTCTTTTTGGAGATAGTATATGTAGGTCTATGATTTGATGAGTTGAAGTATGGATTTTTGTGTTGAAGACATGTGAGATTGAAAGAATATAGTTGTTGTGTGAGTATAGTGTTGCAAATTTTTATCAGAATCAGTTTGGACAATGCAGACTATGTTTTAGTGGTGGATTCTCTTTATCTTTGTTGCTTCTTTGGTAGTGAGCCTTTTTGGGCAATGAGCCCTCTGGTAGTGAGCCTTTCTAGGGAGTGAGCCCATCGACAATGAGCACCTTGGTAGTGAGCCATCCTTTGTGAAAAACATCTTAACTGGTGTCACCTTAGCTGATTTTTATATATTGAGAATTATCATTCTCCATGGTTTTTTCCTTCTTGGGATTTCTATGTAAATTCTGGTGTTTCTTGTGTTTGATCTATTTTGTGTATATGCTTTCACATTTTATCAATTCTACAAATTAGTTCAAATCTGTTAGTTAAGTCTAAAAGAAAATTTTATTGTCAATTGATTCACCCCTGTCTCAGTTGCTTGAATATTCAACAATTGGTATTAGAGCTTTGGTTCCTGGATACAAAGCTTAACTGCTTGAGGTAGATCCTGATCTGATGGCACACAAATTATCCATTCCTATCTTTGAAGGATCTTATTATAGTTTCTGAAAACTAAAGATGAGGGCTTATCTGGTTTCTCTAGGTTACAAAACTTGGAAGGATGTGGAGACTAAGTATGTTCTACTAGTGAATGGTCTTAACAGTACAGATGAGATTCAAGCCTGTGAAAAAAATGGAAAAGCGAGGTATGTTATCTTTAGTGCATTATCAAAAACTAAATTGAAAAAGGTTATTTCTTTGAATACTGCTTATGAGGTTTGGTAGAAGGTGAAATATATTTATGAAGGAAATGAGAGAGTCAAGCTGACAAAGAGACTAATAGCTAAGCAAAGATATGCAAATCTGAAGATGGAAGAAGGAGAAGACATTGTAAGCTATTTTGAGAGGGTTGACAATGTAGTGAGTAAAATCAGAGAATGTGGAGGTACCTTGAATGATGAAGATGTGATTCACAAAATCCTGATGACATTACTGGTAAGCTACAATGATATGATCTTAGCTATTGAAGAAACATATTATCCAAATAAGTTCACCAAAGAGTAGATTTTTGGCACCTTGATTGAATTTGAAGTAAGAAAGTTTGGAAAGGACAAAGATAAATCAAAGACATTGAAAGCATTTGAATATTATCTGGATGATGAAGAGAGCCCAGATTAAATGGAAGAATGTTTTTTAAGAAAAATGAAGAAAGACACTGGCAAATATAAAGGTATGTTACCCTTTAAGTGTTTTAGATGTGGAGATATTGTTCATATTGTAACTAGATGTCCTGAAAGGACAGCTAGACAAAATATTAGGGAGAACAAGGAAAAATTCAACAAGAAAGCCTATTATGTTAAGGATGATGATATCTTTTCAGATGATGAATCAAACTATGAGGATGGTGATTGTTTGTTTCTAGTAGAAAAGGATTTTCCCAAGTTTTATATTTTTAAGACTATTGCTAATGTATTTCATGCTAGAAGAGAGAAGAATGAGAGGTTCATTGATAGTGGATGTTAAAATCATATGAATGGTGATAAGAGTAAGTTTATAATTATTGAAAAATATAATGGAGGTGCTATTAGGTTTGGAGATGATTCGACAACACAAATTGTTGGGATTGGTTCAATTACTATTGATGGAATACATAACAGTAACAATGTTTATTAGGTGAAGGGCTTGCATCATAATCTCTTGAGTGTTGGACATATGTGCAAAAATGGATATAATGTTATCTTTCAGGACAATGGATGTGAAATTGGGAAGGAGTCTAGAACAGTTATTACACCTGGAAGAAGGACAAATAGAAATATGTATCAACTAGAAGGAGATACACAACACTTCTTGATATCACAACTTGATGACGGTTAGCTATGGAACCAAAGGGTGTGATATATCAATTTTGACAACTTTGTGCAGATTAGTTTGAGGAATGCAGTAAGAGATTTACCCATATTGACTAAACCAAAGAACAACATTTGCAAGGTATGTCAAGTAGGAAAGCAAACTAGAATCACATTCAAAGGAAAGGAGTAATCATCCACCAGATTATTGGATTTGGTTCACACAGATCTTTGTGGTTTGACCTAGGCAAGGAACCTACAAGTTGAAAGGTATTTCATTTTATTGGTTGATGATTGTTCTAGAATGACTTGGGTTGCATTTATAAGAGAGAAATCTGAAGCATTAGAAAACTTCAAGATATTCAAGACAAAAGTTGAGAATGAGGTTGATAGGAAAATCAAGTGTTCAAGGTGTGACAGAGGAGGATATTTCATTTGAGATGAGCTCAATGATTTCTGTGAGAAGCATGGCATCAGAAGGTAGTTATCTACCCCCTAACACCACAACAGAATAGTGTAATTGAAGGATGAACCAAACAATAGAAGAGATAGTTAGAGCTATGATTAAAGGAGTGGAGTTACTCAAAGTTTATTGGAGAGAAGCAATTCATACAACAACATTCACTCTTAATAGAATTTTGTATTGAAGGAAATATTGTAAGACATCTTATTAACATTGGTATGATAGAACTCTAGCAATGAAATATTTCCAGGTATTTGGAAGCAAGTGCTATATCCAAAGAGATGAGGATAATCTTGGAAAGTTTCATAGCAGAGAAAATGAATGCATATTGTTGAGTTAGTCAACAAAGAGCAAATCATATTGATGTTACAACAAAAGGTTGAATAAGATTGTTGAAAGTGCAAGTGCAAAGGTTAATGAAAGTACCATAAAAATTCAGAAACTATAGTGGGATATGAATCTGATGAGCTTGAAGAAGAGAAAAAGAAAGTAGAAGTGAAGAAAAGAATGATTAAGATACTCTGACATCTGCATCCAATACTCCAAGGTATGTCCATAAGAATCACTTAGAAAAAATATTATCAGAGACAAGAGAAAAGGTGTTATCACAAGAAGCAAGGCAACACAAGAACAAGTCTTGTTGTGTTTACTATCTGAAACTGAGCCAAAGATAGTGGAAGAAGCTTTTAATGATCAAAACTAGATTAGATAGAGAAAAACTAGATATGGGAATTAGTCAATAGAATGGAAGACAAGAATGTGATTGGAACTAAATTGGTATTCTAGAACAAGCTGGATGAAGATGGTAAGGTCATAATAAATAAGGAAAGGTTGATTTGCAAAGGACATACTCAAATTGAAGGAATTGATTTTGATGAAACTTATGACCCAGTTGTGTGGATGGAGGCAATCCATATTTTCTTGGCATTTCCAACATTTAAGGACTTCAAGGTGTATCAGATGGATGTGAAATTAGGATTCTTGAATGGATAATTGAAAGAAGAAGTTTTTTATTGAACAACTGAAAGGTTTCAGGTTGAGGGATGACCCAAACATTGTTTGTGGATTGGAAAAGGCATTGTATGGACTGAAACAAGCCCCTAGGACCTAGTGTGGAAGACGAGACAAGTATTTAACTAATCAAGGATTTGAGAAAGGTTTGGCTCATAGCAATTTGTAATTCAAAATTGATTCAGGTAAAACCTTAATTGTATTTGTATATGTTGATGATATAATATTTGGAGGAAATGAAGGTATGTGTGGAAGATTTGCTAATGAATATAGAGAGAATTTGAAATGTCCATGATTGGTGAGTTTAATTTATTTCTTGGTAAATACAAATTAATCAGAGTAATAGAGGAATTTTCATTTCTCAGCCTAAGTATATCACAGAGCTATTAAAGAAGTTTGGGTTGGAGAATAACAAACCGGTGTGTACACCTATGACCATCAGATGCAAGTTAACAAAGGATGATAAATTAACTAAGGTAGATGCAAGCTAGTACATATCAATGATTGGAGGACTGTTATATTTGAATTCTACTAGACTAGATATCATGTATGCAGTATGTTTGGAAGCCATATTTCAATAAGAATTGAAAGAATCTCATGTTGTGTTGATAAAAAGGATTTTTAGATATCTTAAAGGCACATAAGAGTTTGTTTGTGGTATGCCAGGAGCTCAAATTTTACCTTGACAACTTATATAGATGTAGAGTGGGCCAAAAGTGTTGATGACCAGAAAAGTACAAGTAGAGGAGCATTCTTACTTGGCCCCCGATTGGTTACTTGTCAAGTAAGAAGCAAGACTCTGTATCTCTATCTACATTAAAAGAAAAATACATTGCAACATCTTCTTATTGCAATCAAATTATAAGGATGAAGCAGACTTTGAAAGGCATTGGTAAAAAGTTTTATGAGGCGATCTCAATCATGTGTGATAATACTAGTGCAATAAAGATTTTGAAGAATCTAGTATAGCATTCTTGAACAAAGCATATATCTGTCAAGTACCACTTCTTGAGGGAAAATGTTTTGAGTAATGAGGTTAGACTTGAGTATGTATCTACAAAAGAGAAGATTGCAGATACATTTACTAAGGCATCGTGCAAAGATACTTTTGAGTATCTCAGGAAAAAGTTAGGGGTATTACCCCTCTCCAATTTGAACTAATGTGCACTTTTTATGTGCATTGGTCCAATGATTAGCCTACATATTCTATTTTGGATTGATGCTTATGTGCTTCCTCTCATGGGGAAAAAGAGTAATATTTTAAGGGGGAGTTTTGTCCATCTTTTTCTTTGTTGTCAATGGGGAGAGAGAGAGAGTTTGCATGATGATCTGATTGATGTTGTTGATGGATGTTGCCATTAATGATAAAGGGGGAGATTGTTAGCATTATGTTATGTGTTTTAATTGATGTCAAATCCTATGGTCTGGATTAGATCCGAATGTATTATGTTGTGCATAAGTATTTGGATAAGGTGTGTTGATTGTTTGAAGCTTTCCCATATTTACAAAATGTTATAGATTTTTGGAATATTTTATTCAGTGTTACTTTTGGGTCCAGATTGGTCCGAACCTCGAGGTTTTTTGGACTTGACATTGAAGTTGCCAAATGGTAGTATATAATGTGTGGATAATGTTTGGGGTCTAGCTTTTTTGATATATGTAATGTGTTGACATATTCGATGAGGAACGATGTAATATGGTCTACTTAGATCATTTCTTCCGACCAGTAGAATGATTAGTGGAGACCTATTTTAGATCTTTGTCTCATCCGACATTGAGGATTATGTATTTTCAGAGAAAATATATGTAGGCATATGATTTGATGAGTTAAAGTATGACTTTTTGTGCTGAAGAAATGGGAGATTGAAAGAATCTAGTTATTGTGTGAGTATAGTGTTGCGGATTATTATCGGAAGCAATTCTGGTAGTGCAAACTATGTTTCAGTGGTGGATTTTCTTTATATTTCTTTCTTCTTTGGTAGTGAGCCTTTCTAGGTAGTGAGCCCATCTGCAGTAAGCACCTTGGCAGTGTGCCATCCTTGTAAAAATCACCTTAACCGATGTCACCTTAACTTGTGTATATATATTGAAAATTAGCATTCTTTGTGGTTTTTCCCTTCTTGAGTTATCCACATAAGTTCTAGTGCTTCTTGTGTCTAATATGTTTTGTGTATATGCTTTGATGTTTTACCAATTATGTTAATTATTCTCTATCTGTTAATTATGTCTTGTTGGTTAACAAATTTCTCTCTTTCTTAAAATTACCATGTTTTCTCTCTTTAATATAACTCTTATACCACCCTTTATGAAAGGAAAATAAATAAACCAACAGTTGGATGAACCGATTACAAATCCATTCTCTCCATTAGAGGGTAGCTCCTCGTGAGATTTGCAATGAATTTTTATGCAGAAAACTTTGAAAATGAATACACTTTTAACCAGAAAGCATGAAAAAGTCTTTAGCATTTATTCATGAACATAAAGGAATGCTTTTAAAACAAAACTAAAAGAATATTTTGAAGATCTGTTCCTAAGAAGAGCTCACAGACTCTTATTTCCACATATTTTCATTTTATAAATTCAAAGAAAAGGAAATGCATAGTAGTATGGACACTGATTGATCCTCTCTCATGTCTCACGGGACAAGGGGAATCAACACAACTCAATCCACAATGAATTTACTGGTAAATAATGGTAACAATGAATTCAGAAAACACAGAAATAACTGATAACAAAATGATATTATGCACATAAGAAAATTTCTCAATAGAGATCGCCAATTCGTTAAACGCACAGATTTAAAGACTGCACACCATAACATTTCATTGATAAACCAGTCATTCCAGTTTTAAGAAATTCACAGAAAAAATATTTTTGTTTGTTCCTTCAAAAATTATAGTTTTTCGGAACTTACCATAAACTTACTTCCTAGCTTAAATAGCCTCTAGGCTCGTAGTTGGTTACATATTAACTAAAACTTCACTTTAACCGTAGGTTAAAGAAACTGTTTGCTTAAAAAAAAAGAAACTAAAACAATAGCCATAGATAGGTTGGCAACTCATCCCTACGTTGATTAAGATTCCACCATGGCAGAGGAAGTTGCTAGCTTATCCTATTTTGCCACAAAACTGTGCATGCCACGCCACTCTAAATGTGCCACTGAGAAGTTCAGGATGACTTGGAAATAGGGGAGTCCAATATGCTGAATTCATTGCTTCTAGACCTCCTTGTCCATATTTACTTGTGACACTTTTGCCTTGTGCGCTTCCAAATGATCAGAAAAAACCGTGAGAATTGACACAATCTTGGTCACCTTTGAGAAATCATTCGTAGTCAAGGATTTTGTCCTCCTCATGAACTGTACCCTTTCTTGGAATATTTTTGCCATATCTGTAGCAACTTTGATTGTCTGAGCATCATCTTTCATAAGTTGGATGTCAATGCATTTAAGATCTTTTTGCATTGTATCGATTAGATCTGTCAATCCTTTTAGCAGTTTGGTGGATTCCTCATGGCCCTGTTTGATAATTGAATTTTTCCACTCCATGTTATTCTTCAATACATACAGTACATTGTCATCCAAACTCTCCATAGGTTTTCAGCTAAGAACTTCATCACACCAAATTTTTGTATATCATTCATCTGTGCAAGAACTATCATCCATTTAGTCCTCTCTTTCTCCCACGAAACAACTTCCAATTCCAATTCCTTACTCATAGTCATAGCATCCTCATATACTTTTACCAGACTAACAATATAGTATGAATCTTGTTGTATTATGAGATCAAGCCATTTGTTGAACACCTCAACTACCATTTTGTTTCTTTGAACTTGATCTAACATCTTTTGGTTTGCTAGAGATTTGGGATCAAAGGATATTGCCACTTGTGACAAAGGTTGAGGATTTAGATGGTGAATGGCATTAATGTATTCAGCCATTTGAGTGATGATTTTCTTCAATTCTTTTTTATCCTTTTCATCTTTCCATGATCTAGAAATCATTCTCTTCGTGGAGGATTCCAAGTGTTTGACATCAATGGCTCGTGAAGCAACCCCCAGATCAATCTTTTCTACTATGACGTCATCTTTAGTATCTTTGTCTGAGTCTCTACTTGGGATAGGCTTAGCCATCTCGATTGTCCAATGACCTATTAATTCATCTACCTCAAGCATTGTCTGCGTTTTGAGTTTTTTTGGCTTGCACACTTTTTCGAGACACTTGATGACCATATCTTCCATAAGGATTGTGATTGGTACCACATTGTGTTTCTTCCTAACAACAACCTCTAACCATCACAAAGTGTTTGCAAGTTCTTTGGATGGAGGAGTTGTCCGAGTACTTGGCGAATTAACAATAATAAGAGTGTTCATTGGATTCAATTCACCCTTTGTTTCTTTACCTATATCCACCTCCTGTACTGTAGGTTCACCCAAATCTTGTTGATCCATTATTACTTCAACTTCTTCACTTGGATCCAAGTTTACAGCGATCTGGCTCAATAATGGCTCTTTGTTCTTTTTCTTGCTCCTTGACCGAGTTACTCAGGCTGTTGTAGAACGTAGTGGTGACCTTTTTGATCTTCTGGGTTGGATTTTTTCAACAATTGACTTTGAACCACCTGCAATATCAACAATTTCATTGGTGGAGGAAATAGGAAGTTGAGTCACAGCATGTGAATCAACTCCTAGTTCATGGGAGGATATGAGCGATCCTTTCTTAAATTTATGGTCTCTCAACCACTTCTCAGTTCTCCTTACAACATTGAAAGTTTTAGCTTGAATATTATCATTTTCCTTTTTATTCCAGTCAATCTGAGGGAATGGCTTTCCTTGAAATTCCTTGTTGAATTCAGGATCTAGAACATCTTCCATTGTTTCCTCTTGTACTCCAAACACATTGATCAAAAGCTTCATGGTGATTATCTGCTGCAGAGAAAATCTTGACCACAATCTCCTCCTTACTTCATATTCATCACTACAATTCTCCCAGTAATCTTCGAACTGGGGTTCATGACAGAAGTGGTCATCTATATTTAAGTTTTCCACGACATAGCCTCTGCTATCAAACCTATGTATAGCAACATAGGGCTGCAGATTCATCTTCTTAAATTCCAAGTCTAAATTAAAAGTATTAGACACAGACTTACAACTGTAGTATCCAAGTTCACTAGGAAAGGCAACTCCAGATTCTCCTTTTGCCCCTAACCTTTTATCAATATGAGCTAGTTTCTTGCTCACCTCAATGAGTACATAGTTATCGAAGGCATACCTAGGTAGCCTTAATGGTTCACCTTCAAAACCACCTACACGAAGATAGGTAAACTTGGGAATTTGAATGAAGAAGCTTCCATATATACTTATAAACTCTACTGCTTCAACTGACATTCTCTTGTTCACATAACCCTGTATTTCAAAAGCAAGTCATTCTGCGAAAACACCATTCCATCTAGAAATATCTTCTACATGTTCTTGTTGCTATAACGAAGAATAGTAATGATAAACCTTCATACCATCCACCCATGGTTCATTGAGCAAGCCATGACAATCTCTGGTACAAGCTAATATGTAGAAAAGATAAGAGGACATATAAAAACTAGACATGCCCACAAAATTACTTAAACCTTCATGGAGTGTCTCTGCAATTACTTGCGCCCAGTCAAGATATTTATCACCTGATAATAGAACCTGAATATAAAAATACATCCAATCTTCCCAGTAAAAGGAATGTGAATTTCCTTTTATCCTATTTAACATTATAACAATGTCTCGCACTTCTGTGATGAAATTCTCTCTGGTAAGGGGTTTTAGCAGCCATGACCCTCCCTTTTGAACATTGAGGAGTCGTTTCTTGCAATGATACTTCTATACACACTCTTCTTCTCAGAAAAGAATGCGTATACGGTCCCAATTGACTAGTCTTCATATGACCCCTTGTGTGGGATTCCCATCACCGCCATTACTGTTTCCCTGTTGATACCAACTAACAGCTCACCATTGCTAGTTCTTATGCACCTATTCTCAGCATCATATCTATTCATACAAGATACCACCAAATATGGGCATGGTGCAGCAAGTGGAAATGCAGAGGCTTCAACGAGACCACTTCTCACTATTTTCTCCATTATTGAATCAACTTTAGGGTTCTTGGTTCTTTCTAAGAAATCCCCTAGGTCGGCGTGAGGCAAGGAAGTATCATCTAGTTCTAGTAATATGCTCACTAAAAATGACATCCGACCAAGTTTTGGTAGTACCGGCCTCATACTACCTACCTGTCATTTAATTAAGCACTTCTAAAACAGGTTAGAATTCTACTCCAACAAGCCAAAGATTTTCTTGCTACACTAATAAATCTTCATAACTAAAAAAATACAACATAGGGGAATTGTCTGAAGTCACCTGTTACCACCATTAATCTTTGAAACCTTCTTAGGAAAGTAGAGCTGAATTTACCTTTGACGTCTCTAATTCACTCAATTATAGCAGCTGCAACCCTTATGAATTATTCAGATGAATTCATATATCCTTTTTGAACATATGGGAAAAAATTGAGAAAAATACACACGCTTCACAATGATTCATTTAAACGTGTGAAGTAACAGTGAAATGACTGAAAACCTAACAATTTCTTAATTGCCCATCATTTCTACACAAATAGTTAATGTCCTCATGATTACTTTCCAAATTTAGAATTTTAAACTGTTAGATGTCGGGAATATTCCTTCTTGCCGCGCTGCCTCCATTATTAGCAAAGTCTTTAGAATTGGCTTGAAGTGAACCTTTTGAACCTTGAACCATCTCACAAAGAGTTCAATTGTTCAAGTTCATCCAATAAGGACGACAGTAAACTAGCGGCTCAAAACAAAACCGGGAGTGAGCAATAACCATGACTAACAAGCAAACGACTTTGAACCATTAACTGATGAACCGAAAAGATAATTGGTATAAGGTTCAAGTTCAAAAGTGGCTTAAAACACATTCACACCTACTCGTTAAATAACATTACACAGTCGCGACTCACAAAAAGACATTTTGAACCTTGAACCAAAAAGGTTCACGGGTTCAAATTTCAAAACGCATAACAATAACGTGCTTGCTTTGGTTGAGATAAAGGCCACTAAATACATTTCCCTAAAACCACCTTGAACTTTGAACCAATTGAACTATTTTTAAAGTTCAATGGCTTAGGTTCAAAATGAAGAGGTATAAAAGACCTGAAAGAGTAGAGACAACAAAAGGCAACCCGCAAGCATGGACATTTTAAATGAAAAATTTAGGGAGCGCTAGCATGTCTAAAATAAAATTTTGTTGTCAACTAATTCACCCCCCTTTCTTAGTTTCCTAGATATTCAACAAAGGAGTCCTTTGCCACTGGAATAGGGGACATGTTTTTGGTGGCCAAGGATGTGACAAAATGACAAAACAATATTTTTGAAATGGATGGTTTATGAAATCAACTTGCTTAAGTATAAGGTTAATACCTGTGTAGGGGAAAAAAGCGAGACTAGGTCAATCATGCCCTAATCCTACCTTTTGACACACATTACAGAATACGAAAGAGCCTAGAGATATCGCACAATTGGCTACTTCTTTTGGTGAAAGAGAGAGCCACGGGATATCTATTAGGATTTCTATTCCCTTGTTGAAATTGTAAGATCAAGTAATGCAAGTTCAAACCCTAATCCCAAAATGCAAGTATGAACCAATAACAAGATTGCAGAATTGAGATTACACAATGAACAACTGTAAGTACAAGGATGAAATAAGAATGCAGATATGTACCCGGAGTCAAAATCAGACTGAAAATGTTCAGGACGGGAGCGCGGGCGCCACTGTCCTGAAAACTGCACCAGAAACCACTGTTCTGCACTCTGAAACACTGTCTGGAAACTGTCTGCAAACTGTCTGTCTGGAGGACCAGGGCGCCCAGCGCCTCTGTCCCAGGGACCAGGGCGCCCAGCGCCCCTGTCCTGGCAGGACCAGGGCGCCCAATGCCCCTGTCCCAGTCTCCTGCTCTGCAATTTCACATAGAGTGTTGTTCCAACCTTCTCTCTCCGGATCTGTATCCCGCGGCGTCGTCCGAATCTCGAAACCTGCAATAATATCTGAAAAAGGGGGAGGGGCGGCCAACCCTCAAGGGAGGAGTACAAACCAATCTTCAGTCAGTAATCTCCTATTGTTCTTCAATGTCTTCCAAGCCCTAAGTGGATGAATGAATTTGATAAGTGCTTGATAGAGGAATGTTGAATGTTGTTGAAGTCTTCAAAGATCTGCTCTTTCCCTGCATATGAAGTTCCTGAAAACAAAAATCGGATCCCTTCAAATGAGGAAAGAGAGCTTTTATGTATGAAACCCTAGGTCGTAAATTCATATTTTGGCCGACCTAGAGATTGAATATCCCGCCAATTTCTTGGGGTTAAGCTTTCTTTTATGATTGGATCGCGCTCCTAAAATTTTGGGAAAAATGTCCGAGACAATGTTGCACTGGGCGCCACGGTCCTGGCAACTTTTCACCAAATTTTCAGGGCCGTCGGATATGATGATTTTAGAGAGAATCCCGAAGTTACAAGTGATTTCGAGATGTTTTGACCCCGAAACCAAGCCCCCAAGTTCGAAATAGGACTTAATTAGGGTTTTTGATTAAGTGGTGCATTGGAGGAATAAAATGCGAAGGGCGTGCTTTAGTGAAAAGGGCCCAATTTTATGATGTAGAGAATGATGAAATAGGACCTTAGACCTAATTAATTTGATTAATTAAGTGCTAAAGGAGAAATGCAATGCAGAATGTAAAATGCACTAAGGCGGGTGCTAAACTAGGTGTGAAATTGTACCACCCTAGCGAGTGCGTACAATTTACGACGCTACAATACCCTTAATGACAAAGTAGAATTGGGGAAAAATAGTTTGAAAAGGTCTCCTTCTGTGAACAATATAGATAAAATTCTTGCTCTTATCCAAAATATGGCCAAGAATGTGAAAACTGTGAAGTTGGATTATGAGGAAAAAATTAGATCTCTTGAAAAGGCCATTGATATGATTCATGGTAAGCTTTGGGATATTGTGGTTGTGAGTATAACTACTATGTAGAATAGTTCTAATGGTCTTAGACAATTAAATGATAAGGCATAGACCGTTAAAGGTTTGTCAAAGGGTAGTTTTGGCTCCCATTCTACTTCAGTGGAGGATGATGGGAAGAATGCTATTGTAGATCAACATGGTACAGGTACATGACCTATTCTTGGCCCCTTCAGTAGAACATGCATCCATGATAAAGAAAAGAATGTTCAAGCCTATATTTTCCATGATGTTCTAAACAATTCACAAGAATTCCAAAGCTTCAAAAATGTTATAAAATATTCAATAGGATTTCAGGTCTTATTTTGATGTTGGTCACTTGATAGTTTGCATTTGTTTCTCTTCTAGTGTCAATTGTTCTATTTTGTAAAGGGTTTTGAGGTCCCTTCAAAACCTATTTTACTCTAATAAAAAACATGATTAAATACTCCTTCTAGAAGTAGTCACTCCACACTATATCTCCAAGAGATCCCAAACATAATATCATAATTAACATATATCCCTTAGTTGATTATATTCACCTTGATTTATATATGTCTTATCCTAATAATACAATGGAAAGCTAAATCCTAATGAAGGTTGACTCGACTCCTGATATAATTAGTTACATATATTATTCGCATGACCCAATATAACTAACCTAAGGGATGTGTGCCACATGTAATCATCTCAATCCACCTATATGCCTCATAATATCATATCTAGTTAGATAAAATTCATGAAATAGATTTTTATATTTAATATTAATTGTAAAATTAATTTTAGTCCTCATTTGAAATAAAAAAACATGTTATCAGAAAATAGTGAACTCCACAAAAAATTAATTTGGTATCTAACATCTCTACTCTCACTATTTGTCCTATTTTTGTTTAGGAATTTATATGATTTTATTGATTGTAATGACGAGTTCTCTAATATTGATTTGGGTTTTGAACAAAAATTAAACGTTAGAATTATTTCAATATAAAAATGAAGCTTATGAAAATATGGATGTCCTAGTAGATGATAGAATATAAAAGTATAATTTCATAGATAATTTATTAAACTATATTTATGTATATAGATGGATTTTAAGTAATTTTTATATCCATTGTATGTGTGTAGTTTAGGACTTTAACCAAATGGTTTATTCTTAAAGTTTTTCTCATAAGATGATGAATCAGTAGAATTATTCACTTAGGTCATGGGTGATAGTGTAATTCATGATTGCACATGTATTGTGTACTAGAACAACTCAATGATGAATGAATTTTCACCTGAGGAGGAGATAGGTTGTGTATAATTTTGTTGATTTTTTGCATTCACAACCTCATTTGAATGCAAACAAAGAAAATATGAGGATATTTTATTTTCTTCAGAGATTATATGTAATTAATAAATGTATATTCAATTATTATACCAAGTGGAACAAAACTATTGAATCTTAATAGTTTTTGATTCCATGATGAATTACTCTAATAGAATTATTTTTACTCTTACTTTATATCTTAAAGTATACTATTTTTTACATAATATTTCCCTTAAAATATAATGCTTTTTAACATTTAAGTCTTGTTATCTTGCTTCAATAATTTAACATCACTATCTAAGACACCAAATTTAAATTTAGTATTTTTTATATTTTTATAATATATAAAAGATTGTACTCATTCAAACTACACAAAAATATAATAAATAAATCTTATATTTTAATATTATTTTCAAATTAAAATTCTTTATATAATGTATAGAATTCTTATCTCAATATTTTATAAAGTTCTTATAGAAACCTCTAATGTCATACTTTACCTTGAATCTAGATTTAAAAGGAATCTATATAGAAAAAGAAGACACTAGGTTACTTAGGAGCTAAAAGCTCTCCTTATCTTATCACCAATAAAAGTCAATGTAATACGTATTTGTTTTCTTTCTTCATAGACATCAAAATGTATCCACGTGATTTTTGTTCCCTTTAGACCTAACTCATTCACATGCAATAAGATTTAAATCAGCAATTATACCATAACCATTTCCTAGTTGAAATGAATTTGATATATCTTTTAATTATAGTTATTATTTTAATTATGAAATATAGTACCAATAAAACAAATTTCAATCGTCAATCTATAAATATTTATTTCCGTATGAATAATATAATATAATATTTTTTTATTAATGTTAGTGGGGTAGGGTGCCAACCCATTACAAATTAGAAAAAATAAATATGAACAATCAATGAGAAACATCGCGGTTACACCTAGATAACTTGAGTATAACACACCAAATTTGAAACAAGTAACAAAAAATATTAATCTAATATAATGTTGTCTAATGATATTTAGATATTAAAGTGTCAGTTAAGAAAGGTTTAATTTGTGATGGGGTAAATTTCTATGTCATCATGTCTCAATGAAAAATAAATGTGGTGATGTAATTATGATTCCTCTATTTTTGTCCTACTATGCAACTTCATCTACTTATGATTGTGGTTTTGGGATAGATGATGAAGGAGTCACTTAATGACTTGTTAATATCTTTCAAACACTTTTAACTTGGATTGTCAACCTATAATATTATTATATGGGCATGTTCTCCCCACCATGTTTAGCTATTATCGGCCCTTTCTTCAACTGATAGACATGACGAATAAGATCAAAAATTCATGATATTTCATTTTCTTAAGGTCCTATGTATACATCAAGAATTTTTTATTTTAATTATTACAATAAGTTAAATCAAACTATTGACTTTGACATTTTGTGGCATTTTGATAAATTTTCTTTGTAAATTTATTTTCACAATTATTTGCAACTTCAAATTTTATTAGTTTATAGATGGTGTTTCGCTTAAAACAATATACAAAGAATTTATTAAGTTATTAATTATTATAGATGGCATGACTGTATTGGCAACTACTTATGGTTGTGGATATGTATTAGATGATGAATGAATCACATGATCAGTTTATCACGATCTCCAAATATGTTAAATTTGCTAGTCAACTAGTATTATTTAGCCTTTCTTCAACTTATAGACATGACAAATAAGACAAAAAATTGATGATTTCATTTTCTTAAGATCCTATGTGTAGATCGAGAAATTTTCATTTTAATAATAATAAGTTAAATCAAACTATAGACTCTTGGAATTTTGTTGTGCTTTGATAAATTTTCTCCCTAACTTTATTTTCACAATTATTTGCTACTTGAAATTTTATTAGTTTATAGATGACATTTCCCTTAAAACATTATACAAAGAATTTATTATGTTATTAATTATTATAGATGACATGACTCTATTGACAACTAATTGACAACTACTTATGTTCCTAGATTTGTTTTAGATGATGAAAGAATCACATGATGTGTTTATCATGTTCTCCAAATATTTTAACTTTGCTTGTCAACCTATAATGTCATTATATGGGTCCCTTCTCACCATCATGTTATTCTATTATCAACTCTTCTTTTAGCTTATAGACATGACAAATAAGACCAAAAACTAAAGACCTTTCATTTCCTCTAGATCTTATATGTACTTCAATAATTTTTCAATTGAATAATTATGAAAGGTTAAACCAAACTATTGACAATTGACATTTTTAAATTTTACTATAAATTTTATACCACAACTTTATTTTCACACTTATTTGATATTTTAAACTTTATTATTTTCTACATGACATTTACATTAAAGTATTATGCAAACAATGTATTATTATTTTTATTCTTAAAATAAAACTACTTTCCTTTAATAATTAACCTAACTTTAAGTTTCATACTTAATATAATTATATATATATATGTGAAGAAAACTATACTTTAATATGCTATAGGCATGAATAACTTATATACAATTTACAAAAATCTTTCACTTTAGAACTCACTATGACCATTACATTGATTCTTGCAAATGCATAGATTTGGTGAAACTTTTTAAATATAAAATTGTCTTCCTTTGAATAGGATTGGAAGCGGGCAAATACAATGAATAGCACGGCTACCTAATTTAGGGTCCGCTTGCAACGCATGCGACGAAACACAATTTCTGAACAAATGGTAGTTTGCGACTGTGATAATGAGTAAACTAATGGTAGTTTGAATGCAATTGCCCACGTTTTGCTTGACGATGAATTCTCCGATGAGACGACGAATTCCTCTTAAGCAACAACTACTATTTTTTCTGAGGAGGATCGAAAAACGCATTATAGGGAAGTGAGGTTCGTTAAGGCTCGCAGAAAATATGCTGCAGAGATTACAAACCCTAAAATCAAGGTTCTATACTTTGGTTTGGCAGCTCTTTTCTATTATTATCTTGTGTTTTTAATTTCTTTTTATTCCGATGAGAGATAATAAAGTGTGATTCAAAACTTTGATATAAAAACTCTCAGACAATCGCATTCAAAAATAAAACACAGCTGAAAAAGCTGTAACAACATTCGACGGTGAAGCTTTCCAAATGCGCAGCTCTAAAGCTATTCTCAACATTGAATTCGGACTGTATGTGGATCCCTTTTCTCAATCCTTGACCTCGCACCGAAAATCAGAGGAGGAGGAAAAGGAAAGATGAATCTGAAATGTCCCATAACAAAAGGATGGAGTGATGCAGAACTATATTAGAAGTTGTGCAGAGCTCGACAATTTAGGGAATAATCTTTTTTTATAGTATTAAGAGTAATGAACAAATATAACTTCAATAGTATAGAGAAAAACTGGATAGTAGTTTTTGTCCTCTTCACTAGTACTATGTAGCCACTACCCATACCAAATATTCAAACCATTAATATTATTAATGATTAAATTATATCCAATTTACTTTTTATTCTAAATCTTGCTTTTGCAAGGTGACTATGAAAAATTAAATACTAGCATATTTAATTATATGACTATTAAATTTTAGGGGGAAAGTGTAAATATATTATATTCATTTCTCTCTTTTTATATCATTCCTAATCCCATTTATTTATGCAAATATGAGTATTATAAAAAAAATCATTTCTTAAAATGATTGGTAGCTCCCAGATACTAAAAAAAACATTAATTAAAAAAATGCATTGTTCACTAATTTTTTGATATTGATTTGATAGTTAAGAGTAATGAACAAATATAACTTCAATAGTATAGAGAAAAACTAGATAGTAGTTTTTGTCCTCTTCACTAGTACTATGTAGCCACTACCCATACCAAATATTCAAACCATTAATATTATTAATGATTAAATTATATCCAATTTACTTTTTATTCTAAATCTTGCTTTTGCAAGGTGACTATGAAAAATTAAATATTAGCATATTTAATTATATGACTATTAAATTTTAGGGGGAAAGTGTAAATATATTATATTCATTTCTCTCTTTTTATATCATTCCTAATCCCATTTATTTATGCAAATATGAGTATTATAAAAAAAATCATTTCTTAAAAAGATTGGTAGCTCCCAAATACTAAAAAAAACATTAATTAAAAAAATGCATTGTTCACTAATTTTTTTTTTTTGTTTTTAAAAAATAATAATTTAGAGATAATAATATTGGTATTTTGATATTGTTTTAAAAATTTATGTTTTTTATTTTTATTAAAGGGATTGTAAATTTTTTACAAGTAGTTTATGTCATATATTTATATGTGAAAATTTAAAATCTAAGAAAATAGTATCATAAAACCAGAATTTTTTCAACAAATTGACAAAAATTCATGAGTAGATGTATATTTATCTATTTTATGATATTTTATTTTATTTATCATTTTTTTGTATGAATGAAGTGAGATCATATATTGTTTATTTGATCATTTCATGTTTAAATAGAATAAAAAATGTTTAAACAAAATAAGGATCATATAACAAATAATTTACTATATTTTTAATTAATTAACAACAATATTTATATATAATCTAGTAACACTCAACAATTAAATATATATTTACATCTCTATTTATCTATCCCCTTATTATAGTGCCACATTATCTCTATCTCTACATTTTGATCTCTCCCTCTACCTCTCTTTATCTCTCTATATTTTTCTCTCCCTCTTCATCTCCCCTATATTCATCTTTACTTGTACTATTGGAAAGAACATGATGACTTGACACATTGCGTCCTCTCTCTCTCCCTATATACTTATTTATCTTTATCTCTTCTCTCTACGTTTATCTCTTCATCTACCTCTTTCTCTCTATCTATCAATATTCTTATATGTATCTCTCTATTTCTATCTTTAACTCTCCTTCTACCTCTCTCTATCTCTCTATCTATTTCTCTTTCTAACATCCCCCCTTTTTTCTTCATCTCTACTTTTATCTACTATAAACTAATGGTAAGAACATGATGCTTTGCGTCTTTTGTTAGACCATCTCTTTGGTATTTAGTAGAAGTTTAATATATATCTTTCTAATATTTATTTATGTAGGTTAAGTCTCAAAGGGAAACAATTTATATTCAATTTTTTTCTCATAGGATGATGATTCAATAGCATAAATTCCTAAGTGATGGGTGAATATGTAAGTCATAATTGTTCATTCTTTGTGTGTTGGAATAGTTAAATGAGGAATATTTTTTCACTTAATGGGGAGATAGGTGGTTTCATCTAGCTCAATTAAATTAAATTTTGATTTAAATTTTTTAGTTAGGTATGGGATTATACTTTTCCTTAACTAATTTATATTTTTTGTAGTAATGGTCGAACACACAAGTCTTTTGGAGATAGTTATATCTACTCTTTTTATATGAATATTAATTCAATTTTTAGATATCAAATCCACATGTTTCAAATTTATCAATACATAAAATATTTTTTAAGCACAAGGATATATAGAGATGGGGGTAAATTATTATGTATCAAATTTAGCTTCAAATCTAATCCAACTTTAGAATCATTCCTTAGATCCCACTTTAAAATTAAGGTAGTTAAGAAAGAGAAAAACACTATCACACATAAACACATGCGAACTCAAGATATACATGGAATATGAGAAGGGATAAACCATGGTGAGAATATTAACTTGGATCTATTATCCAAATCTATTCTCACAAAGACAATAATAAACTTATAATATTTTGTATAAACCAACCCACATGAGTTACAATGTCAAATGGGGACACCAATCCCCAACCCCACTTGTAGGCACCAACCTACACAAGATACAAATCCCCTAATTCAAAAATTGAGCACCAACTCTAATAATGATGCACCAACCTTAACTACAACAAAATACATGAAATATATTACACGTGGACCTTCATATCTTAGCCTTCAGTGTCTCTGTAATCTAAACTACCTTAGAACACTCTCAGAGTGTGCATGAGATTTGCATTTTCTCTTGCACACTACAACACTAATTGAGTAGACTACATCAACATATTTTACCATGATAATGAAACAAAACCATACAAGATTGAAATAAAAATATATCAATAATGTAAATGCATTCCATCATTAATTACATCGTCAAGTCAGCTAAGAATATATTGTTTGATAATACGGTGTTGTTATTGATGTACACCCTTAATATTGTGGAGATTATTGTCATTGATGTCTCTTATGCATTTATAATCAATGACAAATAGGGAGATTGCTGGAGACTATGGTCTTGTCATTGATGTCAACCCTAAATGTTGTGGAGATTGTTGAAGATTGTTGTCATTGATGCCTCATGTGTAGTTATGGTGTTGTCCATACATGTCAACATTGAGTGGTATAAAATCATTAATTTAGAGTGCAGATGAGTGATAAGGAGTTAGTAGCGATTTTTGATGGTTGTTCTATCATATGTGTGTTGTCATTAATGTTCTTGGTCGAATGTCCACCCTCATGTTGTTGTTGTTAGTAGAGATGTTATTATTATGATATCATATTAAAAAGAGGATTTGAAGCATTATGATGAGCAAAAGAATTAAGTGGAGGATTATAAGTATTGGGATGATGATTAGATGTATGTCAATGAAGTATATATGATGTTGATGGTCTTGTGTATGCAACAAGATATTATTACACCTAAATGAGAAAATGGTTATACAAAGGTGATTTCATCTCTGTAGGATTGGTAAAGTGTGAAATTAAAGGAAGGTGTGTTGAAGATTGTCTGGGAGAATGCTTTGCATTTTTTTGTTGTTTTGTAGTTTAGGATATATATGTTGTCTTATTAATCCTAAATGACAAAATGGTTGTACAAAGGTAGTTTGGACTCTATAGGATTGGTAAAGTATGAAATTGCATGAAGGTGTGTTGAAGATTGTCTAGGAGAATGCATTGCATTCTTTTGTGGTTGAAGATGTGGTCTTGTAGTTTGGGATTTAATATACATGTGGTGTGGATGTTGCACTACTATCTTTATAGATCTATGGTGTTGAGACACATGTTCTCAATTGAATGTAGTATGATGGCATGGTGTTTTCTTGTCGGATTGGTCTGAAAAATGCTCTGCATTTCTCCAAATTAATGATTATATTCTCGCAACTTGGTGGACCTATTTACAATATTTGTGAAGTGTATTAGTTCAAATCTCACGTGATTCAATATAAGTATAGCTCATAATATTTTTTCTCATGACTCTTGTAGACACAAAAAATTTCCTCGTATCCTAATTCTTCTATTAATTAAATAGATATTATTATCTATTGAATTAATTATTTAATATTTTATCTATTTAACTCATCAATTCACCTAATTCATTAAACTCCTTCTACATACCATTGTTAAATGAATCTCTAATCTCCATCATTGCATAATTAATTTCATTTATCTCCTTCATCCTCCACCAAACAGATTCATTTAACGAGTGTGGGATAAATAATGCTTATCTCTCCATCCGAATCTTTATCCTAGATTTTTCCCAAAATGAGGATTTGTTATGAGGACTTCTATAAATCCTTCCTCCTCTTTTTTTTCTATCTCGTGTCTTTGAAATTTGATTGTCTTCATTCTATTTTGAGATCATTTTGCATAGTTTAAAAACCCTGGTAATCTTCATGTTTTTCAATCATTTTTGCATCAAACAACCAAATCCATTCTCCATAGGCTTTTGTGCATTGTGCTTGAAAAATTGCGAGCAAATATTACCAAATATAAGATCTTGTTAAATAGGACAACAATAGAGTCAAGCGTCCATTGAATGCATACTTTTATTTGTTTATTTATTTTATGTTTTTGTATTTCATAGGGAAGAGCTCCATTGATATGATGTCGGATTAAAACTTGGACCTTTGTTTTGGTTGGGCTTTAAAGATTCAAGAATTACTTTTCCATATCCTCTATCATACATTTGGCATGTTCGGTGGGACAAAGTCCTCGTGTTAATCTAGTATTTGCTTGTTAGAAGGTTGTTTGTTTGACAGTTTATTGATAATCTGTTTCTCTTTCTTTCATTCTTTAATGGATGTCTGTGTGTTATTTTGAAGCTTTCATATTGGCATTGGTTGAGAGGATTTTTGAAAATATTGTGTGAATTAGTTTTATAACTATTGTTTCCACATGGTTTATAACTATAGCCTCCATGAGACACATATACCTAAGACATTCACTGAATTAACAGTTCATGTAACTGTTATATAAATAGTTACATGCCTTTCTTTAAATACATTTTGATGTATTTTGTTAAATAGTTACTATACCTTGTTAATGTTTGCCATTTTGCATGTGTGTGTCTACCTAGACACTTATATTTACTTGAATGTTTCAAAAAAATTATCAACACATCCATTTTATGTTTATGTTGTTGTTGCTGTTGTTGCATACCATGAGGACACTAATAAAAGGGTTGTTGAGTCAGGTTTATACTTATAGTTGCAATGTTTCCTTAGCATTTTTATTTTGAGCATACCTAGAAATCGGTCCTTTCTATGAATATATTTATTTGGGGTATAAAATCAAATAGTTCACATGCCTTTTTTTTATGCTTCCACATATTTTTAAGACTTTTGTCAAATCCTCACATCATTTGTCTATGTTTCCACCTTTTGCATATAGGTCATCTCGAGCATTTCTAGGTACATTATACGTCTTTATGTCTACAACCTGATTCGAAGCTTTCTCATTTAGATGGGACTTAGAATAATGCTATCATAGGTTACAAAATTTGGCTTTGAAAAACACATTGAAGGTTACACTTCCTGTATAAAAGTTTGTTAACTTAGTTTGTGATTTATTTTAAAATTTTGTTTATTTAGTTATTGGTTTTGATAGCTTCTTTTTAGTTTAGATTTGATTTTGACATAGTCATTTATTATTTTGGTTTCGGATTTGGAATAGTCATTTTTTTGTTTCTTTTTGGTTTTGGATTAATATTTATGGACTAATAAGTGATATAGCTTGTTGTACATCAAAGATTTGGAGATAAAACTTACTAATGATTCATGGATGTAGATCTGGCTTGGATTTTAACAAATAAATCACATTTTGTTTTTAAATGGTGAATGGACCCTTGTTTGTTTTAGACTATATCACTAAAAGAAAATATGGCCAAAGATGAATAGAAGATAAAATAATAAAGAAATAAAATAATACGACCTTTCTCTATTCTCAAATCCTATTTTGTAGGAAACAACATTCCTAAATAGACTGAGTTGTTTTAACAACTCAACATACGTACCACTAATAAAATAACCTATCAAACAAACTATGTGACTAATAATAATATTAATTTGTTTCTCAACAACTTAATATTAATATGACACTTATTTATCACATATTTTTCACCACCCAAAAACCTATCAACTTATTACCTATGTGAACACTAATTCCCAACATCCCCCCTTAGTATGAACATGGGGCGAAAGTACATCAAATTACTTGATGACCACACATAGTACATAAAATAAAAAAGGTAAGATGAGGGACATACACATCTACTCATATGAAACAATAGTGGAACTAGCCTCACTATGCATAGTGTACTTTTAGCCAAGGATAGGGACAAACACATCTATCCAAGGCCTTATATCAGGTTTGGATATGGACAAACACATCTATCCATTATTAGTCAAGATGGGGAAAAACACATCTATTTACAACAATTGTGATTGGAGACACACACATCCAATCAAAATCACCAACTCATGTGTTTGGGGATGAAAACTTCCAATAACTTGCACCATCTTGTGAATGGGGAAAACCACATCCATTCAAAAAATAATCAATAATAGTTATTGGGAACAAACACATCCAATCACAAATACAAACTTTAGATTTAATTTAGAGAACATATTCCTCCTCACTATCTTTGTATGGAGGGTCTTCAATAGCCATCTCATGAAGGCACTCTTACCATCATCATATGTAGCCAATGTCTTATTTGTATTTAGATTTCCATCAAAGCTCTTCAGCATGCTGAGTCTAGTTAATAACAATTTGTCCCTTCTTCATGCAATAATAGCATAAGATTCTTGTTTTGAAGAAACAATTTTCTTTTGATGTAGAAGAAATATATTTAGAGGAATGGTTAGGCTTATTTTTTCCATACATTATGGTTTCATCTAAAGTTGATTCAATTTTTTTTGCTCCTTTATTAATCAAAGTAGATATTATTTCTTTTAAGGTAGCATCTACTTTGTTTAATGTGAAAACAATGTTGCCATAACTAGGAGGCATGCTATTTAATTAAATAGCTTTTGAATCATCATCAACTACTTTGGCATCTATCCTAGTTAATTGATTTAATAGGGAGCAAAACTTACTAATATGTTGAACAATGTTGTCACCTTCCATCATTTTTAGCTTGAACAATTTTTCATTTTAAGTCCATCTTTGCACTTGATGCTTTTGATCCAGACAAAGCATTCAAATTACCCTACACTTCATTTAAAGTCTTTGGTAAGTCAATGTGATGGAGGTATGTATTTGACAGTGCAAGACTAATCAATGCTATTGCTCTTCAATCCTTCACAATCCACTTGATGTTTTCATCAAGATTAGTTGGCCTTGTTGTTGCTCCACTTACCCCATCCCATAGATCCTTTTCAACAAGGATCAACTGCAATATAATTTTCCATCTCTATCAATAAACTGTTTTTCTCCATTTAAAGAAATACTATTTGAGTCACGTACAAGTGATAATGGATCCAATTACAATTAAAAACAATGACACCTTTCTCAAAAAAAATTATACATCTCTCCTTATAAACAAATTATTATACTATTATAAAACTAATAAAACTCAGAAAGACAAAATAGACTTCTTTCATATGAAGGTGAAGTGCTTACATCCCAATCCAAGATATAGAAATACCATTGCGAAAACCTCTACGTGGAAAATGACCGCCTGTAGAAGAATCGAGTTTAGATCCTCTCGAACGAGGAATGTGCTACCCACAAAGTTATAGATGTCCAACCAGAGAAACAAACAATGGATGGGCCGATATGACTGTTTGATGCAGAAACTATAAGCCACAATCATTGAATATACACAGACCAAATAGAGGGGTCGATCTGGCTCAAACAATGATGTCGCCTCCTCAAGCTTAAACTGATTCCCGACATCCCACATAACACATCAAATAATTTGGCTTATATATGCTAAGTTTGTGAATTAAAAAAGCACTGAATAATGCTCAGAATTGGGAGGTTTGAGGTAGATTTCTCAAAAGGAATATTAAGAACAACAAAGAAGTATTTCGCTTACCCAGAAAACACTAAAATACTTGAGAAAGAAAAACCATGTCCCAACAAGGCCAAAGATATTGGAACATGCTACGTCCTTGTGCAGACTCAACTCTACCATTACAGATTTTAGATAATATTATTTCTCTTAGGCAACCCAAATTGAACTACGATATGCATCAAGTCAATCCATTGGAACCCAAGAAATATATGCATCGTTGAAGGATTAAGACCATAACATACATACAATTTTAAACTCCTGATTGCAGGATATCTGCTCCTTTATACCAAATGACCCTTTAGAACAACACACATCTTATCCTACCAAGGGAATCAGATATTTCCTCACTCCACTCAAATAAGATTTAGACGCGATCAAAGTGCCTTCTCTCCTTTGCAGTTATTCTCCCGTTGGTTTTCTTAACAATTCAACATCAAATCGCTAAATTGATGGCACAATATAAGGCCTTTGCTACGCCAAAGATCTTTTCCTCCTCCGAGACAATAAAAGAAATTATCGTTGAAGATATGAATAAAAGCTAAAATAATAAAGAAACAAAATAATACGGGCTTATTCAATTTTCCAATCAATATATTTCATATATATATATAAGATTCTCAAATCTTTATTTTCTAGGAAATAACATATATTGTAGTCTAGACCTCTTGTCCAACAATTACAATGGTGGGCGAGAGCGGAGGGTCGAGAGCGATAGGTGTTAGGGTAGCTATAGGGGTTTCGAAGGGAGAGTGTGATAATGGAGATGAGGAGGATGGAGTGGACGATGTTGTTCATCTCTCTCTATCGCTACCCTAGCTTCACGGCATGGGTCTTGATCTTTTTTTGGCGCAACAGTGTTGGTTCACTTCAGGCTTTTGTGTTGCCCAGGTTTCGGGGAGTCTATAGGATGTCCTTGGCCCTCGGCCTAGGGCCTTTTGTCCCTCTCCTTACGAAAGCAACATTGATGGTTGTTTCTTTGCACTTCTCGTGGCAGAGGGTTGCTCTATCTCTTGTTGTTGGGCTTGGGTGTTTGCCAGACGCCTGCCTCCTATGAGGCTAGGTGTTTGGGTTTTTGGTGTTTTTCTTGATGATGGTGTTGACATTGTCTTTGTGGATTTTATCGAGGGGTTTCTTTACCACCTTTTTTGGGCTAGGGATTTCAGGGTTCTGGATCCTAATTTGTGTGGTTTATTCCCTGCTTGGCTTTGTGTGGGGAGGTTTCGTCGTGAGATTTTGTTGTTGGTTATGTTGTTGCAGGGGAGGTTGTTTGAGGCCTTGGCTTCGTTCAGCTTTGGGTTGCCCCTGCATCTTCTATTTCCTTTGTCTCTTCATGATGAGATGTTTTTGGGTGCCTCTCTTTGGTGGTGTTCCTTGCATTTTGATGGGTAGCAGTTTTCTTTCCTAGCCTTCTGGGCTATAAGTCATTTGTCTCTGCTTCTCTTGTGAGGGTTGTTAAGGGCCTTTTTGGCTTTTATTTCTGTAGGACTGGTGTTACTAGGGATCTTCTTATCCCTCTTTGCTTCAAATGGGTTGTTCTTGGTTGGGCCCCTTCTAGTAAGGCTTCTATCGAGGTGAAGACTGCCCCTATCGAGGTGGGGTTTCTGATGGTTGTTGTGTTGGGATTTTGGCATATTTGGCTTGTGCTGCTCTCTTTCCTGTTTCTTATTGATGGGGGAAAATCTCCTATTGAGGTGGGGAGTTGTAGTTGAAGGAAGGATGGTGGTTGCTCTTTATGATCTTCTCTCAATGGGTGCTACTCAAATGTTGGATTATGGCTCATTTCGCCAGTCCTTTAGCTTGTCTTCTTCCCTAATTCTCCTACTGAGGTGGGCTTTGTTCCTATGGAGGTGGAGAGGAGATTTGCAAGTGTTGACCTGATTTGCTACTGATCTATCAAGGTTAGATGTTGTTGGTTGACTCAGGGTTCCATTTCTGAACGTTGTTCGAAGGTTTGGGGAATCTTGGACAAATCCCTCCCCTTCTATACCTGGTGATCTGAGTGGCCTATTGTTGATTGTTTTGGTTGCCATACCTTTTTGTCTTTCTAGATAGTTTGTTTTTGGAGTTGTAGATTTTGGGTGACTTTTGAAATCCCAGGAAGGTTTTGGGTCCTTTTAAAACCCTTGTAGGCTTGGGGAGCTTTGTTTTTTCCTCATGTTGGTCCTTCTTCTTTGGGTGTTGCATTCTTCTCTATTGGGCTGAATTCTTCCCTTCTCAGTACAAGGGTTCAGGGCCCTTTCAAAATCCTTCTTACCAAATCAAAAACATTTCTAACTATACTGAGTTGTTTTATCAATTCAACATATGTACCACTAATTAAATAACCTATAAAACACTTCCATGCATTATTCTTTGACATAATGGAATATGTCAAATTCCATGGATTATAATTAAAGGGTGTTAAAGGCCTAATGATTTGGATGAAATCATTTCTTAGTAGATTTCGATGCAAAACTTGATGTATAGAAAGAAATGCTAAATGAAAAGTTTGAATGTGTTCAAATACATGATTCTCAAAGGTGCTCAATGACACAACCCTAGACACCCCCATTATAAAATATTAGATGACCCCCCAATTTCTAAATTTATAATTATAGTGGTGTAAATTGTATCCTCATACAATTGAATGCTCATTTGACTCTCACCTTGGTGTTTTTCACGCATTTCCCTAATTATTCTTGATTATGCTCAAACCAATTAAAAAATTGATGTATTTTCTCTCCTTCTTAAAATCCTGTCCTTGTCCATGTCTAGAAGGAGTGGACTAGGCTTCCTAGTGTCCTAATAATCCTAGACTAGGGTGCTAGAGGCCATAGTCCATGAAAAAGGTTTCCAAATTTGAACCCTCTAATGGTGAAAAGATATTGAGCAGGTAAATATATCTAATGTTGGCACTTCTTCATAATTTTAACATATTTCATGAGGTTGCTCATATATAAAAGAAGTATTATTCCCTCATTGGAAAAATATTTCTCAATCATCTCTAATTAAGGAGTTGAATTCACATCATGCAATAAATAATTCTTAACATAGTGAAGGATATGTCAAGTATTCATATTTTCAATCCTCGATGATGAAATTCATGATCAAATTTATGTGAGAGCATGCATGATCTCCCACCTAGTAATATCAAACTTTCATGGCAACTGCAAGGCAAGGAGATTCATAAGAAAAGGCAAATTATTTAAACTCAACATTTCATTCCAGATCTAGCCCTTTCCATACAAGGGTAAGCACTCTTTTCTAACAATTGTTCATTATTGGGTTAACTGAAAACCTACATTTCATATAAATAAACTCCTATAAGCCCAACACCATTCTCCCTCTCTTGTGTGTGTACATTTCAAGACTAGGAGAGAAGGATCATAGATTTAGAAAGTAAAAACTATGATGAAGAGATCAAGTTTTTGAACAAACGAAAACCTCTAAACATTTCAAACATGTTTGAAGTGTCTAACACTTTTTTGACAAAATTTAAGGGAAATATTCTATGTGACATCTTGATCTTGAATTTCTTCCTGATATCTATAATGAAGTACATTTAGGAGTAGGATGCATAACCACATTGTTTGACACTTTCAAGCTTGAATTATAGACACATGTTCCTCTCTGACTCTTATTTCCAATTCTATACTCAGTTCACATCGACTAAGGTTTAAGTGGAGAATTGAATATATTTGATAGATTTTTAAATAAGGTTATTATTATTTTAATAATGAAATATGATAGAAATAATAATTTTTTTAATTATGAATCTATAAATATTAATTTCTCTATGGATAGTAGAATATACTACCATCTAAAAGTTTTTGCATATTAAAGTGTAAGGCTAGAAAGGATTAATTTGTAATGGAGTAACTCGAAGACATCCTAGGGAAATGAAAATATAATTGTTGTGTTGTAATTATAGTTCCTCTAGGTCAAGTGCCTATCGTGCTTCAACTACTTATGGCTGTGGCCTTGTGCTACTTGATGGAGGAATCAATGGATGATGGTTTCATGTTCTACTAATATTCTAAACTTTGATTAACAACCTATAATGTTATTACATGGGCCTATTCTCCAAACAATATTAAGTTAGTAATAACCCTTTCTTTCGCTTACAAACATGATAAATAAGACTAGAAATCGATGATGTTTGAATATTTTTATATCCTATGTGTACTTCAAGAAATTTTTATTTTTATAATTATAGTAAGTTTAACTAAACTATTTACTCTTGGCAATTTGTGGTAGTTTGATAAATTTTGTCATTACCTTTAATTTCTTAATTATTTGTTGATTTTAATTTAATTATTTTATAGATGATGTTTCCCTTAAAACTTTATGCAAAGAATTTATTATGTTATTAGTCTTTATGAATAATGCGTCTCTATTATCAACTATTGATGGTTGTGCCTTTGTATTAGATGATGAAGGAATCACATGATGAATTCATCATGTCTTGTAAATATTTTAACTATAATTGTCAACCTAAAGTGATATTATATGGGTCCCTTCTCACTACCATCTTAAGCTATCATTAGCCCTTCTTTATGCTTATAGACCTGGCAAATAAGACCAGAAACAGATGACCTTTCATTTTCTTAAGTTCTTAAACGTACTTCAAGAGTTTTTAATTTTAGTAATTCTAAAAGGTTAAACCTAATTTCGGGTCGATTTATAAAGCATGTGACCAAACACCGTTTGTGGACAAATTGTATCTTGCGACGGCGATACTGAGTACACTGACACCAGACGAAACGCGTAGTTTGAATGCAATTGCCCACTTTTTGCTTGATGATCACGGTGAATTCTCCTATAAGACCACGAATTCTCCTTGACCAACTGATACTAATGTTTGTGGGGAGAATCGGGAAAGGCATAACAGGGGAATGATGTTCGTCAAGGCTCGCTCGAAATATGCTGCAGAGATTCGAAACCCTAAAAAGAAGGGTTCCAGACTTTGGCTTGGCACCTTCAGTACAGCCGAAGAAGCTGCAACGGCATATGACCGTGCGGCTTTCCAAATACGCGGTTCAAAGGCTTTCCAAATACGCGGTTCAAAGGCTATTCTCAACTTCCCTATCAACGTTGATAGCAGCGGAGTATATGTGGATCCTCCTCTTCACACAGAAAATCAGAGGAGGAGGAAAAAGCAAGATGAATCTGAAATATCCCCACGACAATAGGATGGAGTCATCGAGAACTCGATTAGAAATTGTGCAGAGCTCCACGAGTTAGAAGTAATTTTCTCTAATACTCTTCGATTTCATAGTTAGAGTAATCAACAACTTTAACTTCAAAGATTGAATAAGTGTCTTTTCTTTCTTTTTTTCTTTTTTTTCCCCTTTGTAAATTCCATCAGGTTACCCATCAAAGGCTCTCATGCACACCTCTAGATTGATAATCTATTGTACTATATGTTCTTGTAATTAAATCTAATTGGATCTATATAATCTATTAAGTTAGTTATAATTAAAAAAAAATAATGTTTAGAAAGATCTTATTTTATTTTTCTATCAAAATTCATAAAATTTTCATTTATATTTGCTATTGTATTTTGTATGATACTTTTGTCACTAGATTCCTTCATTTCATTTTATGTATTTATCGTTCTTTTAGATAATTTATATTTATATTTTGTATTAATATAAAGATATAGAGTAAGTAGGTCAAACTTAAATGGGATAGACTAAATATTTCTATATGTTATCTAAAATAATATGACATTTTAATATCTACTATGCTAGCGTGTGTGTGTACACACACACACACACACACACACACACACACATACATACTTACATACTTACATGCATACATACATACATACATACATACATACATACATATATACATGCACGTGTCTATATGTACATATATGTATATACATGTATATATGTATAGGTATACGATTTCTTATATTATGATTTAATCTGTATAGTGAAAATGAAGTTTATGAGAAACATAATATGACTTCAAACATAGTCACTTTTATTTTAGGATATAATGTGTGTTTTAAATTTCTTAGCTTTGTTAGTTGATTCATAATTTAATGTCTTTAAAATATTGGAATCAAACATTAGAAAAATTAATATTGTGTGATTGAATTTTGATATAGAAAAGTGAACTAAGCACATTGTTTCTTTCACCCTAAACATGTTTAGTTTATCATTTCTAAGGCATAATTAAAAAAAATGTCTATAGTTGGTTCATAATTTTTTGTGCTAGAAATGTACACTAGAAAAATCAATATACCATGTAATTAAATGTCAATAAATAAAATTGTAAATTTTAAATAATTATACTTTTAACTTTAATTTAATTTTTTTTAAATTTATAAGATGTGTTCTATGCTACCTTTTGTTTTCTTTTAGTAGGAAAACAATAGTATTTATTTCAATGTTTAGTGCTTAGCCATAAATTTTCTACTTCCAATGTTAAAAGTTTAGGACTATAATGGAAGAAACATAGATGTAGAATCTAGCCTCGAATTGAAAATTATACAAGAGTTTTCTTTTATGTCACTTTACTAATCAAATTAGTGCATTTTACATTGGAGTCTAGTGCTTCTTTTTGGGGATCCATTTGTTTCATACAATAAAAAATATTCTATTTATTATTTATGTAATCAACATTATTTTTTAAAATAATAAAAAATCCATATAATTTTTTATAAGGTATGACTATGACAAAACATTAATCTCTACCAAAAATTTAATTACACCTCTAATAGCTCCACTATCCCTAATCCTCTTATTCCCATTAGTAATCTATATGATGTAAAAAATGGGAATGATGAATCCTATAATTTGGGTTTTATATAAAATAGTAAATTATTAAAGCTATTTCAATATAAAAATAATGTTTGTGGGACTATTGATGACTTAGTGGATGATAGCATGTAAGAGTTTGATTTTTATATTATCAATGTTCTCACTAACCTTTTTGTAATGTTCTCATCATCTTATTTTATTTTTTTATCAAAATGAATTAAATCTTAATTTATATTTGTTATTGTATTTTGTATGATACTTTAGTGGCTAGATTCCTCCATTTCATTTTATCTATATATCATTCTCCTACATCATTTATATTTGTATTTTGCATTAGTATAAAGATATAGAGTAAGTAAGTCAAAACTAAATGGAATAGACTAAATAATTTTATATGTTTTTTATTAGGATAAACAAGTTTTGAGGGGATTATAAAACCCGTACAACATGTTTTGGAGGAACTTGAAACCCTTGTATTTTTCATGGATCCGAAACCAACAAAGGGACACTAGAGAGAGATAAAACATTACAAGTATAGTGGCACAAGAGGCTGCAAGACACAAAGCAACCAAAATGAAACAAACCGCCAACTACATAGAAAGGATAGACAATAAAATCCAAGTTGGCAACAACAACAAATATAAACTGTTGAAATGTGGCAACTAATTAGTAAAGTATTGTACACTCAGCACATATCCTCATCGGGGTTTGGGGGCGGCAGCCCCCGAGAATTTTTTTTTTGCCATTTTTCATTGATGAAAACTGACATTGTAATAAAACCCTAAAAAGGCTGACTTTGTTTGTTGCCCTAAAAATGCATGTTATAAGCGGTTGGGATGCTTAAGGCATTGTAAGGTTGATGTACTATTTTTGCTAGATAATAAGAAAGATTGGACGACTGTGTATGGTGGACGTAACCCATTCTGGGTGAACCACGTTAAATCTCTGTGTTATCTGTGTCCTATTTTATTTCGTTATCTATTGTATTTAAATTTGCATATAATTGGTAGTTCATATTTGCTTCGGATCTACTTGAAACTCTAACATAAACCACCTTATAGATCTAAGAAACAAAAAATGAGGGTTTATCTGGCATCCCCAACCAAACATCAGGGTTTTCCTAGGCTACCTTAACCTATAACAGAGTCTCCAGCTCACCAACAGCAAAACCTTAGCCTAAGCAAACACACAAACTAGCCAACTAGGCCCTTGAAAGTTGCTAGCATCTAGCCTGTCTATGATAGAAGCAAAATACCAAGGGTTTTTCCAGGGATCCTTAACCTTGAGAGTGGATTTTAATAGGCTCCCACAACCTGAAATGAGTTTTATATGGCTCCCACAACCAGTGATAGTGAGTTTTATAAGACTCCCACAACCTGACATGTTTTTAACAAGGCACCCTTCTAACTGATAGGAAACCAAATGCATTATGGGACCAAAGGGTTTTAAAAGGCTCCCACAACTAGATGGGAAGATGACAATGACCATGCCACTAATAGTACCTTTGCAGGCTGAAAACTAATCTGCATCCACCTCCCCAAAATGCTTCCAGGAAAAATAAGTAGCATCCAACTCCACCTCAATAGGAAACAGGTCACCTCCAGCCACATCCTGTTGGCATGATTGGCATAACTGATGTTGATGGACAATGTTGATGAACTGGTAAAGGACTGTTGGTAAAGATATAGTGATGAAGAGATTGAGATTATTGGCTTAATGACTTTGATCAATTATTTGTGTTGTCATTGATGGCAAACTATGTGGCAACTATGTTTTTCCTATTTATTTTGTCAGCTAACTCCTTTTGGTCTACCAGAAATGCCTTACCAGTAATGAAGATAGTGAACTGGGAATTGGGACCTTAACCGGTAAATGTGGAAATGTTTTGATTGGTTCTGGCGAGTAGTGATGACTCAAGTGTTGAGGTTTGGAACATGTATTTGTATCATTGTGATGTATCTTTGACCGGAACCATATCATGCTTTGATTACTGGAAGTCATGTTTATGATTTTTGTTGTATTTTTTGTAGGGTTTAAGAACTGGTGTTCAATTCTTATAACCGAAAATGATTTTGAGTTCGACAGTGTATTACATTATGTTTGCAAGTTGGTGATGGCGTGGCTGAAATGACATGAAGTATTTGAATGATGTTTTGGCCCAATCAAAGAGAAAATTTCTTAGGAATGTGTGAAGTGCTTAGCAGAATGAGGTAAGGGTTGGAAAGTGTATCAAATTGAGGTTCGATGATCAATCAATGGCTGTAATTGATTGTAATGATTCATTTGATGATTTGTAATGAGTTGTAAAGATTTATGATGATCTATGTTATAAGTCTTAGGGTTTTGTAACCAACTAAGTTGTAAAGGTTATTTAGGTCGGTATAGTTGATGTTTGGTGTGTCCGTGATTTTTGAGATAAGAATGTGAAGCTGAACCAGTGTGGTGTATCTGCAAGAGTATAGAAGATTAGAGCTAAATTAGATTTGAACAAGCAAGCAGTTAGTGCTATTTTTAAATCATTCATCTTTTGTTCCCTAATAGTTGTAGAAGACAAAATCCCTTAACCAGGTAGGTTCTAACAGGCCTTAAATTATAAATCCCTTAACCAGGTAGCTCAACATCTGAGTCTTAAATCCTCTTGCGAGGTTGCTTCTAATAAGGAAAAGCTCATAACAGGGCTCATCATAGCAATCCCTTAATCGGGTGACTCCTAACAGGGTCTTCTCCTAATAGGGCATCATTGTAAGCTCCTAACTGGGCTAGGCTTCTAACAGGGCATATTTTGAAAGAGTGCACAATTTTTGTGGGTGCCAATTCCCACCGTGTTTTTTTCCTATTTCAGTTTCCACGTGAAAATTTTGGTGTTCATGTAGTGAATGTTTGTGATGTGTTGATTTGATTTACATTTAGTTTTTTCATGTTGATGAATACTTAATGAGCAGTTATGATAAATCAATTTAACAGTTGGATATCAATGATTATCAGTACTAGTAAATAGTTTATTACTAGTTTTTGATTAATTTGGTGAAGTTTTATAAGTTTAAATTTAATTTATGACTTATTGTTAATACTGATTCATTATCCCCCTCTCAGTATTAGCTAGATCCTCTCAGATTAACAATTGGTATGAAAGCATTAGATCCTTTGTTTGTAGAAGCTTAACAGCTTGAGGAAAAGATCCTGAGAAAGATGATGAAGGAGGGTCCCAATTTTACCAAGGACAACTATCGAATATGGAGTGATGGGATGAAGATATATATCAAAGGAATGGGTTCTCAGTTTTGGCATCAAGTGAAAAATAATTATGTGGCTCCTACTACCAGTCCCCTGATACTTGATGAGCTTAAGAAGCAGCAAGAAAATGTCTAGACACTTGAAGCAATTGTAAGTACTTTGTATGACTCTAAGTATATAGATGTTCATGGATTAGAGATTACATTTGAAGTATGGGAGAAGTTAGGTTTGATTTATGGAGGTGATGAACATGTACAAAGGGCTAAGGAAGAAAGTATTAGAGGTAAATTTGATGATATGAGAATGGTTGATGGTGATAATATGACACAATATGGACAAAGGATTAAGGAAGTTGTGGTTGGTATTAAGAGTGTTGGAGGTAAAGTTGAAGAAGATATTGTTGTTAGTAATATGCTTAGAACTCTCTTACCACAATATGCTATAATGGTATCTGCAATACAAGAGTTGAGATGTGTTTTCAAAGATAAAGTTACAGTTGATTCCCTCATTGGTAAATTGACTGCATTTGAATTAAATAACTTTGATAATAGTATTTCTAAGCCATCAGAATCTTATTTGAAGGATTTTGTAATTGGTACATCTGTGAAGAAAGGAAAGGATATTTGTCATAATCATGACTACGGGTCTAATCATGGTGGTAGCATAGGTGATGGTGATGATGAAGATCATCTAATGGAACTTGAGGCACTATTGGCTAAAAGATTTCCTAGACGCACTGGGAAGTACAAAGGTAAACTTCCTCTGAAGTGTTTTTCCTACAATAAGATTGGACACATTGCTACAAATTGTCCTAATGGTGATAAAAAGGAAAAGTTCAGGAAATTTAAAGGAAAAGGAAAGAAACATTACTATGTTGCAGTGGATGAAGGTGTGACAGATGAGGAATCTGAGGAAGAGGACAATGAGGAAATTGTCTTTGCTGCTCTGAAGGAAGATTTGACTAATGAAAAAGATTTGGTATCACACATGGATATTAGTGATGAATGGATAATATATAGTGTTTATTGACACCACATGACTGGTGATAGAAACAAGTTCTTATCTCTTATAGAATTTGATGGGGTGTGCTAAGGTTTGGTAACAACTCACCCTGCATGGATAAAGGTAAAGGATCTATTTCATTGAATGGAAAAAGTAATGCAGATGTCTTTTGGGTAGATGGATTAAAATATAACTTAGTGAGTGTTGGACAATTAAATGATAAAGGATATCTTCTTGAATTTAAGAGTGGAGTGTAGGATCCTTGGAAGTAAAGGAGAATTGATTGCTACTGGAAAATAAAATAGAGGTAATCCTTTTCATTTGAATACTATTGTGAATAGTTGTTTGGTGGCTAAGATTGAAAACAACTGGTTATGGCACAAGAGGTTTTATGATGTCAACTTTGACAATTTGATAAATGTTAGCAAATCAAGTATTGTGAGAGGTATGCCCCAACTTGTGAAATCGGACAATGTGTTGTGTAAGGACCGTCGGATGGGTAAGATGGCGTTTGTATCTTTAAAGAGAAATTTTTTTTCTTTAGAGCATATCCTTGATTTAGTTCACATTGATCTATGTGGTCCTATGAGGACTAGAAGCTATTATGGTGATAAGTACTTTATGATTTTTACTGATGAGTTTGTGAAGTTTTATGATGATCAGATAATTAAGAGGCAAATGTCAACACCCAGAACTCAACAAAAAAATGGAATTGCTTAGAGAGGAAACATGAAAATTTTTGGAAGTTGCTAGAACAATGTTGATACAAGGGGAAGTACCTAAGATGTTTTGGAGGGAAGTAGTTAGTACAGTTGTTTATACTTTAAACTAGGTACTTGTTAAGAAAGGTAATGATAAACACCTTATGAACTTTGGAATGGTAAGACTTCTAATGTCAGCTACTTTAAAATTGTTGGGAGTAAATGTTTTATTAGGAGAGATGATGTTATTGGAAAATTTGATGCTAAGTGTGATGAAGGGATGTTTCTTGGATACTCTACCAAGAGTAAAGCATTCAAATTTTATAACAAGAGAAATAAGAAGATAATTAAAAGTGTAAATGTTAAGGTTGATGAATTCTCTTAGAAAATTGATGAGACCAATAGATCTGAGCTTGAAAATGATGAAAAAAAACCTTGTGTTTATAGAACCGAAAGTGTAGAAGAATGCTGAACAAAACAATGCAGAAATAGGTGCTCAACTGGTAAATGAAGAAAGTGATGAAAAATATGATGAACATGAAGAAGAAGGCACATCACCGGAACTAGTAATACAAAGGTATGACATATTAAATCATTCAGAGGATCAAATTATAGGAGATAAGAATGCTGGTGTACAAACTAGAAGGAAAATTAGAGAAAACTTTTGTTTGATTTCTACTATTGAGCCTAAAATAGTAAGAGAAGAATTGAAGGATGATGAATGGATTAATGCTATAAATGAGGAATTGGATCAGATAGAGAAAAACAAGATGTGGACACTTGTTCCTAGACTGAAAGACAAGAATGTTATAGGTACAAAATGGGTTTTTAGAAACAAGTTAAATGAAGATGGCAAGGTTGTAAGGAATAAAGAAAGACTTGTATGCAAATGCTACACACAAGAAGAAGGAGAATATTATGGTAAAACCTTTGCACCAGTGGCAAGACTGGAAGGTGTAAGAATGTTACTTGCCTTTTCTGCTTTTAGAGGATTTAAGGTATATCAGACGGATGTTAAATCATCCTTTCTGAATGGTATCCTGGAAGAAGAAGTATATATAGAACAACCAGATGGATTTGCATTAAGTGAAGATGAAAACATGGTTTACAAATTACACAAGGCATTATATGGTTTGAAGCAAGCACCGAGACCATGATTTGAAAGATTGCATACATATTTGATCAAGATAGGATTCTAGCGTACCAGTGAGGATAATAACCTATATTTAAAGACTGATGGAGACAAAATGTTGATAGCAGAAGTTTTTGTTGATGATATAATTTTTGGTGGTGATGATGATTTATGTAGGGATTTTGTTGAGGAAATGAAGAAACAATTTGAAATGTTTCTTATTGGTGAGATTAATTTTTTCATTGGGTTGCAGGTCCAACAACTGGATGGTGTAATATTTATCTGTCAAACTAAATATACATAAAAGAAGTATTGAAAACTTTTGGCATGGCAGATTGCAAACCAGTTGGTACTCTGATAGTGACAGGTTGTATATTGTATAAACAAGATGATTCATCCTCTATAGATGAAAAGGAATACAGGTCCATGATTATTAAGTTGCATTATATTGTTCACAGTAGACTGGATATAGCACATGTTGTTGGTTTAGTTGCTAGATTTCAGAAAGATCCCAAGGAGACTCACTTGGTACCGATGAAAAGGATATTTAGATATCTAAAAGGCACAATGGATTATGGCTTATTATATCCTTATAAAGATAAATTTTGTTTGAAAGTGGTTACTGATGCAGATTGGGCAAGAAATGTTGATGACCAGAAAAGCACTACCAATGGAGCTTTTCTTCTTGGAGCTAGATTGGTTGTTTGGACAAGTAAAAAGCAAACATGTGTATCACAGTCAACAACTGAAGTAGAATATGTTGCAGCATCTATGAATTTTACACAGACAATCTGGATGAGACATGTGTTGTAAGGATTTAAGCAAGATATGTCTAAACCGGTGATTATTTGTTGTGATAATACTAGTGCTATTAATATTTAAAAAAATATTGTGTTACATGCAAGGACAAAGCATGTAGAACTAAAATATCACTTTTTGAGAAAAAGAGTACAAGAGAAGCAAGTTAGAATGGAATATGTGACAAGCAAAGAGAAGTTAGGAGACATCTTCACTAAACCTTTGCTGAAGACAACCTTTGAGTACCTTAGAGGTAAATTAGGGGTCAGACCCCTACATAAAATCAACTAAGATGCAGGAGATGCATCAATCTAGTGGGCTTAATGAATATTTTTCACTATGGATTGATGAAATGTTGGCTACTCTGCAAGGGGACAGCTTAGATGAAATTTATAGAGATGTTGGAGACAACAGCAACAAGAATGAACACCGGTCATGCATTTTCACCTTTAATATTGTTGTCAAAGGGATAGAAGAACTGTAATAGAAAGGGGGAGAAATAATATGATCCGAAGGAGAATAATTAGAGAAGTTGAAGAAGTGCAACTGACAAATTAAGTGCAATAGAAGAAGACCAAGTGAAGGCAATAGACAAGTTCATAGATGAGAGTTGAATATATTGGTGTTGCCATCAATGCTAAAGGGGGACATTGTTGGCATGATTGGCATAATTGATGCTGATGGAGAATGTTGATGAGCTAGTAAAGGACTGTTGGTAATGATATAGTGATGAAGAGATTGAGATTATTGCCTTAATGACTTTGATCAGTTATTTATGTTATCATTGATGGAAAACTATGTGACAACTATGTTTTCCATGTTTATTTTGTCATCTAAGTCTTTTTGGTCTATCGGAAATGCCTTACCAATAATGATGACATTGAACTAGGAATTAGGACATTAACTAGTAAACATGGAAATGTTTTGATTCATTCTAGCGATTGGCGAGGAGTCAAGTATTGAGGTTTGGAGCATGTATTTGTATCATTGTAATGTATCTTTGACCAGAACCACATCATGCCTTAAATACCGAGATTCATGTTTATGATTTCTGTTGTATTTTCTATAGGGTTTAAGAAGGGTTTAAGAACCGGTATTCAATTCTTATAACCGGTAATGATTTTAAGTTCGACAATGTATTACATTATGTTTGTAAGTTAGTGATGACATGTCTGAAACCATGTGAATTGTTAGAATGATGTTTTGGTACAATCAAATAGAGAATTTTTTAGGAATGTGTGAAGTGCTTAGTAGAATGTGCTAAGGGTTTGAAAGTGTATCAGATCGAGATGCAGTGATCATTCAATGGATGTAATTGATTGTAATGATCCATTTGATAATCTGTAATGAGTTGTAAATATCTTTGATGATTTATGTTGTAATTCTTAGGGTTTTATAATCGACTAAGTTGTAAAGGTTATTTAGGTCGGCATAGTTGATGTTTGGTGTGTTGGTGATTTTTGATAAAATAGTGTGAAGTCGAGGCAATGTGGTGTATCTGCAAGAGTGTAGCAGATTAGAGCTAAATTGGATCTAAACAAGCAAGAAGTTAGTGCTATTTCCAGATCATTCATATGTTATTCCCTAGCAGTTGCAGTAGATAAAATACCTTTAGCGGGTAGGTTCTAATAGGCCTTAAATTGTAAATCCCTTAGCTGGGTAGCTCAACATCTGAGTCTTAAATCCTGTTGTGAGGTTTCTTCTAAAAGGTCTCATTAAAACAATCCCTTAATTGGTTGACTCCTAACAGGGTACATTCTGGAAGAGTGCATAATTTTTGTGGGTACCAATTCCCATCATGGTTTTTCCCTATTTGGGTTTCCACATGAAAATTATGGTGTTCATGTGGTGAATGTTTGTAATGTGTTGATTTGATTTACTTTCAGTTTATGCATGTTGATGAACACTTAATGAGTAGTTTTGACAAATCAGTTTAACAATCAGATATCAACGATTATCAGTACTAGTAAATAGTTTATTACTAGTTTGTGATTGATTTGGTGAGGTTTTATAAGTTTAAGTTTAAGTTATCAATTATTGTTAGTACTGATTCACCCCCCTCTTAGTATTAACCAGATCCTCATAGATTAACACATCCATCTTCCCCTCCATAGAAGATGGGACCACCTCAAAAGGAAAAACCAAAGAAATGCCAAGATGCAAACAATGAAGCTCAACACATGGAGCCAAGAAATCAGAGCAGAGGGGGGTAGAAAAAATCCAAACAAAAAGAGGCTTGAGGAACAAAAGATTTGAACATGAAGGATCATTCTCTCTTGACCAAAAACACAAGTGTTTTAAATAGGCTCCCTTAACATTTCTCTGAAATAAGATAACCAGGGTAAACACAAATATCTCAAAAACAATAAAAACCACCCCATGGAGTTTTGAAAGGATCCCCAAACAAGAAGCACTGGGTTTTAGCATCGCTCCTGGAACCAAAACAATAGCAGAATAAGGAAGCTTCCAACCAAGCACAAGAGAGTAGAGGGAAAGCAAAGAACCCAACAATACCCTCATAGATGAGGCAAGATAGCTCTATCTCCTAGGAAAAATAATTCTACTAAACAAAACCCTGCAACAAATCACAAGAAAACAAGCCCAACCCATCTCCACCTCAATAGGAGATGGGGTCACCTCAAATAAAAGAGACTAGAATAACCCATGAAAAAAAAAAAAGAGATTGTACCCAGAGGAGAAACAAGCAGAAGGATCCACCACTAGAGAAGAATAAAAAAGCCAAGACCCTCCAAAAATCTTGATGATCTGCCCACCGGACAGACAAGGGGGGAAAAACAATGAGATGAAGGAGATGGAAGGCACATGCAGCTATATCCCAAAATAGGGACACACACCGACAACCCCACAACTGTACACTCCAATTGCAGGGGCCTGCACAATAGCAGCCACGGATACCAAAACAGGTCTCCTCTGACACCCAAGTTCAAACCCAAGCAGAGGACAAGAAAACTGCATCCAAGATAGATACTCCACATGCAAGCCAACAATGCTATCCATAACCAAGAACTCTACATTCTACAAAACACCTAGTCTAGCCTCACCATCTACTTCCTCTCTGCACTCTACATCATCTGCCTCCTCAGAGTCGCCCTCATCCTTTGAAACCCTAGTCCCTGCTCCATAGCCTCTACCATTCTTGCTCGTTCTTGGCATAAGGCATACAAGTGCTTATGTGTGTGTGTGTGTGCGCGCACGTGCGTGTACATATATACACACACACATATATACATGTGTGTGTGTATACTTGAATGTATGTATGTATGTATGTATGTATCTATATCTATATATGTATATGTATATGTATACGTATCTATATATGTATATGTATATGTATATGTATATGTATATGTATATGTATATGTATACGCATATGCATATGCATATATACACACACACATACATATATACATGTGTGTGTGCATATATGTGTGTGTGTGTGTGTATGTATATGTATGTATATATATAGACACACACACACATGTATGTGTGTGTATGTAAACATATGTATATCTGTGTATATATACGATTTCTTAAATATTATGATTTTATTTTGCATACTAAAAATGAATTTTATGAGAAACATAATATGACTTCAAACATAGTCACATTTATTTTAGGATATAATATGTGTTTTAATTTTTTTAGCTTTGTTACTCAATTCATAATTTAATCACCTTAAAATGTTGGGATTCATACATTAGAAAAATGAATATCGAGTAACTGAATTTTGATAGAGAAACTTGTAGTTTGAAACACACTATTTCTTTCACCCTAATCATGTTTAGTTTATCATTTCTAAGACATAAGTAAAAAACTTATTGTATAGGTGATTCATAATTATTTGTGCTTGAAATGTTAGAAATGTACACTCGAGAAATCAATATATCATGTAATTAAATGTTGGTAAAGAAAATTGTGCACTGAAAAATAATTATTTAGTTTGACTTTAAATTGTGTTTTTAATATTTAGAAGATGTGTTCTATACTACCTTTTAGTTGCTTTTAGTAGGAAAGCAATACTATTTATTTCAATGTTGAGTGCTTAGCGCTAAAAATTCTACTTCCAATGTTAAAACTTTAGGACTATGATGTGGAAAACATAGATGTATAATCCAACCTCTAAGTGAAAATTATAAAAGAGTTTTTTATGTCACTTAACTAATCAAATTAGTGCATTTTAGATTGGATTCTACTTTCCATGTCATTCAAATAGTTTTATTATAGCATTTTTTTTAGCATCCATTTGTATCATACAATACATACTAATCTATTCATTATTTATGTAAAATCAACATTATTTTTTAAAATATGCACAATTCATGACCATAACAAAACATTAATCTCTACCAAATATTTAATTATACCTCTAATATCTCCAATATCCCTAATCCTCTTATTCTCATTAGTAATCCACATGAAATATAAAAAATGAGAATAGCCAATTCTCTAATCTTGATTTTAATTATATATAAAATAGTAAATAATTAAAAATATTTCAATATAATTTTTTTTTTTTATGAGACCATTGATGACCGAGTGGATGATAGCATGTAAGAGTGCGATTCTTAGATTTTTTATTAGTATATAGTAGAAGTTTAGATTTTTTTTAATCTTTTTATGTGTAGGTTAAAATTGCTACATAAATTCTTTATGGAAAAAATATTTCTCCTATGATGATGAGTCAATAACATTAATCATGTAAGTGTAGATCAATATGTTACGATAATTGATGCTTTTTGTGTGGTTACAACTGAATATGGAATAATGTTTCACTTAAAAGAGGAGATGGGTGGCTTCATCTCAATGGATTAAATTAATATTGATATAGTTTTTTTACTAGGTGTTGGAGCATACTTTCTGTAACTAATATAATGATTTCCTAGTAATGGTGGAACATGTAAATCTTTTGAAGGTATTTATATTGACTCTTGTCATAGTAATTTTAAGTCGTTCATTAACTATAATGAATCCTCATGTCTTAAATTTATCAATACACAAGATTATATGACATATTATGAGGTTCTTTATGATTTTATCAACACACAAGATAATATGACATATTACGAGGTTCTCTATAATTTTATTTTTATAGGCTTTAAAATAAAGAACCTCAATAAATTTGTAGTGAAATGCCAAATTTTATAGAGAACATAATAATTTTAGCACTCATATCTATGTTGAATCTGTTAAACACACTACAACACTTTATATCTCAAATAAATATCAATTTATTCTTAAATGTATTGGCAACAATGAAAGATAAAAAGGAACACCATGCACAAGAGAACACCAAAATTACATGAAAAACCAAAATAAGGAAAACCCACGGTTAGAGTCAACTCATAATATATGAACAAGTTTATCATATTGTTTAGGCTCACTGCCAAGGAAACTCACTACTCCTGAAAGGACTTTCAAGTTGAGGTGGACTAAATCACTGTAATATACAACAGACTTACAAGATAAGATTTGCTACATTACAAAAAGATACAAAGAAATTGGTGGGAACACACATCTTTGAGCAAGGTACATGAAAATATGAATCAAGATGAAAATGACACTACCTCTAGAAATCTCCATGTATGAAGGTTCTCTTGAACCTCTATCTTGAGAAAGCAACTTCAAAATAGTCACAAGATAATGCCTCAACATCACATCACACACACTTCAATTGATATGATCATATAAGCACATAAATACACTAATCCACATTACATGTACTCCAATTCACACTTATTTTATCTTCTACATATACCATCCTTTCCATCACAAGACATCAATTAAGTTAGCTAAAACAAGGGACAAACATAAGTCCTATCAAGTCACCCACCAAGCATAATTGTGTTGAAAGTGGTTTAATCCAGGAGATAGACAGTACCTACAAACATCATATCACATCTTTCTAAGTCGATCCAAATATAACACATGATAGCACACATCCTTCAAAGTTAGAAACAAGGTAATGTCTAGATAAAACATGTAAACATAACCTCTTAAACCAAAAATCATATCTTTCAAATGAATTAACCAAATGCAAATCCCCACAAGCCAATGGAGGGCCCAAATACAACATAACACAACATCCAATGCACGAAGTGATACCTACAGATACACCACAAGCAAGAGAACAAGATCTAATGACCAAACCACAACAATTACATTAAACACTAAGATAAGACACAATGGAGCACCAAATATATCATTTAACATAATGTTGAGAATGTAAGGATATTCCTTTATTTCTATTTGTATTTTGGATAAATATAAAGATATAGAGTAAGTAGGAAAAACTTAAATGAGATAGACCAAACAATTCTATATAATATATAGCTTAAATAATATGTTATTTAAAATTATATGACAATTTAATGCCCACTATGGTAGTGTAGCACTAATTAAAGTGGGTGTCCATGCTAAGTGGTTGTACAGATATATGTAAATTATTATATTTGGTTTCTTATAGTCTGAATTGATTTATATAGAAAAAAAATGAATTGTTTGAGAAACATAATGTGACATGAAACATAGTCATATTTATTTTAGGATATAATGTGTTTTTTAATTTTTTAAGATTTTTTACTTGATTTTTTATTTAATGTCTTTAAAATGTTTTTGATAAAGATAAAAGGGTTTTACATGGACCCGAACATAGAGTTTTTATAGAAACTAGCCATCAGCCAGCTAAACAGAAACCAACAGCAAAATAGGAGAACACCCTAGGCCAAGATCAAAAGCAAAAAGAAACAACAGACAACAAAACAAAGCATAGACAAACACTCAATTAAGCAAGTGCACCAGCTCCTTGTTCTTCTGAATGGTAACCTTGTTGATTTCCTTCAAGTCCTCCATAATGAACCTAGAGGTACCCTTATTGCTGCTCCTGCTTATGGTCCTGGAACTAGGGCCCATAGTTTTATTTCCACCCATAATAGAGTCTTCACTGTTCAGTTCTTTCTTTTTGTTACTATCACCAAGATAATCGTTGTCAATAGGATTGGATTTGTACTCCGCCACCATGGCATTGGTCTTTTCCAACCCCTCCATACTATTTCTCATGGCCTCCTTGCTTATGTCTACCATATTCTTAAGGTTATTCTTGATCTCCTCCATAGATTGCTCAACCTTTACAATTATTTTCTCATGATTACATTTCATAACCTCCACATTATGGGAAAGCTTTTGGGTCATGATCATGAGCTTCTCCATTTTTTTAGGCTTAGGAAAATCAGTGAAGATATCAATTATCTAGTTAATCGCCTCTTTGAGGGTATCAATCTCCTTCCCCACCCACTTCCAACAGTTCTCCTGGCTTCTAGTCGCTTCCATCACCAAATTCATCAGAGTGCTTTCCTTCTGTAAGCCACTATCCTCATCTTTAGGCAGAGTCCCCTGCTTCTCCTTCAGGACATGAAGAGGAATGTCCAATTTGATTTCCTAGTCCAAGGTCTTGGGACCATAGTCTTTAGCAACCAACTTCTTCTTTTTGGATAAGGCTCAGTTTGAGAAACCATCTTGCTGGTCGATTTATATTTACTTACAACCCATGTGGGGGGATTCTTGGTGCTATGGGTTCCAGGACTGACCAACATCTCACCCTCTTCAACTGGCTTGTAATCAGGGTCAACAAGAGGTTTGGCGCTCCCACTATCCTCCATCTCCATATCGGTATCAAAGACATCTTGAACATAAGTATTAGGGACTAAACTTCATGTGATTTGGCATACTCCATAATGAGCACAATAAGACCTTCATGGAGGACCAGATTATTTAGATTCTCAACATGTTTTTCTAGACTATTCTCCAAAGAAGAAACTAGATAGAATGGAATCGAAATAAATTTACCATGCCTAAAGTGATTTAAGATGGTAAAATGATAAAAAAAGATATTGGCATATCTTCCATCAAGCATAATGTACCTCATAATGAATTCAGCCATATCTGCCCAGGGAGCCATAAGGTCCTTTTTGTTGTAGCCACCATCTGCCATTTTATTAACTCTTGAATGCTCCTTATCTTTATCAAAAAAATCATCATGTCTTCCTCCCCTGTTTTTCTGTCTCTGTAAAACCTTCTACCATTCATAGCCAAACTTGTAACCATAGCCGCCCGAGTTTCATCCACCTAAAATTTAGCACCATAAGCCCTCAAAACCCCTTTCTTCCACCCATTGACAAGCATTTCCATGAGTAGAGGAGAAGGGTCATGGAGTCTTTCCAAGAAGGGAACCATTCCCCCATCTTCAATTTCCTGCCACACCTCCTTATTTTTCTTCCATTTATTAAAAGTGGGTTGTTCTTGCCTATTCTTTCCCCCACCCATAATGGTCTGAGTCACCAAATAGAAGCAGGAAATGGGCCACACAAGACAAGTCTCCAAATAGAAGTAGGACATGGGCCACACCAGAAGATAGAAAATTCAAGTACAAGAGAAGTTTCTAGATCTTCGAATAGGGAAATCTAAAGGAAACCAATTCCCCAACACCTTAATCAAATCATGATTGTTCTTCATTAATTACCTCAAGTGGAAATGGTATCATCGTATGCTAGGTTGCACAATTTTTGGGGAAAGAGTCCTGATTACTCCACCATTTTTCTACCACATAGCCCACCACCATATTAGCCAATAAATCTACCATTTTATTGCCTTCCCAAAAAACATGAGAGATTTTGAATTGGTCCAACTCTTTAATCATATCACAACAATCTTTGATCAAGTTAGAAATAGTCCAGCTAGGATCCGTAAGCCCATTCAAACAATTGATAATGTTAAGTGAGTCAGATTCCAGCTAAACCTTTCTAAATCCTTCCCTTTTAGCCATGTGTATCCCTAAATGGGTAGCGTCGGCTTCCACAAAATGGTTGGACTAGTCATACATTAGAAAAATTAATATTGTGTAGCTAAATTTTGATAGAGAAATTGTAGGTTGAAACACACTATTTCTTATAGCATAAGCATGTTCGTAATTAAAAAATGTGTTCTTCTATAGTTGATTCATAATTTTTTGTGCTTAAAATGATAGGAATATACATTAGAAAATTGAATATATCATGTAATTGAATGTTGGTAAAGAAAACTGTGGATTGAAAATTATAAGTACTTTAACTTTAATATGTGTAGTTAATATATATAAGATGTATTCTACAGTACATTTTGTTGGCTTTTAGTAGTAAAATAATAGTAATCATTTCAATGTTGATTGCTTAGCCCTAAAAATTCTACTTCCGATGTCAAAAGTTTAGGATGTAATGTAAAAAACATAGATGTAGAATCAACCTCTATGTGAAAATTATACAAGACTTTTTAATGCCAATTTACTAATCAAATTAGTGCATTTTATATTGGAATCTACTCTCCATGTCATTTATGGACTTTAAGTGTAACTTTTTTTTAGGCATCTATTTATTTCGTACAATAAATATTATTCTATTCATTGTTCATTGTAAAATAAAATTTAGTCTTTAAAATAAGAAAAAATCCACATAAATTTTTTACAAGTCATGACTGTCACAAAACATTGATCTCAAAAAAAAAAAGAATCATACCTCTATTATCTCTACTATCCCTATTACTCTTACTATTAGTAGTAATCCGTATGATGTTAGTAATATGAATAATGAATCCTCTAATCTTGATTTGTGTTTTAGATAAAACACTAAATAATTAAAAATATTTCAATATAAAATAAATATTTGTGAGAGCATTCATAACCAAGTTGATGATAGCATGTAATAGTTTGATTCTTATATTTTCTGATAGTATATAGTAGAAGTTAATTTTTTTTCTAATCTTTATGTGTGTGTACATTAATAATTCTACAAAAATGGTTTAAGAAAAAAATCTTTCTCCTAGGATTATGAGTCAATAGTATTAATCCTCGAAATGATAGGTGAATATGTAAGTCATGATAGTTAATTCCTTGTGTCTACGAATAACTAAACTAGCAATCACATAGTTTTTCCATGCAACATGTGGTTGATAGACGGGAGTTTTTTCTTATTTTGTGAGAAGAGATACAAAAATGAAGTCGAAGTGAAAGTGGGTTAAGGGGGAAACAGTATTTTTTTCTTTTTTTTCCAATTGGAGGAAAACTGATTTTTTTAAAATTTTTTTAATTGTAAATAGAAATAGATTAATTGGGGAAATAAAATTCCATTTTTATTCATGTTTAATTCAATTTAACAATGAATATTTTAATGTTATTAGTTTTTTTTGTTTTAAGCTCCCTGAAAGATTTAAAAAACCAAGAGAAATTTAATTTTACATTAGAAATAAATATTTTTTTGGTGTTGAATTTGATGCAGAAAGGTATTCTCATTTAATATTATTGAAAAAGTAAGTTTGAAAATTTGAGCAAAAATTCAAATTTTGAATCATTTCTACTTAACAGTTAACACGGACATCGAAAGTGACGAGGCTCAAACCCAGGTGAGCCTCAAATAGAAAAAGAAGAATTCAAAAGGCAGGGAGGTGGAAGAAAGGTTGCCTCTCAGGTCTAATTTGAAGTAGATGAGCATCATGGAGGAGGAAATGACAACAAAATATGATCAAAACACTAAGGACAAATATGTTAGTCTGGAGATCAATCTTAATACCATGGATGTCAAGAACCAAGAAGAGAATCAAGTGGACATAGGCCTTTGCATAAATAAAGGGATGAAGAACTTCAAACAAGCGCTCAACTGGATTCAAAAGGAAATCGAGGGCAAAAAAGTCAAGGAAGCCCATGAAGCTGGGAAAATTGAAACCTTACAGGCCCTAGGTTATGGAAAGTTCAACTCCCTCCCAGAATGTCTTAGTGAGCTAACCAAGGCGATTGGCAATGCGGAGGAGATTATAAATGCCAACCACAACAATTTTACTTGCCTAGAAAACAAAGCAGATGCTATTGATCACAGAATGGATGGTATTGAGAACACACTTAAAAAAATTGGGGAGCAGAGCCAAAAGATCTTGAAGGCTGCCTTGACGATCATGAAAACCCTCATCTACAAGCTAGAGAGCTACCAAGGGGAAAAGGCTGCGGAGGGTATTATTGAGATCAAGGATGACACCTCTGATGATAAGGAAACTCGGCTCAGAAGAAGAACAAGAGCGAGTACTAAAAGGATGCATAACTAGAGCAAAGAAATAGAGGACATCAAGTGGGTTGCAGAAACTACAGATCAATTGGAGTTGGAAGTGGAGGAGATGCTTCAAAATTTGACCTAAGCTCGGGCTTCAATTGGTCATTTTTGGTTTTTATTCTGTTCTGATCTTTTACTTGCTGGCGTTTTGTATGCCAATTGTCTTTTCTTTAGCTGTTATCTTTTATTTAGCTATGTGTTAATGCTTATCTTTTGATCTTCCTTATGTACTGGGTTTCAGGGACCCATCAAAACCTGTTTTCCCTTAATCAAATACAATTGAAATTAATAGTTTTTTTTTTTAACTATATAAAAAGACATCCGCAAACGTTAGTTGAGAAAAAGTTTAAACTATTTTAAAAATTTATAATAGTAAATAACAGTGTAGACGTATAAAAATGACCATATTCCTAAATGAATATTTTATGTTCATTTCCCTATTTAATTAAATCCAATTTAATTAAATTATCCACATTCTTCTATTTTATTAAATAAATTGCTCAATTTATTTAAATAAAATTCACTATACCATTTAATGAATAAATCATTTTATTCAATTAAATCCCCCTAGCCACTTTTAATTAAATTCAAATTTAATTAAATAGTTATCCTAAATTGAATAAATCAAATTTATTTAATTATAACCAAATTGAATGAAAATCATTTAATTCAATTAAATCCTATTATCCCTCCATCCACTTGCAAAACCCCAAACCCCTTCCTAATCCCTTCTAGAATCTTCTAATCAATTCTAATTAACCTAACCCTCCTCTAAACTTTGTCACATCCCTAAGCAAAGGGAGGTCACTTCTCAAATGGCCCAAAGTCTTGGATAACCATTGAAGGTTTTCAACCTTCAACCACCAAAACCCTTAAAGTCTTTGAAAACCATTGAAGGCTTCCAACCTTCAACCACTTAATCCCCAAAGTCTCCAATAACCATTAATGGTTATTTCAAACCCTCCCACATGGTTAAAACATTTTTTTTGACTGAACCTCTACCCAACCCAAGGGTCTCATCAGGTCATTAATGCTTTGACCTTGATTATCCCTTAATCATTTGCACAAAGGTTTATCTTTGGATTAGATCTTAATTCATTAGGTAAACCTAACTTAGACTTGACCCTTAGCCTTTAGATAACCATGAGGTCTTCTCAGGCCTTTAATGCCTCCAACCTCTTCTTTCAACCCAATCCTGTGTGGACACTTGTCACCATTTCATTGGTGCAAATTGTGCACATGGATCCCCAACTTTCAAACTTGGCCCTTGATTAAACCATTCAATCTTGACCATCCATTGCCCTGTTTGTGCTATAAATAGAGCTCTCATTCCTCTATTCAAAACAATCATCTTTCAAATTTTAAGCATCACACTTATGCTCAAATTCTTTCAAGCTTTCATATCATTTTATGCTCATCATTTAGCCTCTCTTTAGATCAGGAATTAATCATGAATATGCATGTTAGAGTAATTTATTTATCATTTTAGCTCAATCATAGACTAATATATCATGTTAGGATAGTATTCATACTAATCTTGTCATCTTATCATTTAGTTTATTGCATTTCTAGAATCATACCTAGCTTACAACACATTTCATACTAAATCAATCAAAAGCATCTCTCGTTCTCATATTTGCCATCCCTAAACCATTTTGCTCAGTAATCTGAGAGCAAAAAATGTTGGTTTGAGGGACATTGTGAGATAGAGAACCATGGGACCCTCCTTGGGAAGCTGAGTAACACGTCGTTACTCCATAGCTTGCATCAAGAAGTTCTCTGTGTGTGTGTGGACTGGTATTTACTAAATTTTCACATTTTAAGTTTTATTCACCCACTTTTCCCACATACAAACAGCATTGTGAATTTACATATTATAAGACATTTAGAAATAGTATGATTTTAATTTTGAACATGAATTAAATATTTCAATTTAAAATTGATATACAAAGATATGTATAAACTAGATGATTCCTTTTTTTTTAACTTTAATAGAAAATTGAATTAAAAACCTTTCATTGCCATTTGAAATTCAAAGAGTAGTAAAAAGAAATAGATTTTTTATTTTGTTGAAATTGTATGGAAAAATATTTAAGAAGATTGCATTATGTTAGCATGCTTACTATTTTCATATGCAGTTTTAAAGGCTGTACCATTTCCATAAATCATAAATTCATTATCAATTTTTTTAAATAATTTAAAAAAAAGAAATTATGTATAGCCCATTAATGGGCGTAAAAGGGTTCATCCTTTAAAAAATAAAACCAGTCAGGTATCCTGGATGCCACTAGATCAAGATTGGATTAAGGTAAATTTTGATGGTGTTGCAAAAGGGAATCCCAAACCATTAGGGCCTAAATGTGCGGTTAGAAATCACCAAGGTTAATTTATAGCTAGATGCAGTTAGTGTTTAGGTGTGGGTACTAATAATGAAGCTAAAGTAAACATTGCTCTCTTAGTTGTCCAAGTGAAGAAAACATTTGGAGCGGCGAATCTCCACACTAAGGGAGATTCACAAATCATATTGTATGTTATACTAAAAGGAAAAATTGATAATTAAAAGACTGACAAAATTATCCAAAGCTTCAAATGGCTATTAGAATCTTTCTAGAGATTCAAGGTATTACATGCATTGAGGGAAGGTGATTGAGATGCTGATATGTAAGCTAGCATGGTCTTCAACCTATAGATAGATGAATTCAAATGGTTTGATGAGCGGTCTAATGGTCAGTGAGTAGGGGAAGGTTGATAGACTCTCATGGAGGTGATATCTGCTTTTAGAATGGTGAGTCAACATTATTAAAGGGAGGTAAGGTGGTAGATGTAAAAATGATGATGAAACAACAAGATGGAGTGAAGAGTAGAGCTTTCAGGCTAGATAATTAATACGAGGAGGATGATCTAACACCATCTTATGTGAATCCTAAAAGTGAGATTTGTGGTACAATACATGAGCATAGATGGTAAGGATTAATTGTGGTGGATGTGGATGGTATGCATCTCAAGAGAGGATCCAATTTGAATTTATGGTATATGGGACATAGTACTTGCTACGTACTAATTTTATTAAGGGAAACAAAGAAAAGATTTTAAAACTAATGTTAATGACTCCATAGCTAGCGGGGACAAGATTTTTGATGCTCTTTAATGCTTCATTCCATAAGTCATGTGGTAGAGTAGTTGACTCTAGAGATTATTTGATTTGCAAATTTATCATGTTAGCTTGCATTTTGGGTGCCTCTTTTTTCATCTCTATGAAGCTTTGAGAAATTGGTAGTGGAGGGAGTCATTGGTGAGGGTGAAATGGAGGCAAATTTTTCCATGCAGTTCTCTAAACCAATGGTCTCTATCTAGGGGTGAATCTTGGATGAGCAGTTAATGTATGTTCTCAAATTTGATGATCATGATTTTCTCAATAGAATCAAGATTCTTCTAGGTGATGAGTATTTGAATACTTGGTTTCATTACTGAACCAATATTGACATTGCTTTGATATTCTTGGCATGGTGCCTTGAACTAGAGTTGTAGGATATAGTGAAATGGCTAATGACTAAGTGTGTGAAAGAGGAATGATGTTGGGCCTTGAGAGGATAACTAGGATGGCAAGAAATGGATAGAGCTTTATGTGCCCTGGTGACAAATGGCTTCATGTGAGTGGGCTTTCTCCTTTGTTAAGGTCTTTCCTCCTTTGGAGTACTAACTGCAACAAGGAGGTGCATAGTGTTGGCCCAGTTTTCCATTGTGTCAAAAGACCAATCTGTCAATGCCTGATACAAGCTATAGAGAATGGATCGTATGGGAGGCGGTTAGTCCCTTGTCATGAATCCCGAGGAGAGAATAGACCATTTTGCCAACAATCTCCCCCTTAGTATTACCCAAGGGATTTGAAACCATGAACCAACGTTACGATACCATTTATTGGCCTAGTTTGTCATTTCATCAAAACACCGATCTATTAATGCCTGATACAAACTATAGAGATATGGATCGCACATGAGGTGATTAGTCCCTTGTCATGAATCTTGAGGGGAGAACTAACCATTTTGCCAACAGATAGGGAACCTACTCAAATTGGCATGAACAGAGTTAAAGACTACCCAAGGATAAAGGAAGCATAGAGTATTAGAGATGAGCTAGAAAAATGGGGACCACATATGGGGAATTTATTAATAATAGTTGAGGTGTCGTACATGAAGTATAAATTTGGGCAACTAGTGGGCTTGATGAAGGTGAAGGTGGCTCGTCTTCCATAGGGTGGTGAGACTTCGAGTAATAGAGAAGTCTCAAAAAAATAAAAAAACATGCAAGCATGGGTTGAGATGGTGGATGCCAAGAGAACAGTTGTTTGGTAGATAAGTTAGAAATATTGATATCATAGTATAGGTGTATCTAATTTTTTTATATGGGGATGAGCCCTATTTTGTATTATGGTGAGTATTTCTGAGTGGTTGAAGTAGGGATAGATTATTTTTGAAAACAAATTTTCTTGGGGGGTTGCATTTTGATAAGTTTCATGATATTTTTACATATTGTATACCTTCTATTTAATTCAATATCATTCTATATTAACCAATAAAAAATACACATTACATATGTGTGTGTGTGTGTGTGTTTGTTACCTAAAATTTGCATTTGAGCAATCAATTTGTCTATAATATGGGTGGGGAAAATAACCATAAATTCATTGTAACCTTTTAATAGTTTCAAAAATGAGACACACACACATATATCTTCATTTGAGTAATCAAGTCACTGATAATTTGTGTGGAAAAGAAATCATAAATTCACTATCATTTTTTAATAAACCCTCTATTTTTCCATATAAACATAGTTTAATGTGTTGGAAAAGTTATCATAAATTCACTATGAGTTTTTAATAACCCCTATTTAGTGACATAAACATATTTTAATTATTTAATTTATTATATATATATATATATATATATATATTATAGCTTCTTATTCATGTTCTTATACATATTTTTCTTCTTTCCTTTCTACCTTCTATTGTAAGATCTCACATTCCAAAAGAAGTATAAAATTTTCAATGATATGTAACTTTAGTGGTGAATTTGGTAGAAACCTTAAGTTTGCATGCATTAAATAAATCCAATTGATCAAAAAAGATATTGTGTGTATGTGTGTGCATATACTCTTATTTCAGACCTTATTTCTAAGAGTACCCTTTATCATTTATTATCTTTATTTATCATAGAACCTACCCTATTTTAAAATTTAAGACATGTTTCCCCCATCTAAATATCATATATTGTCACAAAAACGTATTCTCAACATTAGAATCCTAGTATCTTGCATTCCTAAAAATTCAAGCTGAATTTTTTAGGACAATTTCAATAAATGCATCAAAGTCTCTCACTTTTTGCCCTAAATTTTGAGAAGATAATAAGATGGACCTATCGTATTCAAATCTAGCTCCATGAAAAAATATAACAATTCTAAGTCATCTTAAAGGTGATATTATTATGAAATCCCCATACAAGGCATCCCTCTCAATTCATTTTATTAATAATCATTATCACATTATTGCATCTACAATTTTCATTCAAGAGTAAAACCTCAAGAGAAGATAAGATTCAAGGAGCAATAAACTGCATCAACATCTTCATTTATGTTTTGATTATGAATTCATGATGGATTTTATGTTCAATTTATAATCTTATTACATCAACACATGGAGCACTTTTCGAAGGACCTTGCATTCTCAATTGAAGGTACAATCAATTTAGTCAGTCACTTCAATCAAACATTTGTAATTAAATTTTAATATAGGTACAAGGTTAATCAAAAACGTAGAGTTTGACTTAAGCAAACCCCTATCCATGATAAAATTTACTTCTTTTTGTATGCAAGTAACATATCCGAGAGCTTTGAATGAAGAATTGGGCACATGAGATAAAGGTGATCAGACTTTTCTTTTGTAGAGGACCAAGGTTCTCTAAGAGGATTGGGACACCTAGAGAGGACCAGGATGGTAAATGCATCCTAATCCTATGTTTCCCTATCCCAACTATTGTTATAGGTTCCCTAATGCATCCTAGTTGTATATTTGTACTTGTGGTTTCATATCTGATATGAGATTACTATCATCTAGCCCTACCTTGGAAATTACATCATTTCAAATCTATTTTCAAATCATTCAAAAGGGAACATAACTCAATCTCCATTCACCCCTTTTCCTAATAGAATTGAGATTGAATCTATTAGGTTCATTATCCTCTTAATGTAATGTTTGTTAAATAGGTCTAATTCATAGTTTACATAGTTAAACTTGTGAACTCTTCTTTCCATCCATTTTAGGTATCTTATGAATTTTAAATTATTTTTGTATGAGGCTTATACATAAAATTAAATTTATATTCTAAAATTTATAATTTTTTATTCTTTGTAGGTATGATTCTTCAATTTGAAAATTTTCTTGTATCTTCTAGTTTAGTTTATTGTGATTGTACCTATTAGATCCTAGATGAACTTGATGAATAATAGCACTTAGTTGAACTATGAAAATTAAGTCGTGATATGCTCTTGATAATAATTGGAAGAAAATAATATACAAAAAAAATATATGAGATAAATGACAAAATTAACTAAATAAAGTGTGAGGTCATCAGGTAGGGGAAAATGACTATCTTCTTCTCCATTTGTCAGACACTTGTCAGCACAATTGACAAGCTTGTACAAAAGTGATGTGTGTGTATGCTAGAGGTGTCTCACTAAGTGAGTACACATGTCTTAAACACACGAGATCAGACAAATCTCTAAAATAATTTATATGGAGACATAAAAAATGTGAATAAAACTTTACCTAAGTAATAAAAAAGAAAACTAGATATATAATGTCATTATTTGCACTAATACCCCCCTTAAGTGTTACTTATAGAGTATTAAAAATAATATGATGATGATTCCTCGATGTTATTGATATTAGGTACCTATGTACAATGAAAGTTTCCTATAAAGTAGAGAAATGTTAAAAAAATCTATGGGAAGAAAACTACTTTCCAAAAGAGAGATGACACAAAATATGCAAGAGTTTCCCCCCCTCACAAGGAAGAGAAAAGAGAGACTGCATATCCCCCATGAGATGATGCTCAAATTTTCCATGTACTATCCTATTCTAAAGGACCTTTATATGGTCTCGATGAGTGTATTTGAATTCTGATACAATAATTATGAGTGTGTGATGCTTATATTTATCTATTGTGTTGGAATATTTTGAGCTTGGTGAAGATTTATTCAAAAATCCCAAGTTGCACAAGAAGATGTTAAAATGTCAATTTGATTGGTATAATTATTTTCTTCCTTACTTTCTATATCCTATTGATAAGTTTATTTTTCCCTTTTGTTTGAAGAATAGTGTTTACTTTCCTCGCAATGAGAGCTTAAGGTTTTGTGGTCTTCAAGGTTTCCATTTTGATTAACTTATCTTGCTACCTTATTAATTCTGCAATGAAATTATACAATGATAGAATTTTCTATAAGTCTCTAAGAGATCTCTTAGTGGAATAAAAGGTAGATAAAAATATATTATATTCAAGACTTAGTTTTTAAAAAATGGAAAGGATGAGATTATCCTATTTCTATTCTATACGACATTATTTTTGTTGCGACATTAGTGATTTCACATTTTTGAAATAGTCCTCTAAGTTAAAAAAGTCTCTTGGACTTAAAATTAAAAGTTCATTTTATAGATTGTGACTCTTTATTTCATCAACTTTCCCAAAGAGTTATTCAAGAACTAGATAAACTTAATTGGGTGGTTTGAAGGCCTCTACATGGAATATAATTTCTAGAGATAGGTATATATATAATGATCCAAATTATTGATCATTTGTTAAACCACCTTTTTTATCTTTTAGTAGATTTGATTCTTTTATTGTTCCTATAGTCACCGTGTAAGACCATTTATTCTTTGACATAATGGAATGTGTCAAATTCCATGCATTATAACTAAAGGGTGTTAAAGGTTTAATATTTTTTTATGAAATAACTTCCTAGTATATTTTGATGCAAAACTTGATGTATAGAAAGAAATTCTAAAAGAAAAATTTGAAAGTGTTCAAAGACATGATTCTCAGGTTCTCAATGACACAACCCTAGACACCCCCTTTATTAAATATTAGATGACCCCCCTATTTCTATATTTATAATTACAGTGGTGTTAATTTTATCCCCATACAATTGTGTGCTGATTTGTATCTCACTTTGGTTTTTTTCATTCGTTTCCCTAATTATTCTTGATTTTTTTCGTACCAATAAAAAATTTGAGGTATTTTCTCTCTGTCTTTAAATCTTGGCCTTGTCCATGTCTAGAAGGAGTGGAATAGGGTGCCTAATGTCCTCATAATCCTAGACTAGGGTGATAGGTGCCATAGTCCACAAAAGGAGTCCAAATTTTAACCCTCTAATGGTCATACAATATTGAGTAGGTAAATATATCTAATGTTGGCCCTTCTTCATAATTTCAACATATTTCATGAGGTTCCTCACATATAAAAGAAAGTATTATCCCCTCATTGGCAAAATATTTATCAATCATATCTAATTAAGGAATTGAATTCACATCAAGCAATCAAGTATTATTAAGGTAGTGAAGGATATGTCAAGTATGAATATTTTTAGTCATTGATGATGGAATTCATGGTCAATTTTATTAGAGGGTATGCATGATCTGCCACCTGGGAATATAAAAATTTCATAGGAACTTGAAGGCAAGGAGATTCATAAGAAAAGGTAGATCATTTAAACTCAACATTTCATTCCATACTTATCCTTTTCCCTACAAGGGTAAGAACTCTTTTCTATCAATTCTTCATGATTGGGTTAACTATAAACCCTACGTTAGTCATAAACAAGCCCTTATAAACCCAACACCATTTTCTATCTTGTGTGTGTACATTTCAAGACTAGGAGGGAAGGATCATAGATAGTGCAAAATAAGATTAAGAGATCAAGATTTTGAAGAAACAAAAAAAACCCTAAAGATTTCAAACAAGTCTGAAGTGTCTAACACTTTTCTGACAAAATTTGAGGGAAATAGTCTATGTGACATCTTGATCCTAAATTTTTCCTTGATATCTAGATCAAATACCTTTAGGAGTAGAATGCATAGCCATCTAGTGCAACACTTTCAATCTTGAATTATAGACATAGGTTTATCTTTGACTCTTATTTCCAATTCCGTTCTCATTTCACATGGATTAAGGTTTAAGTGGAGAATTGAATAAATTTGATATATTTTTAAATATGGTAATTGTATACGCCTAAAAATGTTTTGAAGATAATTAATTGAATAAGCAATTATTTAATTAATCCTCCTTCCCAATTTAATTGAATTCCTAAGCAATTTGATTAAATTCTCCCATTCATCTACCTATTAATAAATCTAAGGATTTATTTAATAGGTTCATTTCAATAATCCCCTTTGATTAATTAATTCAAATTAATTAATTTCCCCCATAAAATTCACTTCTTCTAAAATCCCCTAATTAATTAAAAGAAATCAAATTAATGAGTTGTTGAAATTAATTAGCCTTTTCATATTATTTGAATTTTTAAATTCAAATTCTCCTAACTTTTAACCACCTAACCTAACCACTCCTAAACCTAACCCATTCCATCTAACCCTGGGTTTTTCCTATCTTCATCCTAGCTTGCACATCCTAACCACCATGTCCCCTTTCTTTGGACACTTTGCCCTCTCATGAGAAAAGCTTCTTGACACTTGTCACCAAGTGTTCCCTTCCAACCAACCCCTTTTCCTTACCAACCTCCAAATGTTCCCTTTCATCCAACCTCTTCTACAAGCTTCTTGACACTTGTCACCATAGAGATGGCAAATGTTCCCTTTAATCCAACCTCTTCTCCAATCACCTCCAATTTAACCATTGATATCTTCAAATCAATCTTGACCATTGATTCCTGCCACCTCACCCCTAGCCTTGGAAAATCCTATAAATAGACCCCTGATTGATTGATCCCAGATATCATCTCATTTTTCATCTTATGCATTGTTACTATAGGCATCTAGCTTATAGTTTATCATTTTAGCAATGTTATCATGTTCAATTTTGGCTTAAATCTTAGCTTATTTCATAGAAATATCATAGAATCATATATCTCATCTAGATCATGCATCTTCATCATTTAAATCCTCTATTTAAGTGTAGTCAAGTCACTAGAATTTGCATAACCAGATTTGAGAGCAAAATTCATACTCACATTTACTAGGAGGCAATAGATCGCTTAGCTATGGTTTATCTTTCTTCATTTTAAATTTTCTAACCATGCTTGTAATGATCTAATGAGTGTTTTTGTGTTGTAGTTGTGGGTACAGGTACACTTCACAGATACACGACAGTAATTATTTAAAATAATGAAATATGATAGAAATAATATTATTTTTAATTATGAATCTACAAATTTTAATTTCTCTATGGATAGTAGAATATACTATTATCTAAAAGTTTTTACATATTAAAGTGTGATGTGAGAAAGCATTAATTTGTGATGGAGTAACTCTAAGCCATCATAGGGAAATGAAAATATAATTGTTTTGTTGCAATTATAGTTCATCTAGGTTGTCCCTATTGTGCTTCAACTACTTATGGTTGCAGCCTTATGGTAGTTGATGAAGGAATCAATGGATGATAGTTTCATGTTCTACAAATATTTTAAACTTTGATTAGCAACCTATAATGTTATTACATGGGCTTATTCTCCAAACCATGTTAAGTTATTAATAACCCTTTCTTTAGCTTACAAACATGACAAATAAGAATAGAAATCGATGATGTTTAAATATTTTCATATCCTATGTGTACTTCAAGATATTTTTATTTTCATAATATAGTAAGTTTAACTAAACTATTGACTCTTCACAATTTGTGGTGCTTTGATAAATTTTGTCACTAGCTTTATTTTCATAATTATTTATTGATTTAAATTTTATTATTTTACAAATGATGTATCCTTAAAACTTTATGCAATGAATTTATTATATTATTAGTGTTTATAGATAACACGTCTCTATTGTCGACTATTAATGATTGTGGCTTTGTATTAGATGATGAAGGAATCACATGATGGATTTATCATTAACTATAATTGTCAACCTAAAATATCATTATATGGGTCCTTTCTCACTATCATCTTAAGCTATTATTAGCCCTTCTTTATGCTTATAGACATGGCAAATAAGACCAGAAACAGATGACCTTTGATTCTCGTAAGTTCTTAAACGTACTTCAAGAGTTTTTAATTTTAGTAACTCTAAAAGGTTAAACCTAATTTCGTGTCGACTTATAAAGCATGTGACCAAACACCGTTTGTGGACAAATTGTATCTTGCGACGGCGATAATGAGTACACTGACACCACACGAAACGCGTAGTTTGAATGCAATTGCCCACTTTTTGCTTGATGATCACGATGAATTCTCCTATAAGACCACGAATTCTCCTTTACCAACTGATACTAATGTTTGTGGGGAGAATCGGGAAAGGCATAACAGGGGAATGAGGTTCGTCAAGGCTCGCTCGAAATATGCTGCAGAGATTCGAAACCCTAAAAAGAAGGGTTCCAGAAAAGGCTATTCTCAACTTCCCCATCAACGCTGATTGCGGCGGAGTATATGCGGATCCTTTTTGTCGATCCTCTTCTTCGCACAGAAAATCAGGGGAGGAGTAAAACGAAAGATGAATCTGAAATATCCCACGACAATGGGATGGAGTGATCAAGAACTTGTGCAGAGCTCCACAACTTAGAAGTATTTTTCTTTAATACTCTTCGATTTCATAGTTAGAGTAATCAAGAACTATAACTCCAAAGGGTGGAAGTGTCTTTTCTTCTCTTTTTTTTTTCTCCACTGTAAGTTCCATCAGGTTACCCATCAAAGGCTCTTATGCATATCTTTACATTGATAATCTATTCTACTGTATGTTCTTGTAGGTAAATCCAATTGGATCTATAGTTTTAAAAAATAATGTCTTAGAAAGATCGAATTTTATTTTTGTGCCAAAATCTATGAAATTTTCATCTATATTTGTTATTGTATTTCATATGATATTTTTATGTCTAGATTATTTTATGCTAGTGTTAGTGTATATATATATATGTCCTTATATGTGTGTAGACACATGCGTGTTTAAATATCTATATCTATATGTGTGCATGTACACACACATAATTGATTCATAAATTTTTGTGCTTGAAATGTTAGAAATGTACACTCAAACAATCAATATATCATGTAATTAAATGCTGGTAAAGAAAATTGTGGATTGAAAAATAATTATTTACTTTAACTTTAATTTTTGTTTTTAATATTTATAAGATCTATATTGTGCTACCTGTTGTTAGCTTTTAATGGGAAAGCAATAGTGTTTATTTTAATGTTGTGTTCTTAGTCCAAAAAATTCTACTTCCAATATTAAAAGTTAAGGATGATGATGTAAAAACATAGATGTAGAATCCAGCCTCTAAATGAAAATTATACAAGAGTTTTTAATGTCACTTTATTAATCAAATCAGTACTTTTTACATTAGAGCTTACTTTCCATGTCATTAACATAGTTTTAGTGTAGCTTTTTTTGGCATCCATTTATTTCGTAGAATAAATATTTTTCTATTCATTATTTATTTAAAATTAACATTATTTTTTAAGATAAATGAAAATTCATATAATTTTTAATAAGTCATGATCATTACAAAACAATGATCTTTACCAAAAAAAATAAAATATTTATGTCTGGAATATCTCCACTATCCCTAAATTAATTCTTTAATCTTGATTTGGGTTTTATATAAAATAGTAAATAATTAAAATATTTCAATATTAAAATTATGTTTGTGAGACCATTGATGACCAAGTGGATGATAGCATGTAAGAGTTTGATTCTTATATTTTCTTTTAGTATTTAGTACAAAACTTTAGAGTTTTTTTCTAATCTTTTTGTATATGTCAAGATTACTATACAAATGCTTTATACAAAAAATTAAAAAATAAAATAAAATAAAATAAAATAAAAGATAAAAAATAAATTATCCTAGGATAATGAATCAAGAAAATTAATCCTCTAAGTAATAGGTCAATATGTAAGTCATGATAATTCATGCTTTGTGTGTGTGGGTACAACTAAATGAGGAATAGTTTTTTCTCTTAAAAGAGGAGATAGGTGGCCTCATCTTATTGGATTAAATTAATGCTAATATATTTCTTTAATTAGGTGTGGGAGCATAGTTTTTGTAATTGATATAATGTTTTCTTACTAATGGCGGAACATGTAAATTTTTTGAAGGTATTTATATTGAATCTTTTCATAGTAATCTTAAGTTGTTTATTAAATATAATGAATTCTCATGTTTTAAATTTATCAATACACAAGATAATATTAGATATTATGAGGTTCTTTACGATTTTTTTATTATGAGATTTAAAATAAAGAACATGAATAAATTTGTAGTCAATGCCAACTTTTATAGAGTGTGCATTAAAAACTTAGCACTCATATTTATGTTTAATCTATTAAACATGCCACAATACTTTATAACTCAAATAAATATCTAGTTATTCTTAAACATATCGACAACAATAAAAGGTAAATAAAGAAAACCATGAACAAGAGAACACAAAATTTACATGAAAAACCAAAACATGGAAAACTGACAGTGAGAATCAAATCATAATATATGAACAAGATTTAAATATTATTTTAGGCTCACTACCAAGGAAGGTCATTACTTGTGATTGAACTTGCAAGTTGATGTAGACTAAAGCAGGGCAATATACAAGCGACATGCAAGATGAGACTCAATGTCTTAGGTAAAGATAAAAAGAACTTGGTGGGGAGACACATCTTTGAACAAGGTACATGAAAATATGAATCAAGATGAATAATCCTTGAACAACACTACCTATAGAAATATCCAAGTATGAAGCTTCCCTTGAACCTTTGTCTTGAGAAACCAACTTCAAAATAGTCACCACATAATGCCTCAACTTCACAACACATACACTGCAATTGATATGATCATGTAAGCGCATAAGTACACTAATTCACACACTTATGCTATAGTGATCCATGCAACATGCACTCCAATCCACACTTATTTTTTCTTTAATATAGGCCATCCTTCTCATCACAAGACATAAATTTATGCTAGCCAAAATAGGGGACAAACATAAATCCTATCAAGTCAACCACCGAGCACAATTGTTGTGAAAGAATTTTAATCTAGGAGATAGAGAGTACCTAAAAACATCACATCACATCTTTCTAAGTGGACCCAAACATAAGACATGCTAGCACACATCCTCCAAAGTTAGCAATAAGGTAATGTCTAGATAAAACATGTAGCACATAATCTCTCAAACCAAAACATATATTTAAAATGACTTAACCAGATACAGATACCCACACACCAAAGTAGGACCCCAAAAAAACATCACAACTTCCAATACAATTAAAGACATCCAAGGATACACCGCAAGGAAGAGAAAAAATCTAATGACCAAACCACAGCAATTACACTGAAACACTAACATAAGACACAATGGAGCATCAAGTAGATCATATAACATCATACAAACCACATAAGAACATTCGTTTATCTCTATAGTTTTTATTTTTCATTAATAAAAAGATATAGACTAAGTAGGTAAAACTTAAATGAGATCTAGACCAAACAATTCTATATAATATATAGCTTAAATAATATGATATCTAAAATTATATGAAATTTCAATGTTTACTATGGTAGTGTAGCACTAATTAAAGTGGTTCAAGGAGGGGCCCTTAATGTTCAGGTTGTTAGGATAACCAGTGAAAAAATGAGATGGGGGGGTGAGGGGGTGGGGGGTGGATCAGTTGTTAACATATTATGTGAATTAAAGCACTTAAAACCTTTTACCAGAATAATTGATTAAGCATTAAAGAACAATTGAAAACCAGAGAATTGGTACCATGAAACCATAACACATAACACCGTGATTTGTACATGGAAAACCCAATAAAGGGAAAAACCATGGTGGGAAACCCTACCTACAGTTAGATAATACTTCTGTAGAAAGAATATTATTACTATAGGGGCCTGCACATGTAGAAAGGCACATTTCCTAGAGTGCACTGCTCATCACAATGGAGTCTCTCTAACTACAAAAGAGTTCAACCACCTCAAAGTATTCAGACAATAATCCAGAAAGAAGAATTGCCTGTGATAGCATCAAACATGCTAGATTATAGTTCTGGTTAAGCTCAATATCGGAGGTCTAAAACCTCTGACATAAACCCAACTTGATCACCTATGATCGAGCAAATCATCTATACAAATTATTATTACATTATTCTCTCCTTCCCTATATGATCTACAATCAGATCTTAAAATATTTACACAAGCCCTAGACCTAACCAATTAGGTCGGCCACCCAAATGATAATTTAATAGATTCATTACATAATCCTGAAATAAAATCATAGAAAATGTCGGCCTAAGGCTAAAAAAATATCGTTCAATCAATAAAACATACTGGAAGCGCATCAGAAGATTCCACCAACACATTTCATGAAACTGGTCCATAACCTAGATAGCACTGGACCTAAATTAGGTCCACTCGCACCAAAGAAATGACACCAATCAGTCTAGGCATGAACATAATCACCATCAGCACCTCGAATCCCTTCTATAAGTTGCACCAATACCACTTATGCATTGCATCAAAGATATTTGATAAAGCTCTAAAACCCTTACCGGACCTAAAAAGTAGGTTTACTAGAACATAAGATAGTGTTTGATAATCAAGTCAATACCAAATGACTAAAACATACTTCCGAAGAATATGAACCATCCATACAAACTTATTCCATCATTCAGATCATACTAGTGACAATCAACTGATAATCTTCCCAATCCAATCCTTCTATCGAAAGTTAGTAAATAACCATAATAGCTAATATTGACATCAATGACAAAACATCAATGCAACACATAATCAATTCCTCCAAGTTACCAACAATCTCCCTCTTTGGCATTGATGGCAAAACTAGGTGTGAAAAACATCCAAGTGCCATGAAATGCCAAAAAAGTCTCCCCCTATGGAAGATGCCCAACAATCTCCCGTAAAATGATATAGCAATGAAGCTCTGAACCAAATCTGAATCAAAAGACCAAATAACGCCAAAATTCCCCTAAGGAGTGCAATCGATATGAAAAATAAGTAGCAATGGTTTTTCACATATATTCCTCCCCATTTGACAACAATGCCAAAGATATGATATAGATATCAAACAAAATATGAAAACTCTAAATTTGAAGGCTGACTACTCCCCCTGAGTAGTAGCATTATTTAATCAATCCAGACAAAAAGATAGCTCTGATAGTGCATATCAGGCTAATGCACATCTATATCATTTATGTCTCTATCGGAGGGGTAGAAACCCCCAATCTGTCTCTCAAATACTCAAATAATTGTCGAAACAAAGGTTTAGTGAAGATGTCTGCTATTTGTTCTTTAATTTTCACATAAACCAATTCATCTTCTTTTTCTTCCACCTTTTCCTTTAAAAATTTATACTTGAATGATATGTGCTTAGTCTTGGAGTGAAATACCGGATTCTTTGATATGTCAAGCTACAGAGTTATCACAATGAATAACAATTGGATAATTACAACTTACTTGTATATCTTTCAACATCTACTTCATCTATATAACTTGAGTGCAATTAGTTATAGTTGTAACATATTTAGTTCTAGTAGTAGATAAATAAATGCATGGCTGGTTCTTGTTGATCAATGAAACCAACTTCTTCTCAACAAAGAATGCTCCATCGAATGTTCTCTTTTGGTCATCAAAATCACATGCCCAATCAGCATTTGTATATACACATAAAGTAAAGTCATCATCTTTAGGGTACCATAAACCATATTCAGTTGTTCCTTGCAAATACCAGAATATCCTTTTTATTGCACTTTCATGATTTTATCTTGGATAAATTTGAAATCTTGATACAATACTGGTTGCATTCATTATATCTGGTCTAGTCTCAATTAAATATAGAAAACCACCAATCGTGGATTTATATCTTGTAGGATTTATTGGAGGGGATACATCTTTAATTGAAAAAATTCACTTGTAGCCATAGGAGTGCTAACCGGTTTGGAATTTTCCATACCAAAATTCTTCAATAATTCCCTTAGATACTTAGTTTGACAAATACAGATACCTTTTTTAGTTTGAGTAATCTGCAAACCTAGAGAAAATCTTATTTCTCCACTCATAGACATTTCAAATTCACTCTTCATATTATTAGAGAATTCCATGCATAATTTTTCTTCACCTCCAAAAAATGATCATCAACAAATACTTAATTAGAATATCATCATTAATGATCTTATAATATAGGTTACTGTCAGCATTATCTTTTATAAAATCAAGCTTCAAAAGATACTTATCCAACCTTGCATACCAAGCTCTAGAAGTTTGTTTTAATCCATATAGAGTTTTCCTTAATCTGTGAACCATATTTTTGTCATCCATTAGTAAAAATACATTAGGTTGCTCAATAAAGACTTCCTCTTCAAGTTATCCATTTAGAAATGCACACTTAACATCCATTCGATAGACCTTGTAGTTCTTATAGGCTACATAAGCAAGAAATAGTCTAACAACTTCAATTTTGGCTACTGGTGCAAAAGTTTCACCATAATAAATTCCTTCCTTCTGAGAATATCCTTTGCAGACCAATCTATCCTTGTTTCTTATAAATTCTCCATCTTGATTTAGTTTGTTTCCAAGAACCCATTTAGTTCCAATGACATTTTTATTTTTAGGTCAGGGAACCAAAGTCCAAGTATTGTTCTTTTCTATATGATCTAATTCATCTTTCATAGATTTCATCCAACATTCATCTTTACAAGTTTCAATTAATGATGTTGGTTCAATCTGAGAAATAAACATACCTCTTGATTTTCCAATCTTCTTCTTGTCATAACTCCCTTATTTTTGTCTCTTATGATCTGATCTTCAGAATGATTTAGCCTTACAAACCTTGGTGTTTTTTGACTTCCAGGTTCTCTGTGCTGCTCTTCAGTTACAGTTGAGTTTTCTGATGACGCCAAAGTAACTGGTTCAGTATTATATTCTGGTAGAGGCATTACCAATTCAATTATGATCATTTCGATTATCGGTTCTCTGTCATAAGATTTAACTTGGTCTTTGTGCTGCTCATCCACTTTCACATTAGCACTCTCCACAGTTCTCTATAATTTTTTGTTATAACATTTATATGCTTTTCTCTTAGTTGAATAACCAAGAAACATTCCTTCATTACATCTAGGGTCAAACTTTCCAATGTAATCATGTTATTGATATAACACTTACTTCAAAAGATTTTGAAATACTTAAGAGTAGGGGAATGACCAAACCACAATTCATAAGGTGTCTTACTGGTATCTCCTTTCATATGAACTTTGTTGAATGTATAAACCACTGTACTTACTACTTCTCTCCAGTAGATATAAGGTAAATTAGCTTCCATCATCATGGTTTTGGCTGCATCCAAAATGGTTTTGTCATTTCTTTCCACAATGCCATTCTACTAAGGTGTCCAGCGTGCAGACAACTATCTCCTAATGTCATTTTTATCACAATAGTTGTTGAATTCACCATATGTGAATTGACCACCTTGATATGATCACAGACACTTGAATTTCATCCCTGTCTCTATCTCAACCATAGCTTTAAAGATCTTGAATTTCTCAAGGGCTTCATATTTCTCCCTTATAAAATCAACCCACATCATTCTAGAATAGTTAACAATGATTAATAGGAAATATCTATCTCCTTGAGAGATTCTTGTATTAGCAGTACCACATAGGTCAATATGAATCAAATCAAGAATATCATTATATTTATCAAGTATGCTCTTAAAAGAAGTTTTGGGTTGCTTACCCATTTGACATTCCTTACATTCCAGATTATGAGGCTTCACAATCTTAGGTAAATATCTAACTGCCTTAGTTGAACTAATCTTTACAATGCATTCAAAATTTACGTGACACAACCTCTTATGCCATAGCCAAATTTCATCAATATGTGCAATCAAACATGTTTTTTCATCATAGTTCAAATGAAAGATGTTACCTTTTGTTTGTGTATGGGTTGCCATATCCAATCCTTATTTTCTAATGATTTTGCACTTTCCAACCTTGAATTGTAATTGAAATCCTCTATCTACCAACTGTCCTACACTCAAAATATTATTCTTCAAACCTTCAATATAATAGACATTGTCATTTTTATGCTTACCATCCAATGAAATCGTTCCTCTTCCTTTGATCACACATTCTTTGTTATTACCAAATCTGACTTGACCACCATCAAATTCTTGTAGGGTTAGAAACTTTCTTTTGTCTCCTATCATATGATGAGAACATCCACTATCTATTACCCATTCATCTTTGTCTTCAAATTTTGCTGCAAGGGCTTCTTCCTCATTTTTGATAACTTGTTCCAAATCATCTTCCTTCATAGCATAAAATACCTAGTCTCTTCTATTGCTAGATCCACTAGCCGAATCTCCTGCCAGTTCTTCCTCCGAGTCATCAGTTACTCCCTCCTCATCAACATAATAGCATGATTTTTTTTGTTTCTCCTATACTTATGCTTGATCTGATATTTAGGGTTAGGCTTAAAAGATCTTCTTTCTCTTTCTTCCAATTTTGAATTCCTTTCAAGATATCTAGATGCAAAATGACCTATCTTATTACATGTAAAACATTTGAAAGGAGATTTTCCTTCATACTTACTTCTTGTCGGACCTTTAGGTATCCTTCTAGCAAATAGGGCTTCAAATTATTCAAGCTCTTCATCTTCTTACTTAATATCTTCCAATTCCTTTACATACAAAACTTTCCAATCTTGCTTGCCGGTTGATGATGTAGATTCCTTAAATGCAATATCAATCTTTGCAAATCTTGGAGGACCAAATTCTTAAAGCTCAAAAGAAGATATCTTCCCAACAAGAGTATCTCTATTGACAAAAGAATTAGGCATGGTTCTTAGCTCATTAATTGAAGTTATCTTCATCTTATATGTCAATGGAAAAACCCTTAATACTTTTTAAACAATCTCTTCCTCACTCAAAGATCCACCACAACACTGAATTCCTGATACAATTTCATTTACCCTTTTCATGAAAGCAAAAATTATTTCATCTTCATCCATGTTCAAGCTTTCATATCTTACCTGGTAACATTAAAGTTGTGCAATTTTAATAGTGGGATCACCTTCATTTAGAGTCTCCAACTTGTCCCATATAGCTTTTGTCGATGATTTATCTAATAATCCCATGATTAGCTGATCTGATAATGCATTTAAGAGGGCTTCTCTAGCTCTAAAGTCATTTTCAATGTTCTTTTCTAGGTCTGTCGGTGCAGGATTGCTAGATGTCAGACCATGAGTAGTGTAACTATTTTGAGTTATTTCCCAAATTTCCTTTCCAATGGATCTTAAATGCGTCTCCATCCGAATTTTCCATACTCCATAGTTTGTTCCATCAAGCCTAGGGTTGTCCTTCCGATAAACACCAGCTCAACTATTAGTTGCCATAGGATCTTCCTCAAGCGGTTAAAAGCTTCCACAAAAAGAGGACCAAGCTTTGATAACAATTTTAGGGTAATCGGTGAAGAATTGAGAGGGGGGTAGGTGAATCAGTTGTTAACAGATTATGTGAATTAAAGTACCTAAAACCTTTTATCAGAATAATTGATAAAGAATTAAAGCATAATTGAAAACTAGAGAATCAGTACCATGCAACCATAACACATAACATCATGATTTGTACGTGGAAAACCAGGTAAAAGGAAAAACTATGGTGGTAAACCCTACCCCCAGTCAGATGATACTTCTTCAAAAAGTATATGATTACAATAGGGGCTTGCATATGCAGGAAGGCACACTGCTCATCAAAATGGAGTCTCACTGACTACAAAAGAGGTCAACCACTTATAAGTATTCAGATAACAATCCGGAAAGAAGAACTACTTGTGATAGCATCAAACATGTCAGATTACAGTTACAAATAAGCTCAATACCGGAGGTCTAAATCCACTTACATAAACCAAACTCGATCACCTAATATCGACCAAATCCTCTGCACAAATGATTATTACATTATTCGCTCCTTTCCTATATGATCTACAATAAGATCTTACAAATATTTATACAAGCCCTAGACCTAAACAATTAGGTTGGCCACCCAAATGATAATTCAATAGATCCATTACATAATCCTAAAATAAAATCATAGAACATGTCAGCCTAAGGAAAAACAAATATCATTCAATCAATAAAACATCCTAGAAATGCATCAAAAGGACCCACCAACACATTTCATGAAACTGGTCCATAACCTAGATAGCATCGGACCTAAATTAGGTTCACACACACCAAAGCAATGACACCAATCGGTTGAGGCACAATCACAATTACCACCAGCATCCCAAATCCCTTCTAGAAGCTACACCAACACCACTTGTGCATTACATGAAAGATCTTCAATAAAGCTCTAGAGGTGAAACCCTTACCAAACCTACAAACAAGGCTTACTAGAACATAAGATAGCATCTAATCATCAAGTCAATACAAACTAATTGAAACATACTTTAGAAGCATATGAACCATCCATACACACCTATTCCATCATTTAGATCATACCAGTGACAATCAACTGATAATATTCTAAATCCAATCCCTCTATCAGAAGCTGGTAAACAACCATAACAACTAGTGTTGACATCAATGACAAAACATCAATACAACACATTCCTCCAAGTTACCAACATAGATAAGTACCCTTTTAAGAATGCTATATAGAAATATCATCCATGGAGATATAATTTCCTTTGTTAACCAATTCTTTTTAGTTATTCCCAAATAATTCATCCCCATTCTCTAGCAAGAGAGAGGAGGGCCTACATACACCATGATTCACATTAATATTCTGCACTCGTTGAGTCTCCAAAGAGGCTCCACTTCCAACACTAAAACTTCCAAGGATTTATGAGAAAATAAGATTATTGTCAAGAAATGTATCCTGAGTGGGCAAAAATCCTTGAGCTGCATGTCATCCAATATGCTCCTACAATTGCACATCCATATCCCCATCTCTATCTCTAGAAAAATACCGCCGATCGCTCGCAAAGCCCATTTCAAAAATAACTTATCTTCATATTTTTTGAATATGGGAAACAAGTTTTGATGGGCCTCTGAAACCCATTACACACAAAAGATCAAAAGATTTACATTAAAGCACAGAAAAAATGCAAAAGAAAACACCAAAGAAAAAGACAATTGATGAGCAAAAATGCCAACAAACTAGAAACAGCTAATCAAAAACCAAAAGGCCCTATAGAAAGAGCCCAAATCTAGGGTAATTTCTGAAGCATTTTAGCAGCTTCCATATCCAGCTTCAAAAATAACTTATCTTCATAGTTATTTCCTACACTAAATTTTATTTAATATACATGATGTTTCTCATAAAACTTTATCCAGAGAATTTATTATTTTATTTGTCTTTATAAATGACACATCTCTATTGTCAACAATTGATGGTTGTGCCTTTGTATTAGATGATGAATGAATCACATGGTGGGTTTATCAGGTCTTACAAATATTTTAGCTATAATAATCAACGTAAAGTGTCATTATATGGGTCCCTTCTCACTATCATGTTAATCTATTATCATCCCTTCTTTATGCTCATAGACATGACAAACAAACAAAAAACCGATGACTTTTGATTTTCTTAATATCTTAAATGCACTTCAAGAGTTTTTTATTTATATAATTCTACAAGGTTAAACCAAACTATTGACTATTGCCATTTTTAATTCTATTATAAATTTTCTCCCATATTTTATTTTCATAATTATTTGATATTTTAAATTTTATATTTTGATAGATGACATTCTCATTAAAGTATTGCACAAAGATCTTATTATATTTTTACTATTAAATAAAACTGCTTCACTTTTATGATTTAACCTCATGTTATCAAATCCCAACTTCAAATTTAATAATTAATTTAAAATATAATAAACTCCATCTACATAAACCCCCTTAAAAAAAGAACAAATAATATATTTATAATGCTATAGACATGAGTAAGTTATATAATATTTATAAAAATATTCACTTTAGAACTCACTATGGGCATTACATTGAATAGTGAGCATAGCAGATACATCACCTTTGTGATCATCCTTCTAGCAATGAATACTGAGATGCCTCACTGAAGAATAAATATGACAAATGGGGATCAAATTCTTATACTCAATCGACTAGATCCAAGAGCTTAGAGGAAACCACACTAACATGGAACTGAGAAAGCACCAACCTAGAATGAAGCTTGGTGATAGAATCTAGGGAGATAAACTAGCCCAAAGATTTGGTACTTCTAGCAATAACATCCTCAGCACAAAACTCTAGAGGAAGGCCCAAAAGGTAGACCCTAGTTGGAATGGCCCCAACAAGGTGTTTTAATTCAAACCTCCTAGTGCCATTTATAGATGAGGAGCTATTACTTGCCAAAGACCCACAAAACAAAGGAAAGAATTTGAAATAAGTCTTCTTTAGGTAAAAAGGAGAAGTATAACATACCTTTAGGAAGCACAAACACAAAGAGATTGATTTTTATCAATCACTTAGCGGATGTCCACTTTCTAAGAATAAAAGTATTTGGCCTTCTTTCAAAAAACTTGTCAACCAAGGAGATATCCATTTTAGCCAATGAGTGGTTAAAGGAGGGCCCCTTTATGTTCTGACAAGCACCCTTTTTATAATTCTCTATAGAAATATTACCCATGGAATTACAACATCCTTCTTTTCAAACAATTCCTTCCAATTGTTCCTAGATAATTTGTCCTCATACTCCAAAAAGAGAGGAGATGAACCACATACACTATGATTCAAATTAACCTTCTATAGTAGGTGAGCATCCAAGGAGGCCCCACTTCCAACACTAGATCTTTCAAGGATTTCTGAGAATATAAGAAGATTTTCCTCAAGAAATGTGTCCTAGGGAGGAAACAATCCCCAAGCCACACATCCTCTAATCCGTTCCTACAATTGCACATCCCCATCCCAAGCTCCATCTCTAGAAAAAGCCTCCCATCATTCGTAAATCCCATTTCAAAAATAACTTAGGGTTATATAGTTATTTTCTACATTAAATTTTATTATTTTATACATGATTTTTCTCTTAAAAATCTATGCAAAGAATTTATTGTGTTATTAGGTTGTATAAATGACACATCTATATATTGTCAAGTATTGATGGATATGCCTTCGTATTAGATGATGAAGGAATCACATGATAGGGTTATCATGTCTTGTAAATATTTTAGCTATAATTGTCAACCTACAATGTCATTAAATGGGTCCCTTCTAACTATCATGTTAAGCTATTATTAGCCCTTCTTTCTTGTTATAGACATGGAAAATAAGACAAAAATTTGATGACTTTTCATTTTCTTGGGATCTTAAATGAACTTCAAGGGTTTTTTATTTTAATAATTCTAAAAGATTAAACCAAACTATTGAATAATGGCATTTTATAATTCTACTATAAATTTTCTCCTATATTTTATTTTAACAATTATTTAATATTTAAACTTTATATTTTGATAGATGACATTCACATTAAAGTATTACACTAATAAATTGTTATATTTTTACTATTAAATAAAACTACTTCAGTTTTATGATTTAACCTCACTTCATAAAATCCCAACTTCAAATTTAATACATAATTTAAAATATAATACTCTATCCACATAAAATCCCTTAAAAAATAACAAAGACTATATTTGTAATACTTTAGACATGAATAAGTTACATAATATTTACAAAAATATTCACTTTAGAACTTACTATGACTATTACATTGAATATTGAGCATAGTGGATACATCACCTTTGTGAGCATCCTTTTGGCAATGACTACTGAGATGCCCCACTGAAGAATAAATATGAAAAATGATGGTAAAATTCTCATATATAATTGGCTAGAGGCAAGAGCTGAGACACAACTTTATCTTGATAGAAATTCGAAGAGCTTAGCCAGGGACCACACTAACATAGAAACGAGCAAACACCAACCTAGAATGAAGATTGGAGATAGAATATAGGGAGATGAACTAGCCCAAGGAGTTGGCAATACCAGTAATAACCTCCTCCTCCCAAAACTCCAAAGGAAGGCCCAAAAGGTAGACCTAGGTTGTAATTACCCGAACGAGGTCTTTTGAATCAAAGCCCCAGTGACATCTATAGATGAGGAGCTACTTCTTCCCAAATAAATGCAACACAAAGGAGATAATTTGAAAAAAAGTCTTCACTAGGGGAAATGGAGAAGTAGTACAAACCATTAGGAATCATAGAGATAGAGACATTGATTTTCATCAATCACTCAATAGATTTCCACTTTCTAAGCATAGAAATCTTCGACCATTTGTCCAAAAACTTTCCATCCAAGGAGTTCTCCATTTTAGCCAATGTGTGGTTCAAGGAGGGGCTCTTGATGTTCAAGAAAGTACCCTTTTCATAATGTTCCATAGAAACCTCATCCATAGTGATACAACTTCCTTCGTTGAAAAATTCCTTCCAGTTGTTCCCAAATGATTTATCCTCATTCTCTAGCGAGAGAAGAGAGGAACCATATACATAATGATTCACGTTAACCATCTGCACTAGGTGACCCTCCAAGGAGGCCCCACTTCAAACACTATCACTTCAAAGTATTTCTGAGAAAATAAGAAGATTGTCCTCAAGAATGTGTCCTGAGCAGGAAATAATCCCTCAACCACATTGCACCCAATCTGTTCCTGCAATTGGACATCCGCATCACCTACTCCATCTCTAGAAAAATCTTGCCCATTGCTCGCAGAGCCCATTTCAAGAATAACTTATTTTCATAGTTAATTTCTATTTTAAATTTTACTATTTCATAGATGATGTTTCCCTTAAAAAATATGCAAATAGTTTATTGTGTTATTGGTCTTTAAAAATGACACATCTCTATTTTCAACTATTGATGTTTGTGCCTTTGTATTAGATGATGAAGGAATCAGATGATGGGTTTATCATGTCCAGCAATAACCTCCTCAAACCAAAACTCCAAATGAAGGCCCAAGAGGTTGACCTAGGTTGGAATTCCCTCAATAAGGTGTTTTGATTCAAACCCCCAATGTCATTTATAGAGGAAGAGCTATTTCTTGCAAAAAAATCATGACACAAAGGAGAGAATTTGAAAAAATTCTTCTTTAGGGGAAAAGGAGTAGTAGAACTTACCTTTAGGAAGCATAGAGATAGAGAGATTCATTTTCATCAATCACTTAGCAGATTTCCACTTTCTAAGTGTAGAAATCTTCGTCCTCCCATCTACAAACATGGCACCCAAGGAGTTCTCCATTTTAGCCAATGTGTCATTCAAGGAGGGGCCCTTGATGTTCAAGAAAGTACCCTTTTCATAATTCTCCATAGAAACCTCATCCATGGGGATACAACTTCCTTTGTTGAACAATTCCTTCTAGTTGTTCCCAAATGATTTCTCCTCATGCTCCAGTGATAGAGGAGAGGACCCACATACACGGTGATTCAAATTAACCTTTTGTACTGGGTGAGAATCTAAGGATGCCCCCCTTCCAACACTAGAATTTCCAAGGATTTCTGAGAAAATAAGAAGATTGTTCCCAAGGAATATGTGTTGAGTAGGAAACAATCCCTGAGTCGCATGTCCTCCAATTTTTTCCTATAATTGCACATCACTATCCCCAGCTCCATCTCTAGAAAAATAATGGCCATCGCTCACATAGCCCATTTCAAAAATAACTTATTTTCATAGTTATTTTCTACATTAAATTTAATTATTTTATAGATGACGTTTTCCTTAAAAATTTGTGCAAAGAATTTATTGTGGTATTAGTCTTTATAAATGACACGTCTCTATTGTCAACAATTGATGGCAGTGCCTTTGTATTAGATGATGAAGGAATCACATAATGGGTTTGTCATGTCTTGCAAATATTTTAGATATAATTGTCAACTTATAGTGTCATTATATGGGTCCCTCTCACAATCATGTTAAGCTATTATTAGCCCTTCTTTATTATTATAGACATGGAAAATAAGACAAAAAATTGATGACTTTTCATTTTCTTAGGATCTTAAATGCACTTCAAGAGTTTTTTTTATTTTAATAATTCTAAAAGGTTAAACAAAACTGTTGACTATTGACACCTTTTAATTCTACTATAAATTTTCTCCTATATTTCATTATAACAATTATTTGTTATTTTAAACTTTATATTTTGATAGGTGACATTCACATTAAAATATTATGCTAAGAACTTGTTGTGTTTTTACTATTAAATAAAGCTACTTTAGTTTTATGATTTAACCTCACTTCGTAAAATCCCAACTTCAAATTTAATAGATAATTTAAAATATAATAAACTCCATTAACATAAAAGCCCTTAAAAAATAAAAAAGACTATATTTATAATGCTATAGACATGAATAAGATACATAATATTTAGGAAATGTTCACTTTAGAACTCACTATGACCATTACATTGAATACTAAGTATAGTGGACATCACCAAGTTGTGAGCATCCTTTTGGCGATGAATACTGAGATGCCCCGCTGAAGAATAAATATGACAAATGAGGGTTAAATTATCATACATAATCGGTTAGAGGCAAGAGCTTAGATGCAACTTCAACTTGATAAAAATTGGAAGAGCTAAGCCAATGATCGCACTAACATAGAAACGAGTAAACACCAACCTAGAATGAAGCTTGGTGATAGAATCTAGGGAGATAAACTGGACCAAGGAGTAGGGATAACTTTAAGAAAGAACCCCGCAGAAAAAAGTGTAAAACCTTGGTGAATGATAGGCTTTATTCTGGGGGGGGGAATTTTCATATTGTTGGCAAAAAAAAATTTCAAAGTAGGAAAAAAATTAATTTGTATTGGCGATTTTTTTCTAGGGTACGAAAATTCCATAAAATTAAGGCGAATAATACCATGTTTTGTGGGGAAAATATATATTGTAGGAGGCGAATGTTTTTCGTTTAAACGAACAAATATATAAGTGTATGGGTGAAAATTTTTAGTTCGAAGGAAAAATTATTTAAGTGTATTGGCAATTTTTATCCACCATTTGAAAATTATTTAATTTGTTTGGCTAATGTTTCATTATTTATGGAAAAATATATATTTTATTAGCAATTTCATGAATTCATTGCCGTTATAGACAAGGCACATCACATCACATTACATTGAGTCCGGCCTCTGCACAATGTATTGATAAGCATGACCTCTTTGACACGTCACACATACCTAAAATCCATCAATAATTTTAAACCGTTCGATGATCGTAGATTAATGACTGAAGTTTTATTTCGGCCCAAATTTCTAAATAGAACACAGTTCTCCAGAAAGTGCCTGGAATGGAATTGGATTCAATAGACACGTATCAAATCTCACGGTTAATAATGTTGGTCATTGGATATGTGTATTGTCACTTAATGCAATCCAATTTGCTCCCACGACTTCAACACAACTTCTAATATGGTATTTGCTATTGGTTTAGAGTTGTTTCCAATTTCGCACACTAGTGCAATTATGGAAAATATTTGCAGAGGTATACGAAAGATTTAAAAAAAATTAAAGGAATTAATATAGATAGAGAAGGAATTATTACAATCAAGAGCTCTAGCTATTGATAGACGATCTCTTCATCTTTAATCTTCAATTAGCCTTTGGTAGATAAATCATCATAACCCATGGTAGTTAAATTTTGCCTTTGGTTTAGGTCTATAGGCTCAGGTTGTATAAATTGGTATTCTAATTTCTCAAGATGGACACTCCTATCTGCTTGAGAAGCATGTCTACGGAGGACCAGAGGGGCTTTTTGGGCTCTGTTAGAGACCCAACCCTCCAGTCAATCTATAAGGAGGTTGGGATGTTCACTAATGAGGCTGTGACGATGGTGTTGGGTAGAGAGTTTCTGCAAAATGAAAATAGATATCGTGTTAACGCGGATGTTATGTCTCAATTATTGGCATCTCTTCTGGACCTTGAAGGAGAGAAGGTTGATATGTTATTTATTATGTTCCTCATTTTTTTTCCATCTTATCACTAATTTTTAAACTTCGTCTATCATTTATTTTTCATAAACTTGGTGTCAATTTTTAGTTGCAACCTAATTTCCTTGTTATGTTTCCAAGTGCAAATCTTACACCTGCATTCTATTGGACACTTGCCTTCTTTTGGACTCACCACTAGTTCAATGAAAGGATACTTTTATGCCCAATTAATTTGAAAATTCTTCATTGACATATCCCACTCCCGAATACCCTTTTTTTTATTTTGGTTGATCTTTTTTTTATTTGGCTTTTCTTTTCCCCTTATGTGCATTATCATTTGTGGCATTATCGCCCAAGTCAATTATATCATACTGGTTAACTTGGGTATTTACTAGATAATCTTCTTCAATTTCATCCCGATCTGAGATATCAAGTTCACTACCGTCTTCAACATGCAATGTAGATTGTGAAATTTGTACCAGTACTTGTGATGATGTACCTTGCTGATTTTCACCACAATATTTTCCAAAGCCAAAGTACGAAGAGAACATTCTGCATTTTGTTGGCCTCTCATGGCCTTCCCCACATTCAATTTGTTGAAGAAGTAATAACAAACTATAAAGAATAATATATGTTTCATTTGCCCTATGACCTACAATCTAGATGCCTGAGGTCTCTCGGTTGACCACTTGGCATTGAGGGGTCCCCACTAAATAAGAACTAACTCAACAATGCAAACAACTATAGATAATTTCAGAATAATATTATAACACTTCAAAAAACTGATCACTCACCTTTAGGTCACTAGCAATCACCAATGTATTCAACAACAATGATTTTCCTTGGTCAGAATCTTTGTCATTGATCTGAATTCAGAGCCTAGAACCCACCAAATTGTGCAGAGATAGATCTGATCTTTGAATGTATTTATACCAATCCTTATATGTTTAATTCTGCAAGAATTTTACATGGTATACAATTATTTGGCGAATCCTGCATAACTATAACACAACTTATGTAATCTCTACAATAGAGTTGGAGAAAATTGGGGTAAATGGAGACACGTGTTGGCAAAATTCCCAGCGAATTGGGTCCTCCTAGCCAAAAAATATTCATATGCCTATAGGAGAATTAAAACTGTCTATTAAGGCAACCTCGGAGAGTGTAGGCAAAAAAATTAAATTTATTGTGTGTCCACTGTATATTGTATTGGCGGAATCCTCTCATAGAAACAATTAATTACATAAAACATATTGCGATCGGGCCGTAAATTTGACAGAAATTGATAGAAATTTGACAAAAAATGATAATTTTCGAGCGATCTAGTCGTAAGACTAACACAAAAACAAGAAAACACCAACATAGAATGAATCTTGGTGATATAATCTAGGGAGATAAACTTTCCCAAGGAGTTGGCAACACCAGCAATGACCTCCTCAACCCAGAATTCCAAATGAAGGCCTAGGAGGTGGACCCGTGTTGGAATTGCCCCAACAAGATGTTTTGATTCAAACCCCTGGTGCCATTTATAGAGGAGGAGATATTGCTTGCAAAAGAACCATGACATAGAGGATAGAATTTGAAAAAAAAATTCTTCAGGGAAAAGGAGAAGTAGAACATACCTTTAGGAAGCATAGAGACAAAGAGATTAATTTTCATATCACTTAGTGGATGTCCACTTTCTAAGAATAGACATATTCGGCCTTCTATCCAAAAACTTGCCAACCAAGGATTTCTCCATTTTAGCCCAAGTGTCATTCAAGGAGTGGCCCTTGATGTTGAGGAAAGTACACTTTTCAGAATGCTCCATAGAAACCTCATCCATGGGGATACAACTCCGTTCATTAAACATTTCCTTCCAGTTGTTCCCAGATGATTTGTCCTCATGCTCTAGTGAGAGAGGAGAGCACCCACATACACCGTGATTCACATTATCCTTCTACACTAGGTGAGCATCTAAGGAGGCCCCACTTCCAAGACTAGAACTTCCAAGGATTTCTGATAAAATAAGAGGATTGTCCTCAAGAATAATATCTTGAGAAAGCAACAACCCCTGAGCCGCATATCCTCCAATTTTTTCCTGCAATTGTACATCGCTATCCCCAACTCCATTTCCAGAAAAATCATTCCCATTGCTCGCATAGCCCATTTCAAAAATAACTTATTTTCATAGTTATTTTCTACATTTAATTTTATTATTTTATAGATGATGTTGGGCTTAAAATTTTATGCAAATAATTTATTGTGTTATTAGTCTTTATAAATGGCATGTCTCTATTGTCAACAATTGATGGTTGTGCCTTTGTATTAGATGATGAAGGAATCACATGATGGGTTTATGATGTCTTGCGAATATTTTACCTATAATTGTCAACCTAAGGTGTCATTATATGGGTCCCTTCTCATTATCACGTTAAGCTATTATTAGCCCTTGTTTATCCTTATAGACATGGCAAATAAGACAAAAAACCAATTACTTTTCATTTTGTTAAGATCTTAAACACACTTCAGGAGTTTTTCATTTTAATAATTCTAAAAGTTCAAACAAAACTATTGACTCTTGACATTTATTAATTCTATTATAGATTTTCTCCCATATTTTATTTTCACAATTATTTGATGTTTTAAACTTTATATTTTGACACACAACATTCGCATTAAAATATTACGCAAAGAACTTTTACGTTTTTACTATTAAATAAAAAAACTTCACTTTTATAAATTAACCTCGATTTATAAAATCCCAACTTGAAATTAAATATAAATTTATCTTCCTTTCGAACGTACTCGAAGTGGGCAGATTCAACGAATATACAAGGCTACCTAATTTCCGGTCGACTTATAAAGCATATGACAAAATACCTTTTCTGTACAAATGGTATTTTGCGACGCCATAATGAGTACTCTAACAGCCAACGAAGTTCGTTGTTTGAATTCAATTGCCCACTTTTTGCTTGATGATCACAATGAATTCTCCGATGAGACGACGAATTCTCCTTCACGAACGGATACTAATGTTTGTGGGGAGAATCGGGAAAGGCATTACAGGGGAGTGAGGTTCGTCAAGGCTCGCCGGAAATATGCTGCAGAGATTCGAAACCCTAAAAAGAAGGGTTCCAGACTTTGGCTTGGCGCCTTCAGTACAGCCGTAGAAGCTGCAACGGCATATGACCGTGCGGCTTTCCAACTACGCGGTTCAAAGGCTATTCTCAACTTCCCTATCAACATTGACAGCAGCGGAGTATATGGGGATCCTTTTTCTGGATCCTCCTCTTCACACAGAAAATCGGAGGAGGAAAAAGAAAGATGAATCTGAAATATCCCACGACAATAGGATGGAATGATCCAGAACTCGATTAGAAATTGTGCAGAGCCCCACGAGTTAGAAGTAATTTTCTCTAATACTCTTCGATTTCATAGTTAGAGTAATCAACAACTATAACTCCAAATGTTGAATAAGTGTCTTTTCTTTTCTCTTTTTTCTGTTTTTTCTTTCCATTGTAAATTCCATCAGGTTACCCATCAAAGCTCTTATGCATGCCTTTAGATTGATAATCTATTCTACTATGTGTTCTTGTAGGTAAATCGAATTGGATCTATATTTTAAACAAACTATGTTGTAGAAAGATCTTATTTTATTTGTTATCAAAATCTATTAAATTTTCATTTATATTTGTTATTATATTTTGTATGATATTTGTGTGGCTAGATTCCTTCATTTCATTTTATCTATCTATCTATCATTTTTGTAGATCATTTATATTTGTATTTTGCATTAATATAAAGATATAGAGTAAGTAGGTCAAACTTAAATGGGGTAGAGTAAATAGTTCTATATGTTATCTTAAATAATATGACATTTTAATATCTACTATACTAGTGTATATGTGTGTACACACACACATATATATACATACATATATATATATACATATACATATACATATATGTAATGCCCAAGTTTTTGCTAAAGAAAAACACAACTATTTTTTTATTAGCCACAACATTACACACTAGCGCTCTTCCAAAGGAGAAACTTTCATCGACCTAAAAATTAATTGCCAATGATTAGAATTATAAACCAGGAAGGGTGAGTCCTTATCTAAAATATGGAAGACAAATTCACAAAAGACACTAGGCCACCGTAGTCATAGGTTTATGAGTCACATATCAACTAATTAGTTTTATTCTATTTTATTTCATTTATTTATTTTGAGGTATTAATATCTAGTTTGAATTAATAGCTTACTCAAGTGGAATTGAGTATATATCAAGCTTGTTAACTCACCACACCATTATTTATTACTCTCTGATAATGCACCGTGATATGGGTCGATCCTTTATTAAACTTTCTCCAAAATCATTTTAGACTTTACTCCAACATTTAGAGTTGAATCAAATATGACTAGGCTCCACTTCATTTTAGAGGTGAGTATTAAACTAGGCCATATACAACAACATATAATTGAATTGAATCATGCATAATACTAAACTACTTAATATTTAGTCTACTTCGAGTTTGGTAAATAAGTACACACTAAGAACTTACATTTGGTCAACTCAATGGTAGAATTTATGTCTTATGTAATGAATGCATCTTATATTTTTCCATCCCTAAATCTAACAAACTTAAGCTATTGACACAAGGAAATGAAGAAATTTTTGTAATAAGTATCATAGAATCACAAAGCTCACTTATTACAAATACCAGCTCCTTTCGAGCAAACTTATTACAAATACTAGCTCCTTTCGAGCACCAAACTAGAAACAACAATTGGAAGACCAAGGGTCACAACTTAGAGCACCAAACTAGAAACAACAATTGGAAGACCAAGGGTCACAACTTAGAAATCCACTTTAAACAGCAATGGAAGACCAAGAGTCACAACTTAGAATTCTACACAAAGGTGTCCCTCATGGGAGTTGAACATGGGTCTCCACATTGAGAACTCAATGCTTTAACCAACTGAAAAAGATATCTTATGAGAGCTTGATAACAAAATAGTCATCAATTGATTGATTGAAATATTATAAGAATAACACGTATATAACTAACATAATTTCTTTTATTCATCCAAAAATTATTTTAACACATCATAGTTAGTATTTTTACCAACTTAACCCATACAGGAAAGAAAGTAGAAATTGATTAATTATCTACTTATTGATAATGTTTTTAAAGATTTACATAAATATACTCATGTTCTATAAATTTATATTTATCATTATTTTTCTTTACATCATGAATAATCTTCTATTTTATGTTTATCGATTAAGAAATATTCTACTAATTTCTAGTGCTTCAATTCTATCTTTTTTTTTTAAAAGCTCATTCATACTTTTAAAATAACTTCTTTTTATATATAAATTAATATTAATAACATCCCTTATCTAATAAATGGTAAAGGGTTAAATGGGCCATGTGTTATTAGCTCCACGTGTGAGGAGGGGAAGAAATTAAAGACTCTTTCCATTAAGAAAGAAAATTAAGAAGACTGTGCCTTAACATGGTAAACTTAACACCTTGTCTAAAAGGAAATGGAAGGAGGCATAAATGAAGGTTAGACTTTTCCTTAATCTTTTTACACAAATCAGCGAGTTCGTAGGTTCCATTTCTATTTTGTGAATGCATCAAGAAGGCAGCCGTATTGGGGTTTGCCTCTGAGATTGGGATTACCTAGAAAGAATGTCGTCCATTCAATACATTTTAATCCGATTCAAAACAATTGCGAGTCTTCTTTAATGAGCACTGGTATTAATTTTCTATCCATGATGGTTTTCTGTGCACTGTAAATTTATTTATTTATTTTGATCCGTTCCAGTTCTATTTGAAAGTTCTGCTATGGGGCAGCTGCTTAACTTCCAACTTTAACCTTACTATCTTTTCCACCAAATTACACAAAGCCTCTTTTATGGAGCACAGTATCGAGGTTATGACTGGACAACATCGACTTGCTTCTTAATCATAAAAGTATAACTCCATTGCTCAAAAACATGCACCCAGTTTGCTTTGTCAATATAATAATTTATTATTGTTATTCTTTCTTGTTTGCATCAGATATGTTGCCCATCAAAAGTTTGTGCCTGCAATTTCTTATATATAAATCTATATTTTTGCAACCAGAGTTTTCTTGTTTTATTGTATGAAAAAAAATAAATAAATATGGATTTCAATTTGCCCACCGTGATAAATCATTACATCTTCCTCACTTCTATTTAATTTTCTGTGGGGCGACACTCAATTAGATGAGCAGGAATCGATTTCATATATTTGTGTATTTTATTCGAACAATTTAAATCACATATATTAAATTTTGATTTTTAAACTTAAAAGTGTTAAACATTCAGAATTGACTTACATCCTCTAGACTTAATATATTGGTTAGTGTAGTGTGTTTAAAAGTGGCTATGTTATCTTGCTAGGCACAGTAGTACTATAAAAAAGAAAATCTGATATAATGGGCATGACTGCAACACATAAACTACCATTTTTGTGCAAACTTAATTCATAGCAGTTATGACTGTAGACATATTGTCCACACTGGGTAACTTACTCATCAGTCGATAACATAGCTCTCAGGGCCATAAAATTTGCGGGTTGAACATTATATTGGGTGCTCCAGCTGGAACACCACGGTTTTGGGAGTGTGGTGCCATTACCATGCATATTTATATTCACAGATAATTGTACATTGTAGGTTTGTATTCTAAAATACATACACGGTGATGTAATAGATATATATATATTTTTACACAGATATAATTATTATGGTCTGGCATCATATGAATAGAATTTTTTTTTTGATAGGTAATGGGCTGAAGTCAATAAGGTGTACATACCTTATCCCTTTAGGATTTATTATGCACTATTAGGTCAACTCATGCTGTACATCATACAGAAATAATTATTATAATCTAGTATCTGATTTTATTTTTCATTTTTACTGATAATGAAATTCCTTACTTAAGAAGGTACATACCTACTAGTCCCGAACTACAATAATTTCATTTCCGTATTATATGATGTATTTGATAAACGAGTACTTTTTCATGGACAATATGAATATTTACAAGATTCAGTCAGGGTTTTCTATCCCTTTACGATAATATGTATTTATAAGCTCTTTTAATTGTATGAGACCAAGCTTCATGGTTCTTATTATGTTGTAATTCTACTACGTGTTTGGTTCCTTATTAACACACCTCTCAAAAACTAATAATATAGTTATGGTACTATCTCTTTTCTTTATTTTTTTTAATGCAACAAACAATTAGTCTGATAGTTTAATAGTATGATCTCACTACCTAGTTAAGTAAATATCTTACCACCCTTAACTAAGAGAAAAATTATGTAGGTATACTCTTCATTATCTTTTCTTGATAAGTAGTACAACTCAAATCTGTCCAATAGGAATATATGTGGCCCTAATAAAATATATTTCTCTTAAATAGATTGCATTGCAAGGAGTTGAATTCTTTTTGCTCACTTTATTTCAAAGAATGTTTCATGTGTCCATGTCTCATTAGGGATGCTTCAAAGGAAAAGAAAACAAGTAGGTTTTGCCATTTTCAACCAAATAACTTAGTAAATTTCTCAACCAAATCACCATAAAGTATCTCTCAATTCTGAATATCTGAACAACATACTAACTACTCCCTCTGAGTACCAGCCTCACTCATCAATCTAGATCACAAGATATCTCTGTGAAGTCCACCAAATTGATGCAACTCCACGCATCTTGGTTCTTATCAGGAGGGGCAATCACCCCTAGCTTCTCTTTGAGATACTCAAATGTACCTGTAGGCAAAGGCTTTGTAAATATATTTGTAATATGTTCCTTTGTAGATACATACTCCAACCTGACTTCCTTCTCATTCACCTTCTCTCTCAAGAAATGAAACTTGATTTATATATGCTTGGTCTTAGAATGGAACACTAAATTCTTAGAAATGTTTATAGCACTTGAATTATAATAGTATATAGTAGTAGGCTCATCAAAAGTAACTCTGATATCCTTCAACATTCACTTCATCCAAATCACTTGAGTACAATTGCTAGCAGCAACAATGTATTCGGCTTTTGCAATGGACAAAGATATAGCATTTTTCTTCTTACTCATCCATGAAACCAATCACTTACCCAAGAAAAATGCACCACCACAAGTACTCTTCCTGTCATCAACATCACCTACCCAATTAGCATCAGTAAAAGAACTCAGAGTGAAATTATCATCTCTAGGATACCACAAAACAAAATCAACAGTTCCTTTCAAATATCTAAAAATTATTTTTACAGCAACAACATGAGATTCCTTAGGATCAACTTGAAATCTAGCAACAAGACATACAACATCCATTATATCTGGTCCAGTCTGAGTCAAATATAACAAACCACCAATCATAGATTTGTATCTAGTCCGATTTGGTTTTAGAGAATCATCATCCTTTGTCAACTTACATCCAGTCACCATAGGTGTATCGACAGGCTTTGCATCATCTAAACCAAACTTCTTTAGCAATTCCTTCGCATACTTATATTCTTCATTTGTCCAACTAAGTAATTTGCAATCCCAAAAAGAATTGCATCTCAACCATCATAGACATATCCATCTCATTCTGCATATCATCAGCAAACTTCTTACACAAACCATCATTTCCACCAAAAATAATATCATCAACAAAAACTTCAACAATTAAGATGTTATCATTATTGTTGAGACTATGTAGCTTCGGTAAGATAATGATTGAATGAGATACTTCATTCATCTCTCATTCAATCATGTATTCTATTGATAAGACTACAAGCTAATGGTAGACATCATGATTGATTGAACTTGCTATAATCATCTTTATATGCATTTCATGTTTAAAGTATTTCTAATTTGTTATCGATTGACATATGATCGTATTTCTTATGCAGAGATTTTAGTTATATTTATTATGTTGTGAATGTGATCAGATCTGTATATCTACTATAGTTGTCATATGACAACACTAATTAGTGTTGTCATATGATAACTATAATAGTTATCTTATAAAATTGCTTTTTCTCATATACCGATCTCTATTTGATTTACATAATCGAATTATACTTACCATGTTTGGTATCGATTATCATTAATAGCATTAAGAATAAACTGATTGGTTATCGGTTAAAATGATAATTAAATTGCATTGGAAATAAACTGATTTGTTATCAGTTATGATTATGATTGAAACAACATTAGACATAAACCGATTGGGATCGGTTATTATTCTTTATGTATTGTCATTTATATAAATTGATAGTTATGGGTTTTTCTTAATGAAAAGCCACCTCTCTTGGATTGATCAAGACATGTCTTGATCAGACATGTCAAGAGACATGTCCGGTCATGGCATGCCTTGATCTTTCAAGGCTATGCCTATATATTTGCCATGAAGGATGTTGTAGTAAACATCGAAATCAATAAATGTTATCTACGACATCTGCAATATAAAAAGGAGCAGTCAATACAAACAATAAAAGATTAAATATATTCCTTAAGCATTGAAGTAATTCAATAAGAAAGTAAAAGAATATCTAAATTCTTACAACTTTAGATTTTGAACATAAATTTAAATTGCATTTACATGGTATCAGAGCTAGGTTGATCAAATCTAAGGCATTAAAATTTGAGAAGTTCAAATCAAGGATATAAACATCACATTTCCCATGGCTAATGCTACCAGATTTGAGGATAGACTTGAAGGAGGCGATAATTTCTCAGCATAAAAATTTAGAATTAAGATGATTTTAAAAGAGAATAAAGTTTAATCATCTATAAGAGTTGAATCTAAAGAACCAGATAATGAACCTGACAAATCGACATGGATTGAGGGAAATGAAAAAGCCATGAAGATCATAATCGATGGAGTGAGAAATCATATTATGCCAATAATAACAAAGCATGAGACTACCTACCATATATTCAAAGCACTCAAAAGTGCATTTGAGATAACCAATGCAAGTAGAACCTTGGCTGTATAAAGGGAAATAAATCATATAAGTATGAACAAAGGAGAGTCAATCAATGCATACTCTATGCAGATATCAGCCCTAAGGGATGAACTGGTAACACTTGGATATGAGATCCAAAGCAAAGAGCTAATGCTCATTGCTCTAGATGGGTTGCCTATTATCCAAGGCATTAGTGCAAGGGCTAAATATCTAAAATTTGAAAGTCTAAGAGCAGATTATCTTAAAAAGGAGTCAAGGTAAAATAAGAAGGGGATCAAGCAAAAGAACATAGATGAAGATCTCCATGTTCTAAATACAAAGTCCAACAAGAAAAGTAAGAAGAAACATTTCGACTTGAGAAAGGGTTATCTAAGAAAGACATCTCCCACATTCAGTACTTTAGGTGTGATCAATATGGGCACTATGCAACAAAATGTCCGGATAGAATGAAACAACAAGCTACATTTGCAAAAGTGAAAAGGGAAGAACATGACTCCAAGAAGCATGTATTTTACTCTACCCTCTCTAGCCAAGTATCCAATAAATCTAACACCTAGATCATTGATAGTGGGTCTTCAAGACACATCACTGGGTATACAAAATTATTGGATGCCATGTTAGAAGAATTTGATGAAGAAGCAACTATTGGTGATGACTCTGCACATCCAGTGAAAGGCATCAATACCTACACCATTAAGATGAAGACAGGCATGTCCCTCCAACTCACCAGAGTCCTATTCATTCTCGGCATCAAGAGGAACTTAATCTTTATATTTGCACTTGAAGATGATGGGTACAAAATAACCTTCATAAATGGTAAAGTTCTATCATGGCCACAAAACTCTTCCATCAAGAAAGTTATAACCATAGGGCATCGAAAAGGCTATTTGTACAAGGTATGTACTGAATCTAACCTAGCCCTACTTCATGAGATTGTAGATTCTAATGAAATTTGGCATAGAAGATTAGGTCATTTAAACTTTCGTGCTTTATGTTCAATGGAAAAATTAGTAATTGGTTTGCCTAAGTTAAAACAATACCATTCTGGTACATGTAATGGGTGTGCCCTAGGCAAAAGTACTAAGAGTTCCTTTCATAATAGTTCTAAGAAAACAGGAAATATTTTAGAACTAGTTCACTCTGACCTAGGTGGGCCAGTGTCTGTACCATCATTAAGATGGTTCCTTTATTATGTAATATTCATTGATGACTTCTCCAGGAAGACCTGGATCTACTTTCTTAAACATAAAGAATCTGAAGAGATCCTCAAGAGATTTAAGGAATTCAAATCCCTCTCTGAAAATTCTTCCGAAAAGAAAATAAAAATCCTAAGGACTAATAATGGGAGGGAATATATCTCAGACATTTTTGGGGAATTTTTTAAAGAAGCTAGGATTAAGAGGGAGTTCATTGTTCCTTATAACCCCCATCAAAATGGGGTTTCTGAGAGGAAAAATAGAACCATTGTAGAAGCAGCGAAAGCCATGCTTCTTGATCAAAACTTAGAAACTAATATTTGGGCAGAAGCCTCCAACATTTTTGTATACATACAAAATAGATGTCATTACTCCCACATTGAAGACAAAACTCCTAAAGAAGTTTTCACTAGGATAAAGCCCGATATCACCCACTTTAGGATATTTGGATGTCCTGTTTACTTTCATATACCTAAAGAGAAAAGAACAAAACTAGAACCCTTTGGAAGAAAATGAATCTTTGTTGGATATAGTGAAACCTCTAAAGCCTATAGAATATTTGTGCCTGGACATAGCAATATTAAACATAGTAGAAATGTAATATTTGAAGAAGACATATCCTTCAAAAGGGCTAAATAATCTATTGAGTCAGAAATCTATGCTCCATCTTCAGACCTAGAAGAGGATCCCACTCCTGAGATTCAGAGGGAGTGTTTAGAAGAAAATGAAGTACAAAATCCTCCACAATAAATCCCTAAGAATAGACCTCTATATGGGATCACAAAACACTGGAAGATGCAAGGGACTTTGCATCTCCTTCAACGACGTTTAGAGAAAGTAAGAGGCCTCGATGATTCACTAGCTATGTAGCCTTAATGAATGATCTCTCCAAATCAGAACCTCTTAAACATCAAGTTTGGAAAGATACCATGTCTGAAGAATATAAATCCATCCTAAACAATGATGTGTGGGCAATTATACCTATGCCAAAAGGGAAATCTGTTATCTCATCCAGGTGGCTATTCAAAATCAAACATGCTGCATATGGTAGCATAGAGAAATATAAAGCCAGATTTGTTGCTCAGGGATTCTCACAGAAAGAAGGAATAGACTATGATGAGACATTTTCTCTAGTTGCTAGATACACCTCTGTCAGAATAGTATTGGTCATTGCAGCAGTCAAAGATTGGAAAGTCCATCAGATGGATGTGAAAACTATTTTCTTGAATGGTAAAATTGAGGAGGAAGTCTACTTAGAACAACCAGAAGGGTTAGAGATCCACAATGCAGAGACACATGTGTGCAAATTAAAGAAAGCCCTATTTGGTCTAAAACAGGCTCCCAGGGCCTGGTATGAAAGAATTGACAACTATCTCCTGGGATTGGTATTCTCAAAGAATGATGCAAATCTTAATCTTTACTTCAAGAAACTCAGAGATGATATGTTGATATTGATCTTATATGTTGATGATCTTCTGATTACAGGAGAAGATCACCTTATTGGTCAATGTAAGAAAGACCTTGAAAGAGAGTTTGATATGAAGGATTTAGGCCTTCTACATTACTTTCTTGGATTGGAAGTTTGGCAAAAATCTGACAGTATTATGCTTAATCAAGGAAAATACACGGGTCAGTGCAAGAAGATGAGTCCACTTTTTGGCCAAAAAGTGGAAGTGTTTTCCCTGATTTTCAGATTTTGTCTCATTTGAGCTTAAATTTTGAAACACTTAGAGATTGAACCTTGGAAAAAGTCAGTAAAATAAAAGATAGCCCTTTGAGTGTAGTTTCCAAATATGTAATTTATTTTAATACCCACATAATAAAAAATAATTTTTTGAATGGAGTTCTGAAAACTATGTTTTAAAAATGCCTATTTCAGGACCATACCATGCATGTGTACGACCCACACTTTTTGACACAATTAAAATTATTCTCTCAAACCATTTTGGGAAATAGTTTGTAACACACTCAAGATTTATGATCATATTTTTTTGTATTTTTTTTTCTAAATTTTTTTTTTAATTAATTTTTTAATGGTTGTAGTTATCTTTTTAAAAATTTGACGTGTACGACCCACATAATTTGATGTAAACTTAAAATTTTTTGATTTTTTTTTTTTAAATACAAAATAATTTTGTGTAGATTGATGATATATAAACTTTTTTCCAAAATTTTTTAAAAAAAAAAGTTATTAAATTAACAAAATTAGTTAATATTTCAAATTTATGGACTCGATTTAGTATAAATTAAATGAAAAATAGTTAAAATAATAAATTTTTAAATTTAGAATCTAGACAGTTTAATCTGAAATGGGTTTTAATTTCATATAAAAATTCTTTGATTAGAGGCACATAAACTATTTTAGAAGTTCATATTTGTGCTTTCATTCATGGAGATTTGAATTTGCAGGTCCATGTCTCAGGTGTGGCCATCCCAGGCCTATCCCGAGCCTAATCCCGAGCCAAGTGGTGGGCTGTGGAATCAACTTCCATAAAACAGCCCTCATTTTCAAACAAGGGTAGCTTGTGGAAAAAAAAGAAAAATGCAATTTAGAAATAGGGGCCTGCTTTTAAACAAAACGGGGGCCCGTTTTTTAGAAATGGGCCCCTGTTTCGTTTAAAAGTGGGCCCCCATTTTAGAAAAAAATGGGGGCCCGTTTATTTTTTCTTCAGACCCTCATTACCTTTCGGCTCGAGAGCCCGAAGCATACACGGGCCCTCATTTTTTCAAAACGGGCCCCCATTTATAAGAGCATGTTTTCCAACACACGAACTTCCGTGAATTTGTGACTCATTACCTTGCACTTGCCCACACTTTAGGCATATTGAAGAGATTTGGTATGATGAACTGTAGACCCATGACTTATCCTATGGAAACTAATCTTCACAAACTAAAGGAGGCAGTAGCAGATTCCCCATTGGTAGATCCTACTTTCTACAGACATATGATTGGATCATTAATGTACCTGGTCAATACTAGACCTGATATTTGTTATCTAGTAAATGACTTGAGTCAGTTCATGTGTGAACCTAAGGAGTTTCATCTTATGGTTGTAAAACATATCATGAGATACCTTCAAGGCACTCTTAACTATGGAGTCAAGTATGAGAATGTTGGTTTGGATCTTCACGGGTTCACTGATTCAGATTGGGCTGGAAGTGTGACTAATAGGAAAAGCACCTCAGGGTGCTACTTCAGCTTGGGTCCAACCATGATATCTTGGATTAGCAAGAAATCATCTTCAGTAGCTCAGAGTTCTACAGAGGCCCAATATATCGTAGCTTCCATGGCTACATGAGAAGTTGTATGGCTACGGAAACTACTTGTGGAATTATTTGGAGAGCCACTGAAGCCTACTATAATTCATTGTGATAATTAGAGTTGTATAAAACTCTCTGTGAACCCCATATTTGATGATAGATCCAAACACATGGAGACTCCTTATCACTATGTGAGAGATATGGTGGATAGGAATGTGATTCAGTTACAGTATATCAGTACAGGAGACCAGACAGTAGACATACTGACCAAGCTTCTATCCAGAGTGAAAGTTGAACACTTCAGGAAAGGACTTGGTATGATTGAATTGTAATTTTCTTTATAATTTGTACTAATATATGAAATGTTTAATGTGTAAACCTCTTTTGTCATGTTATGACTTTATGGGCTCCACCCCTTGTGTACATTTCTAAGAGGTGACAATATTTTAGATAATGAACACTTGTACTGAACATTACAAGGTGATGATCTTGTAATGTTGATATCATTTTGACTTGATATCATCTTGACTCATGGATGTGCCATGATATGTTATGGTAGACATTATGTGACGTAATGTCAGTGCACATACCATAACCTGGATATAAGAGAACTCAATATTCTCTAATTATTCTATATCCAAGGTATCGCGTGTTATGCGATACTGATATCATGTGCTATGTGATATCTCTATATCACGAGATGATGTGATATATTTTCAGTATCACGTGTTATGTGATACATCATGTTACGAGCATATGTGACATGATCTTTTGTATTATGAGGTCATGTAATAAATTCTATGATGAGAAATGTGATGCTATATAATTAGATGATTATTTAAATGTTTACGTAGGTCTTCATTTATCTTCCTTAGCTAAGAGGGAGTGTTGAGACTATGTAGCTTTAGTAAGATAAATGATTGAATGAGAGACTTCATTCATCTCTCATATAATCATGTAATGTGTCGATAAGACTACAAGCTAATGGTAGACATTATGATTGATTGAACTTGTTATAATCATCTTTATATACATTTCATGTTTCAAGTATTTCTAATCTATTATGAATTGAGATATGATCGTATTTCTTATGTAGATATTTCAGTTATATTTCTTATGTTATGAATGTGATCGGATCTGTATATCTATTATAGTTATCATATGACAACACTAATTAGTGTTGTCAAATGATAGGTATAATAGTTAACTTATAAACTTTATTTTGCTCTTATACTAATCCTCTATTTGATTTACATAATCGAATTACACTTACCATGCTTGGTATTGATTATCATTAATAGCATTAAGAATAAACCGATTGGTTGTCAGTTAAAAAGATAATTAAATTGCATTGGAAATAAACTGATTTGTTATCGGTTATGATTATGATTGAAATAACATTAGACATAAACTGATTTGGATCGGTTATTATTCTTTATGTATCGACATTTATATAAACCGATAGTTATCGGTTTTTCTTAATGAAAAGGCATCTCTCTTGGATTGATCAAGACATGTCAAGAGACATGTCCGGTCAAGGCATGCCTTGATCTTTCAAGGCTATGCCTATATATTTTCTATGAAGGATGTTGTAGTAAATATCAAAATCAATAAATATTATCTACAACATTTGCAATATAAGAAGGAACAATCAATACAAACAGTTAAAGATTAAATATATTCCTTGAGCATTGAAGTAATTCAATATGAAAGTAAAAGAATATCTAAATTCTTACAACTTCAGATTTTGAACATAAATTTGAATTACATTTACAATTATCAATCTTGAAGTGCAAGCTACTATCAATACTACCTTTATTGAATTCAAGCTTCATCAGATAATTATCCAATCTGGCATACCAAGCTCTTGGAGCTTGCTTCAATCCATACGGTGCTTTCTTCAACCTGCAAACCATATCCTTCTAGTCTATCAACTGAAATCCATCTGGTTGCTCAATGTAGACCTCTTCTTCTAGCTCACCATTAATAAAACCTTACTTGACATCCATCTGACACTTTGAAATCGTTGTAAGCAACATAATTGTTAGAATATTTAATCTTTACTTAGCTTAGGTTTATTTGTATTTAGTTCAGGATATTCCTTTGGAATTCCTACATGTAATTTGTGCTCTAGTACATGTGTGAGGACAAGTCATTTCTTTTTATTTTCCTTTATTAAGGAATATTAGATTTCCTCCATAAGAGGATGTGGACACATGGCACACACATTTTATGAATGGTGGCATTCATAGATTTGGGAGTTACTTTGTAACTCCTCTCCTCATCTCTATTTAAGAGATGTCTCCTCTCTTATTTCTTCTTAATGACAATATTGTAAAGAGCTTCTCTCTCTCTCTCTCTCTCTCTCTCTCTCTCTCTCTCTCTCTCTCTCTCTCTCTCTCTCTCTCTCTCTCTCTCTCTCTCTCTCTCTCTCTCTCTCTCATTCATTTTAGGAATTGCCTCATTCATAATATCACAAGGGGCTTTTCTTTATTTTCCCCTTTCAAAAGTTCTTGTGCCTCCTTCTTTACATTTGGGTGATTGCTCCAAGGTTTTTTTGCATTTCTCTTGGTAACATTTACTTCATCAATAAACTTTCTTGGATTTCATTTTTCTTTCCTTGCTCTTGTATTTCCTTTCATGGTCTCAGAGCAGGTTTCTAATCCTTGTTTTAAGTTGACATTGATGAAGGTTACCATTCTGTGGAGTTCACCTTCTTGGAGGCATTCTTGAGAGGAGAAGAAGTTCTTTCTCTAATATCTTCTACTGTGTAGGTTTTTTATTTTAGATTTTAAATTTTTTTTCAAACTTGTTAACAAGTTTGCATGCAAATTTAATCTTCTTTTGATTCTAGTTTTCAAGTTCGAGTTTTGGTTTTTGGAAGGCTTGCCACCAAAACTCCATTTCTAACCTATTTAACTCGCTTTGGAAGGCTTGCCACCAAAGTTTCTAGTTTTTTATTGTGACTGGTTTGGAAGGTTTACTGCCAAACTCAGCCTCCTTAATCTGTTTGGTCCGCTTGCAGCCAAATCTGCTTTATTATTACATTGCATTCTCTATTTGTTTATAGGATCTAACATTTCCTTTACTTGCAAATATTTTTGATAAAAATAAATTTCATATTGTTTCTTCATTGAATCTCTGTGTATTTTCAAAAAAAAAAATATCAAAGTCTAACATTTTCTACAGGTTCTACCTATAAAAGGCATAAATCTCTCTGTTTGTAGTTCTACATTGTATTTCCTTTCAAATCTGAAATCTACTTTTTGTTATTACAAAATATAACTCTATTTCTGCAAATAATTCTGTAAATATTTCACATTTGCAAGCTTCATCGTCTCTGCAGATTTGTTAAATAAGGATTTGCAAGGCCTCTATTTTTTTGTTTTTTCTTCTTCATCTACTATTAACATCTGATGTCATTTCATCCGCTGTGACAACATCTCTGTAACTATTTCAGCACATTATTTTTTTTTCAACTTCTGTCTCTGTAACTATTTCTGCACATTTTTTTTCATCTTCTGCTATCGTAACGTCTCTGTAACTATTTTTGCACATATTTTTTTTCAACTTCTACTATCATAACGTCTCTGTCTCTGTTCTTTAAAACATATTTTCTCAATCTACATTATCATCTTTGTTATTTACCTATATTTTGCACTTCCTACATTCCTATAACGTTCTCCTCCTACCTCTCTTTGTAACATATTTCTTTATGCAAATAACTTGCCTCTGAAAGTACCATATTTCTTTCTCTAATAAGCATTTGACTTAGTTTGGCTTTTTCAAAGATTCTTTAAATATTTTACTTTATTTTTAAAAGGTAGTTTAATATTATATTAATTTTCATTTCATAAAGTTCTTAATTTATAATCATTGTCTTTTAATAAAATTTCTTTTTATATATAAAGAAGTTTCAAAATTTAAAGAGTTCAAAAGTAAAAAGTTTATGATTTTTTTTAAATTTTTTAATTATTATATAAAGTATTTTAATTAAGTGTTTAAATATAAATAGTTTTATTTTTTAATTGTTTAATTTCAAAATAAAGTTTATTAAAAAAAAAAATTAAGAACTTTAAATTTGTTATTAAAAATTTGAAAATAATATTCTTTCATAAAAGAAATTAATTTTTTTTTGTTATTGTTAAAAGTTATTATTCAAATTTGGTTAATTTTAATCATAGAATTTATTTTATCATTTTTTAATCAAAGGGGATAATTTTTACTAATCATTATTTTGCTATCATGTCTACTTTAATTCCTCAAATTAAGTTAAATAGTAGTAATTATCATTCATGGAAAACACATATTTCCTTTATATTTTGTTTCAAACACCTATTGGATGTTGCTACTAATAAAACCTTTGAGCCCGCTACAACTACTCCTCAAGCCGACCAAGATAGATGGAAGGTTCAAAATGAGGAAGCACTTGGTTTAATTGGTATTTCAATGGTTCCTGATTTGTATGTTTTAATTGGAAATTGTGCAAAAGCATATGAAGCTTGGGAAATTTTAAAAACAACTTATGAGAGCTCAAATGAATCCCAAAAAATTCAGCTTCAAGATCAACTTGAAGATCTCAGGCATACGGATTTTAAAACTATGGATGAATTCTTATTAAAATTTGATTCTGTTAATAGTCAATTAACTGGTTTAGGAGTTACTCTAGCTAATTTACGTTTAATTCATCTTATTCTAAAAAAATGTCTTCCTTGTCAATTTCAACAATTTATTACGAATATTCATGCTGAACTTGCTATTCCTAGCTTAGCTACTCAATTAACTTATGATATTTTTCGTAATTTATTTTGTCAAGAGGAAGCTAAATTAATTCAATTTGGTACTCTTAAAAGTAGTGAACATGCTTTTATGTCTAAAAACCAAAATCATAATAATAATTTTAGATCCAATAATAATAATCATAATCATAATAATAATCACATGTCTTCTAATTATCAATCTCATTCTAAATCCTATCATAACAATTCTCATAATAATAATCATAATAATTCATACAATAATCAAAGGAATAATTCTTAAACAAGACCCCATTACACATATTGTGGGAAAGATGGACATATTACTAATAGTTGTTTTAAGAAGAAAAATGGTAAAAAGCCCATGAACCAAAATAATCAAAATAATCAACAACATAAACCTCATTATAAGAAAGGTAATAATAATGGTAATTCATCTCGTCATGCATTTACATGTACTTATAATGTTTCTCAACCACTTGAGTGGATTATTGATTCCGGTGCATCTCAACATGTTACCTCTCATAAAGAATGTTTTGAATCTTTGCATGCTGATACTTCTAATATTCCTATTCAATTAGCTAATAATCATAGCTGCAAGTTGAAGCTATTGGTGATGTGAATGTTCCTAATGGGAAATTACATGATGTTCTTTATGTTCTTGAATTAAAATCAAACTTGATTTCAGTTCCTAAACTTTGTCAAGATTATAAGATTAACTTTTATAGGGGCATATGTTATATCATTGATCCAAAAACTAATCATTTTATTGCTACTACTAAAATGGATAGTGATAACTTATTCAAGTTCTATGAATTTTCTCCTCCAAAGTATTGTTTGCTTACTACTATTGATTTTACTATATGGCATGAAAGACTTGGCCATCTCAATTCTGATTATATTTCATTGATGCAAAAAGCAAATATGGTTGATGGATTGCCTACTATTGTTCCTTTTCAAATTGTTTGCAATGGTTGCATGAGTGGTAAAATGCATAGGGAGCCCTTTCCTCATGGTCAATCTTGGAGGGCATATACTAAATTGCATTTAGTTCATAGTGATCTCTTGGGTCCCATGGAGAATCCCTCCATCCAAGGTTCAAGGTATGCACTTACCTTTTTTGATTATTTTTCAAGGAGAACATGGATATATTTCCTTCATAGTAAGGATCAAGTGCTTGATGTGTTTACTAAATTTCATATGTTTGTAGAAAGGTAATCTGGTTCTAAAATTAAGATTCTTCATACTGACAATGGAAGAGAATATGTCAATAATGCATTTAATGCTTATTTAAAATCTTTTGGAATTAAACATGAGCTTACCATTCCTTAAACACCACAACAAAATGGTGTGGTGGAAAGGAAGCATAGGACAATTGTTGAAATGGCTAGATGTTTATTGCATGCAAAAAATATGGATTACAAGTTTTGGGCCGAAGCTATGGCTTGTGCAACTTATTTAATTAATAGAACACCTACCAAAGCCTTAAAGGATAAAACTCCTGAAGAAGTTTGGTCTGGTAGAAAGCCTAATTTGTAGAATTTAAGAATTTTTGGTTCCATAGCTTATGTTCACAAACCTAAGGAAAAAAGAAAAAAATTAGATGCTAAATCTTCTCCTTTTATTTTTGTTGGTTATGATGAAAATACTAAAGGTTATAGAGTTTACAATCCTATTACTAACAAGGTAAAAGTTGCAAGAGATGTTTGTATTGCAGAAAAAGGCATTCATGATTGTTCTAAAGTGGAGGATGATGAACTTTCTCAAAGCAAAGTTGTTCTTGTGGAGGACCAACCTCCTTCTCTTAACCCTACTCCTAATGCATCTCTTTCTATTCCTTCTAGTGATAGTGATGATGATAATAATAACTCTACTCCTCGTGACTCTTCTTCTAGTGATGAATCCATTACTTCTAAAAGAAGACCTAAATGGTTTAAATCTTTAATTCAAGATAGTGATGAATACTTAGCTAGAATGGATAGACTTCAAGCTAGAAGAGTTAATTATTGTAATTATGCTTTAATGACTACTATTATGAATTCCAATGATCCTAAAACATTTGATCAAGGTAAAAATCAACCACATTGGCAAAAAGCAATGAAGGAAGAATATGATACTTTAATTTCTAACCAAACTTGGGATTTAGTTCCCTTGCCTCATGGTAAAAATCTTGTTTCTTGCAAGTGGCTTTATAAAACCAAATTGAATGCTAATAATCAAGTTAGTAAATTTAAAGCTAGATTAGTTGCTAGAGGTTTTTCTCAAATTGAAGGCTTAGATTATACTGAAACTTTTGCTCCTGTTGCTAAAATGTCTACAATTAAACTTGTGCTTGCTTTAGCTTCTAGAATGAATTGGCCTATTCACCAAATGGATGTTAAAAGTCCTTTTCTTAATGGTGATTTACATTAGGAAATTTATATGTCTCAACCTCCTAGTTTTATTAAAGAAGGTAATGCACACTTAGTTTGTAAATTAAAGAAATCAATTTATGGATTAAAGCAATCTCCTAGGGAGTGGTATTCAAAGATTAATGCATTCTTTCTTTCTCAAGGATTTATTAGAAGTAAAAATGATCCTAACTTGTATATTAAACATAGTGAAGATGATATTATCATTATTATCTTGTATGTAGATGATTTGATTCTTACTTCAAGTTTCAACTTAATCAAAAATTTCAAATGATTGATTTAGGTCTTTTACATTATTTCTTAGGAATGCAAATTTGGCAAACCTCTAAAGGAATTTTCTTATCTCAAAGTAAATATGCTCAAGATCTCATAGATAAGTTTAACATGAACGATGCTCACCATGTTTCAATTCCTATTGAATTAGGCACTAAGTTAATGCTTGATATGCAAACTCCTCTTGTTGATCCTACTTTGTATAGACAATTAGTTGGAAGTTTGAATTATTTAACTCTTACTAGGCTGGATATTGCTTTTAGTGTTGGTTTGGTTTCAAGATTCATGTCTAAACCTCAACAAACACACTTTAAAGTTGCTAAAAGAATTTTTAAGATATATTAAAGGAACTATTAATGTAGGTTTGTTTTGTGATGCAAATTCTGATTTTACTTTAAAAGGTTTTACTGATTCCGATCTAGGAGGAGATCCCAATGATGGGAAATCTACTTGTGGTTATTATTTTTTTGTTGGTTCAGGAGCAATTTCTTGGAATAGTAAAAAGCAACAATCTACCTCTCTTACTGAAGCTGAGTACAAAGGATGCACTAATGCTTCCAAAGAAGTTTTGTGGCTTAGAAGACTACTTGAAGATTTGGGTCTACCTCAACACGAACCAACTCAATTGTATTGTGACAACCAAAGTGCCATTGCCTTGGCTAAAAATCTAGTTTTCCATGCAAGGACAAAACACATTTCTCTCCAACACCACTTTATTAGAGAACAAATTGAAGACAAGCAAGTTTCACTCCTTTATTGTAAGGGGGAAGACCAAGTTGCAAATATTTTGACCAAGCCACTTTGTAAAGAAAAGTTTCAATTTCATTGTAAAAATCTTGGATTGCAACCCATTGAAGGGTTTGATGTAAACTCCCCAAGTAAAGCTTAAGGGGGGGTGTTAGAATATTTAATCTTTACTTAGCTTAGGTTTATTTGTATTTAGTTTAGGATATTCCTTTGGAATTCCTACATGTAATTTGTCCTCTAGTACATGTGTGAGGACAAGTCATTTCTTTTTATTTTCCTTTATTAAGGAATTACTTGACATCCATCTGATACGCTTTGAAATCATTGTAAGCAACACAATGAAGAAATAATATAACAACTTCAATTCTAGATACCAAAGAAAAAGTCTCCTCAAAATCAATATCTTCCATCTGAGAATAACCCTTACAAACAAGTCTTTCTTTATTTCTAACAAATTCACCTTGCTCATTCAATTTATTCCAAAATACCCATTTAGTTCCAATTACAAACTTCTCCTTAGGTATGTGAACTAAAATACATGTATTATTCTTTTCAATCTGATTCAACTCGTCTTCCATAGATTTAACCAAACTTTCATCTTTACAAGGTTCATCAACATCTTTAGGTTTAATCTTACAAATCAAGAAATACTCATTAGCAACTCTTCTCCTAGTCATCACACCTCTATTCTTATCTCTTATCTAATTCTTTGAATGATTTAACCTTACATACCTCGGAGTCTTAGGGTTTTTATTATTTTTTTGGCTCTTGAACTCTTTCTTCTGCAATAGCTTCTCCTTCATTCTTAGGATTTTCTAGAGAAATCTAAGCTTGATTTTGGGGCTGATACTAGTGCAAGAGCACCTAGCTTCTAACCATTTTGTTGATGCAGTTTCTAGATTTTGGTGTGATAGTTCTTATTTTGGATTAGGTTGGTGAATAATGGACTACTCAAAGGTCCACATGTGTACTAGATATGCATTTGAAGGATGCTTGTCAACTAGGTTATTTGTTTGCTCAAATTTGGCCTATGAGCCCTTGTAAGCCAAAAATGGCATAAATTTGCATTTTGATGTAAAATGTCTTGTAAAGCCTTATTTGTCATTTAAGAATGTATTTTTAATGTTATGTAGTCATCCTAGGATGTTTAGGATGAGTGACAATGCATAAAATGTAAAAATGCACACTTGAGCAAAAGTTGTCATTGTTGCTTGACAACATTTTGCAACTTTTGAGCAACTTTTGCATTTTTTAGCACATTGGTGGTTAGGTAACCGATGAAGATTTGGTTAGGATCCATATGAAATATAAAATTATCTGAGAATTATTTTACATGGGTTGGAAATAGCCTTGAGGAAGTTTTAATAGATTGTGAAGACATTTTCCAGTTTTTACCTTGTAATTTTCTCATCTTTTGAGCAGCAGTCTGTACCAGATGGATTGACCTTGCTAATGTTATTTCATGAATGTTTAGTGCATGAAATTTTAGTTCTCAAAAGGTGTTTGTAATTTTTTAGTGTAGGTTTGGAGTGGGTTTTTGAAATTGCATTGCTCTTGGCCTGAGCAAGGGTTTAAGAGCCCAATTATGGTTCCAGCTTGAAATCCCTTGAGTTTTTCTCAATAACCCTTGGGACTCGCGCTATGAAACCATTGTAAAATGTAAATATGTTTTGTATGGTCCTAGAATTTGTTGAGAAGAAACTTGCCATCATTTCCTAGGCAAGCTTAGTCATAGCCTACTTAGGAAAATGATTGAAATGTTGCATATGCTTGTAGGGTTGACCAGTTGTGAAGGTGCCAAGTGTTTAGCATGAGGAAAAAATGTGTGGAAGATTCTAAGTGAAAATGTGGAGGTGTGAAAGAGTAGAGAAAGCAACAAAACCATTGGAGAAGACTACTAAGTCCCAAAACCCTCTATAAATGCCATTTTTGGGTTCCATCTAGTGGATCAAAAATTTCATCCAAAAGGGTACTCATATCACCAAATATGTTGGGAGGTTCTTTGAGTGTTTTTTGAATAATTGGCCAGAAACCCAGCAAGGTAGGGCTAATTGGGGCTCTAGGGCTACTAGGCCTAGAAAATAGGAGAAAGAGGGAACGATAAAGAAATGATGGAAAGCAAATTGAAGAAATAGTTGAATGGCATGGAAAAACCATTAGAACACCTATTACAACCCCTACAAGTACATGTTAGAGGATTGTAAAGCTTAAGGGTTGGATTTAACCTTGTGAATCTCAACCATGCTTGAAGCAACTATTGAGCACAACTTGATAGGGAGCACTCCAAGAGAGTTTGAGTGTTTTGGTTTGTTAAATGAAAAGTGAAGAATGAAAGGAGCCCACTAAAATATCACCCAACTACCTATTGAGCAAGGTGAAACTCTCTTTGAGAACCCCTCCCCATCAAAGTGGTATCAAGGCAAGCTAAGATTTGGGAAGAAGCCAGTTCATGTCAGAGACTGGGTTAGTAGGAGGAAATAGCCTCATGATGGTGACCAATGCAGTGTTATCCAAAAAGGTAGAAGACCAAGAGGAAGATAATAGACTCCTCAGGGTAATATTACAGCAATTGGAGAGTAAACTAGATGGAGTTGAAGACAAGATTGAGAAAGTGACAATCAAAGTCAATGAAGGGAAGAGTAAAGAAGTAGTAGAGGATAGCACACCTGAACTAGATCCTATTCTACCTACATAACCTTTCGTTAGAGCCATCAAAGCCTTATGAGGAAAGTCCTTAGAAGGAGTGCCACTTTTTTGTGGAAAAATGGAACCATAAGTAGTCATGGAATGCATTGAAGGATTGGGGAATCACTTTGAATGTGATGAGATTAGTGAAGCACAAAAGATGAAGGTAGCCAAATCTAGATTGAGAGGAGCAGCCTTGACTTAGTGGAAGTTCATCCAAGAGGAGAGAGAAAAGGAGGGTAAGTACCCAATAACCACTTGGAAAGGAATGCTAGCCAAGGTGAAAGAATAATATATCCCTGAAGACTATGAAATTCAATTACACAAGAGGAGAGAAAACTTGAGACAAAGAGAACTAGATGTGAGCAGCTACACTAAGGAATTTTAGAAGTTGTGTTTGAGATCTAAGGTGGTGGAAGATGAAAGCATCAAGGTAGCCAGGTACTTGAATGGCTTAAGATGGAATATACAAGATGAATTGAGTTTATTGTGTCCTAGTACTGTTCATAAGTGCTATCAATTAGAGCTTAAGGTGGAAGAGAAGAGCAAAATGAAACACGAGAAAAGTAACAGAGGTAGAGGTAGGGGAAGAGATGGAAAAGGTCATAGATGTAGCTATGGTGGAAGAAGTGTAGACCAAAGATCCCAAGGGGAATCAAAATCGGTAGAGAAAAGTGAGGGTTCTAATAGCAAGAGCATATATAGAGGAAGGGGATCTAGCAACTCTAGTAGAGGAAGGTCTAGTGGATCAGGAAGAGGGTCCTATTTCACCATAATGAAGTGCTACAATTGCCATCAACTTGGACACCCGGCCTATAGATGTCTTGAGAAGTCTTCTTCATCCCAAGGAGGTGAGAGGAGAGTAAATTATGTTTAAGAAGATGCAGAAAACATGAAGGCATCAGAAGTGAGTTTAGATTCAATGGTTGGTGAAAATCTCATGATAACAAGAGTCTTGATTAAAGAACTTGTTAAGGAGGAACCTAACCAAAGAAAATCCTTTCTTAGGATAAAATGCAAGATTATGGGAAAAGTATGTAGAGTGGTGGTGGATTCAGGTTCCACTAATAACATAGTGTCAAAAGAAGTAGTGAGTAAGCTTAACCTACAAAGAATCCCACATAGTGATCCTTATAGGGTTACTTGGCTCAACAAGGGGCAACATGTTCTTGTGAATGAACAAACTTGGGTGGAGTTCACTATAGGAGGCTACAATGATAAAATCTTGTGTGACATCTTGCCAATGGATTCTTGCCACCTACTCCTAGGTAGGCCTTGGCAGTTTCACAGAAAAGCAATACACCATGGGGAAAAGAATGCCTACACTTTTCAAAAGAATGAAATCACCTATAAAATTCAATCCATAGAAGAGAAAGAAGAGGGCAGATCAAAGGTTCCTAATGTTCTACTAGTTGGTGATAGGGAGTTCATTAACACTCTCAAGGAAGGAGAAGAAGTGGGGTTTGCAATTATAGTAAAACCAAAAGAAGAAAGCAAGGAGAATAAAGTATGCATTCCCAATGAAGTGCAACATATCCTAAATTAGTTTAAGGACACTACCAGTTATGGAACACCAGCAACCTTGCATCCTCAATGTGCCATAAGTCACCAAATTGACTTCATACCTAGAACCTCATTGCCTAATAAGGAAACCTATAAAATGACACCAGAGTAGAACAAGGAGGTAGCTATGCAAAAACAAGAACTCTTGGACAATGTTCTGATAAGGAAGAACATCAACCCATGTGCAGTTCCCTCCATTTTGGCCTAAAAGAAGGGAGGTACTTGGAGACTTTGCATTTATTCTAGAGCCATAAACTAGATTACAATCAGGTATAGATTTCCCATTCCAAGGATTGGAGATTTGATGGATTGTTTAGGAGGTTCTGAACACTTCACCAAGATAGACCTCAAGAGTGGTTATCACCAAATCAGAATCAAGGAGTGAGATGAATGGAAGACAACATTCAAGACCACAAAAGGACTTTTTGAATGGTTTGTTATGTCATTTGGACTCACAAATGCCCCTAGCACATTCATGAGACTCATGAATGAAATAATCAAGGATTATATTGGTAAATTTGTTATTGTTTATTTAGATGACATCTTGATTTTTAACAAGTTTAAAGATGAACATCTTAAGCATATAGAGATTGTATTAAATAAACTATGTGATGAGAAACTAACCATCGATTTAGAGAAATGTGAGTTTATGAAACATCAATTGATATATCTTGGGTTTGTAATCTCAAGAGCTGATTTGAAGATGGATACCTCTAAAGTGGAAGCCATAATCAGTGGGCCTACACTTAAGACAGCAAGTGAAGTGAGGAGTTTTCATGGCTTCGCACAATTCTATAGGAAGTTCATTAGAGGGTTTAGTGAGATATGTACACCCATGTTTGACACAATCAAAGGAGCAATGAAGACCAAGTTTCAATGGACAAAAGAAAAACAAAGATGATTTGATCTCTTGAAGACAAAGGTGGCTAATCAACCAGTACTAGTTCTTCCAATCTTTGACAAGCTCTTCACCATTGAATGTGATGCAAGCAATATAGCAGTTGGAGCAGTCTTAAGTCAAGACAATAGACTAGTTGCATTTTTCAGTGAGAAGCTCAATGATGCCAAGAAAAGGTATTCTTCTTATGATTTGGAGTTGTATGAACTTGTTCAATCCCTTAGGAAGTGGAGGCATTATTTTTTACCTAAAGAATTTATGGTTTATACTGATAATCAAGCTCTTAGCTTTCTCAATTCACAACAAAAGTTGAATCATAGGCATATTAAATGGGTATAGAGTATTTGAAGTTATATACCTTTACCGTTAAAGACAAGAAGGGTCAATGTAATAAAGTTGTTGATGCATTAAGTAGAAGGTTGCTAACAGTGCAGGAAGTGTCACTCAAGAGCATTGGAGTGGAAAGTTTCAAGGATTTATACCAAGATGATGAAGACTTTGCTGCTGCCTACAAGGTTTGTCAAGAGTTTAGAAATCATTTTCACAGTGAATATGCATATTACACCTTACAAGATGGTCTTTTGTTTAAAGGAGGACAACTTTGTGTACCTGAAGGGTCTATGAGAGAAAATTTGATGCAAGAGAAGCACAATGGTTTCCTAAGTGGACATTTTGGCTTAAAGAAGACTTTAGAACTTGTCCAAAGATTCTACTAATGGCCTAAGATGCAAAGGGATATCAGAAAATATGTGGAGCAATGTGTGGTTTTCCAAAGAGCCAAGGGTACCTCTTCTAATGCTGGTCTTTATCAGCCTTTACCTATCCCAAACCGACCATGGGAGTGTGTAAGTATGGATTTGTTGTTGGTTTGCCAAAGACCAAATTAGGATTTGATATCATATATGTTGTGGAAGATAGATTTAGTGAAATGGCCCATTTTATTCCAAGTAAGGTGACTCATGATGCTAGTCATATTTGTCATTTGTTTTTCAAGGAAGTCATTAGGATCCATGGCTTACCTATCAGCATAGTATCAGATAGAGATGCAAAGTTTCTTGGTCATTTTTGGAAGACTTTATGGCAAATATTGGGTACTAACTTGTCTTTTATTTCAGCCTACCATCCCCAAACACATGGAAAAATAGAGGTGATCAATAGAACACTTGGAAACCTTCTTAGGTTTTTTACAAAGGAGTATGGACAAGATTAGGATCAGATCATCAATCAAGTTGAGTTTGTCTATAATGACAGTGTGAATAGATCAACCAGTAAAAGCCCTTTTGAGATAGTTTATGGCCTTCATCCTAGAGGTGTTTTGGAACTCAGAGATGTTGGAAAGATGGGACAATAGAGTGGACATGCTATGGAAATGACTCAATCCATGCAAGAGATTCATGAGTAGGTTAGGACCAACCCTACTAGACACCTCTCATAAAATTAAAGAAAAAGTAGATGAGAAAAGAAAGGATATACAATTTGCTGTTGGGGACTTGGTCGTGGCTCATTTGAAAAAAGAAAGGCTTTAGAAAGGTGTCCCTAGTAAACTTCAGATGAGGATTATTGGACCTTCTAAGGTCTTGGCAAAGTATGGAAACAATGCCTACAAACTAGACCTACTCGAAGATATAGCTTTATCTCCCATATTCAATGTTGTAGATTTGGTGCAGTATAAGGGCATACTTCATGAGGAATGTAGCAGAGTCTCAGAGGTCTCTCAAGCACTTTCAGACCTACCCTTACCACTTGCAATCATGCCACAAGCAGAGCAAGTGTTAGATTCTAGAGTTCTAAAGAAGACAAGGCACACTGCCTATATGGAGCATTTGATCAAATGGCAGCACCTTCCAGCATCTGAGGCTACTTGGGCACCTAAAGAAGACTTTTCTAAGCTTGGAATTCACTTTTATTTGTTGCCTACAACAGTCACTTGACTTAATTTTCATTGGGGAAGTATGGTGCAGGAGCACCTAGCTTCTAACCATTTAGTTGATACACTTTCCAGATTTTGGTGTGATAGTTCTTATTTTGGATTAGGTTGGTGAATAATGGACTACTAAAAGGTCAACATGTGTGTTAGATATTCATTTGAAGGATGATTGTCAACAAAGGTTATTTGTTTTCTCAAATTTGACCTATGAGCCCTTGTAAGCCTAAAATGAAATAAATTTGCATTTTGATGTAACATGTCTTGTAAAGCCTTATTTGGCATTTAGGAACGTATTTTTAATTTTATTTAGTCATACTAGGAGGTTTAGGATGAGTGGCAATGCATAAAATGTAAAAATGCACATTTGAGCAAGAGTTGTCATTGTTGCTCGAAAACATTTTGCAACTTTTGAGAAACTTTTGCATTTTTGAGCACATCGGTGGTTAGGTAACTAATGAAGAGTTGTTTAGGATCCATATGGAATATAAAATTCTCTGAGAATGATTGTACATGGGTTAACAAGAGCCTTCAGAAAGTTTGAATAGATTGTGAAGGCATTTTCCAGTTTTTACCTTGGATTTTTCTAATCTTTTGAGTAGCAGTCTGTACTAGATGGATTGACCTTGCTACTGTTCCTTCATGAATTTTTAGTGTATCACATTTTAGTTCTTAGAAGGTGTTTGTAATTGTTTAGTGCAGGTTTGGAGTGTGTTTTTCAAATTGCATTGCTCTCGGCCTGAGCAAGGGTTTAAGAGCCTAGTTATGGTTCCAGCTTGAAATCCCTTGAGTTTTTCTCAATAACCCTTTGGACTCAAGCTATGGAACCCTTGTACAGTGTAACTATATTTTGTGTGGGTCTGGAAGTTGTTGAGAAGCAACTTGCCATCATTTCATAGGCCCAGTTAGGAAAATGATTGAAATGTTGCATATGCTTGCAAGGATGACCAGTTGTGAAGGTGCCAAGTGTTTGGCATGATAAAATAATGTGTAGAAAAGTCTAAGCGAAAAGGTGGAGGTGTGACAAAGTAGAGAATACTGGTAAGTACCAAAGCCTTCTATAAATGCCATTTTTGGGTTCCGTACCAGTACGGACATACTTGACTATCTCACCTAAAGCATCCAAAATTTTATCCAAAAGGGTACTCAAATAACCACAGGTCGAGATATAGGCATGGTAGCTAATGTCATGCCTATGATGTGTATACCTGTAGTTGCAACACAAAACACTCAATAGATCATTACAAGCATGGTTAGCAAATTTAGAACAAATAAAGATAAAACCATGGCTAATTGATCTATCACCTCCTAATAAATGCGAGTGTAGATTTGCTCTCAGATTTGGATAAGTGAATTCCAGTGACTTGACTACACCTAGATGGAGGATTAAAGATGATAATGATGCATTTAAGCTAGAAAAGAGAATGATTAAGCTACATGATTCAACAATTATGCTAGAAAATAAGCTAGATCTAAGAATGCAATTGCCCATGATAACAATACTCAAATGATATGCTAAGAGATATATGTCATTAGTAACAATGCCTAAAATGCAAATGGGATGGGATGATTATTGCGCCAAAATGAGGTCTATTTATAGGATTTCCAAGGCCAGGGGTGAGGTGGTAGGAATCAACGGTCAAGATTGAGTCTGAAGATATCAATGGTGAAATTGGAGGAGGCTGGAAAAGAGGTTGAATGAAAGGGAACATTTGTCATCTCTATAGTGACAAGTGTCAAGAAGCTTCCAAGAGAGGTTGGATGAAAGGAAACATTTGTCATCTCTATGGTGACAAGTGTCAAGAGGCTTCCAAGAGAGGGGACATGTGGCCTAAGAATATCATGTGTCTCAAGGGGAGAGTATTCACACCATAGGAGGTTAGGATAAGGAGGTTAGGATGTGCAAGCTAGGGTAGGTTAAATTAAACCCAGGGTTAGATGGAATGGGTTAGGTTTATAAGTGGTTAGGTTAGGTGGTTAGAAGTTAGGAGGCATGTGGGTAATTTGAATTTAAAAATTCAAATAATAAGAAAAGGTTAATTAATTCTCAACAACTCATAAATTGATTTGTTTTAATTAATTAAAAGATTAGAAGAAATGAATTTGAATGGGGAGGAATTAATTAATTTGAATTAATTAATCAAAGGGGATTATTGAAATGAACCTATTAAATAAATCCTTAGATTTATTAATAAGTAGATGAAAGGGGGAATTTAATCAAATTGCTGACGAATTCAATTAATCTGGGGAGGGAGATTAATTAAATAATTGCTTATTCAATTAATTATCTTCAGATCATTTTTAGGTTTATACATTTTTCCCCTCTTTGAAGCGAGGTGTGATGATGCATTGATTCAAAGAATAATCTCATTTTGATGGTGATATTGGTTTGATAGGATCCCCCAGCTCTTGATTAATAAATTTTGGTATGATGATGCCCCCTTGGGAGATCAATTGAGAGAATTGACCTTTGGATTTTTTTGAATTTTTGCGAAATTGATGTCCCAATTAGAAATGATTTGATTTCTGCAACCGTGGTTGATGAAAATGTGAGTTCTAGGATAATGGTGATGTGGTTCTTGATTATTGATAAAGCTTGATTAGTTAGATTCATAAGATTGAGATTCAGTTTGGTTTCATGAATGATACCTCCTATATAAGACAAAGATGATCAAAGCATTTGGTTTCAAGAACGATATATCCTGTATAAGACAGGATTAGAACATCTGGTTTCAGGAAAGATACATCCTGTATAAAACATGATAGAATCGATTAGGTTTGATTGATAGAATTGATAAGATTGATTGGATAAAGAGCTAGCAGTTTGTTGATATCAAGTTGCAGGAAGATTCGGATATGCTGATATTGATTCTGTTGAGAGGGTAGCATAAGATTTTTGATGGGTCGACAATATCTGGAGAGATATGAGTTATTAGTCTGATTGCGTATACACTTGTGATGATACCATGATGATTCATGTGATAGATTTAACCTTCGATAAAATGAGCATGTGGGATCCCATGCAAGAATGAAATGCAAGCTAAATGCAAATCTACAATCAGACCAATAATTGGATTATTGCGTTTTTGTCATCATTGAGCTTTTTAAATGTGGGAAGTGAGTGCAAACATTGATGGTATAATTAAACCATGATGACCTGAGCACTTCTTTCCTGGCTTTTTATATGGAAAGTTAGCACAAGCATCGAGGTATAATTAAACCGAGATGACCTAAGTGTTTCTTGCATAAAATAGGCAGTATTAATCATGGAAATACACAAATCAGAAATGTCTTCAATTATACTCCGATGACCATGTCCCAAGACAAATTTGCACATATTAATGATTAATTTTTAGATAGCAGACAAGAAAAATATCATTTTCCTTCCTTGTTCCTCTAGTCAAAGACATCCTGGAGTCACTCTGAAATCATGATAGCAAAAATCAAGATAAAAAAAGTTGAACAATCATGCTAAAATAATTATCCAAAAGATATCATCCATTGAAAAGGTGTGTGAATGTGTGTAGACTGACTTTGTGATAGTTTGATGGTTGATAATTTGATCTCGTGTTCAATGGTGGATGTGTCTTAGTTTTTTCTTGATAAAAGTTGTCTAACCATTGTTCTACCTGTTTGATTAAGCTCAAAATGATCAAGAAGTTTGCCCCCAGCTAAGTGTAGGATTTTGCCCCAAGCCTAGAAATAAAGTCATTATGATATACTCAATGATCAAAACCATAGCAAGAGATTAGCTTGGATGCCTGCGTATGTACAAAGGCTTCATGATGGATATGGACAATGCTGATTGAAAAATGAATGCAAGCAGAATGATGCATGAACTAATAGATGGAAGAGCTAGTGGACAGGTAGTGCCTATTTGTGAGATTTTAACCGTCTGTTTTTATTGTACTTTTTCTCATATTTGATTTTTTTTTGTTTGGATTTTCTACTTTTTCACTGTTTTTGATTTTTTTGCTTTTTCACTTTTTTTTTTTTTTTGCTTTTTTAGACGTAAAATTTCTTCAGATGCATGCTATTGATGGGTTTGTTGAGCTGATCTTCATCCTATGTTGATAGCTTATATGCTTCTGAACCAAATACTATTGTGACCACAAATAGACCTAACCAGTTTGGTTTAAACTTTCCTTTCTTTTCTCGATCTACCTAGTTGCGTGGATTTTCTTTTAGTACTAGTTCCCCAACTTGAAATGTTCATGGTTTGACCATGTGATTATAACTCTGGCACATTCTTTCATGATATACCTTTAAATGATCAAAGGCATTTTGTCTTTGTTCATGGATCAAATCTAACTCTTGTAATCTAGATACTTGTTGTTCTTCATCTGGGATAAGACCTTTTAATGATACGCGTAGGGAAGGTATCTCTACTTCTATTGGTAGTATTGCTTCTGATCCATAAAAAAGAGAGAAAGGTGTAGCACCTGTTGGTGTGTGGATGCTAGTATGATAGGCCCATAGAGTAGGGTTTAATTAAATATACCAATTTCTTCTAGCATCATTAATTGTCTTTTTGAGGATTTTCAGACTAGTTTTGTTTGATGCTTCTACTTGTCCATTTCCCTATGGATAGTAGGGTGTGGAGAATTTGTGTTGGATCTTGAAATTATCTCATAGCTCTTGTACTTCTTGATTCTTGATAATGGTCACCCATTATCAGTGATAATGGTCATTAGTATTCCATAGTGATAGGTGATGTAATTCAAGATAAATCCAACAATTTTTTTTCCTATAATATTTGTGAGAGGTATTGCCTCAATCCATTTTGTGAAATATTCTATAGCTACAAGGATGAATTTGTGACCATTAGATGAAGAAGGATTCATCTTTCCTACTAGATCAAGACCCCATTGGCAGAAAGGCCAAGATGTTGCCAAAGCATGAAGTTATTTTGCTAGTGCATCAATCAAATTCCCATGGATCTAACATTGTTTGCATGTTCTAGCTATCTGAAAAGAATCTCGTTCCATAGTCAGCCAATAATAGCCCAAGTGTATGAGTTTTTTTGAAAGGGTAAGACCACTTGAATGAATACCACAAATGTTGTTATGGACTTCATGTAAGGCCTTCTCAGATTCTTCTTATTCAAGATATCTTTAAAAAGTACCATCTAGACCTTGTTTAAACAGGGTATCCACGACAAGAGTGAAATGGAAGGATTGGTGAATAAAGTTTCTCTTTTGATTTTTTGATAAGTTGGGTGGTAAGGTATTATCCTACAGGTATGTGTAAGTTTGGCCGTAATGGGAGGAATCATGCCCAACAAGGTGACAGATAGTTTGGGAATCAAGACAATTATGAGCAAGGTAAAACAACTTTTCCATGAGGAATTCATAATGCTGTTGATTTTCCTGTGTCTGAAGGAGAGAAGCAAGTGTAGCCATGGCATCTGCTACTTTGTTGTCATTTCTTGGAATCTACTGGAAAGTTATTTCTACAAAGTATTTCTTGATATCATCAACCGTCTTTTTATAAGGCATCAATTTTTTGTCCTTTGTTTGATAATCATCATTGATTTGATTAATGACGAGCTGAGAGTCCCCAAAGACTTGTAGTTGTGTAATGTTCCATTCTATAGCCATTTTGATACCTTTTACGAAAGCTTCATATTCTGCTATGTTGTTGGTGCATGGAAAGCTTAATTTGTATGCTTTTGGAATTGTATGACCTTGTGGTGTGATGAATAGAATAACTGCTCCTAATCTGTGCTGTGTATATGAACCATCAAAGTATAATTGCCATGTTTTTGTGGTGACTGTTAGGATATCAGCATCAAGAAACTCAATCTATAAAGGATGATCATCTTGAAGTGGCGCCTCTGCTAGTTGGTCTGCAATGACTTGTCCTTTTATAGCTTTTCTGTCAACATACTCAATATCAAACTCACTTAGAATCATGATCCATTTTGCTAGTCATCCTGTTAATGTTGCCTTGTTGAGTAAATATTTCAATGGGTTAATTTTAGCAATCAACTCGATGGAGTGAGATAGTAGATAGTGTCGTAATTTTTGAGAAGCAAAAACCTCAGACAAGCATGCTTTTTCTGTTGGTGAATAGTTGACCTCATATCCTACTATTTTTCTACTGATACAGTAGATAGCTCATTTTTTCCCTTCATTATCCTATTGTGCAAGCAAAACTCCTAATGATGATTCAGTGGTTGATACATAGAGTAAAAATGGTTTTCCTAGAATTGGTGACACTAGGAGAGGTGGTTGCATGAGATATGCCTTGATCTTGTTGAATGTGTCCTCACATTGATGGTCCCACTTGATATGGACATTTATCTGCTAGTTGAGCAACAAATCTTCTAATTGACTAGAGTCTTCCTTGGAGTGATCTTAGTTGACTGATATTCATGGGAGATGCCATTTCCATGATTTCTTTAACCTTAGCTAGATCCACTTCGATACCTCTAGCTGAAACAATGTATCCCAATAGATTGCTTGAAGTAACACCAAAGACACATTTCTTAGGGTTTAGTCATAGGTCGTATTGTTCTAATTGATCAAAGATCTTTTCCAGTATCTCTATATGTTCTTCTCTATTGTATAATTTATCCAATATGTCATCCACATAGTCTTCCATGAATGTATGCATCATGTCATGAAATATAGTTGTCATAGCTCTTTGATATGTAGCACTTGCATTCTTTAATCCAAAAGGCTTAACATTCCAGCAGAAAGTACCCCATGGACATGTGAGAAAACATGGAGTGTCCAGCAGTTAAATCTATTATGATGTCGATGTTAGGCAAAGGAAAATAATTTTTTGGACATGCGTTATTAAGATCTATGAAGTTTGTGCATATTCTGATACTTTTATCTGGTTTTGAAACTGGAACAATGTTGGATACCCATTGAGGATAAGCTACAACTCTGATGAATCTGACATCTAATACTTTTTTTAGTTCTCCTTTGACTAGAAGGGCAATATGAGGATGCATTTTCCTTAATTTTTGTTTGACTGGTTTGACTCCTAGACTAACATTTAAGTGATGCATAATAAGCTCTAGATCCAACCTTGGCATGTCTACATAGGACCGGGCGAAATTGATTTGTTGTCGTTCGTAGAATTCCACATATTGTTGCATTTCTTGCTCAGATAGAGAAGTCGTTGGATGAAGAATCTTTGGTTGCTCTGTTGTGCCAATGTTAACTGCCTCTGTGGGTTCAATCAAAATAGATGACCTTTCTTGATAGTGCTCAGGTAAAGTGTCAAATCTCCCATCTTTCGATGCCTCGAGGAGGTTTTCACCATTAGATGTGTCCTTTCTTTTTACTTTTTCTTGATCTAATGTTGCCAAGAAATGGTTTTTAAATTACACTTGATATTATTTTCTTTATTTTCCTTTTTGCGACTAGGAGATTTGGCACCCACTTGACTGGAAGATACGTTGCTGAAATTCCTAGTGAAAATTGTTACAGGTTCAATTGTATTAAGATATACAGATATGGCATGGTCATTTGGAAAGGTGTCAATGGCGGTATGTCCTTCATTTTCCCAATCAATAAGCTCAGGGTGGATTAGAGGTAAGAGGTCTTCATGTTGGGATTTTTATAGGGTATTGAGGGTCATGATAGAAGTATCAAAGTTTTCAATATGTATGTCAATGTCTAGAACAATACTCTCATTAGAATTACCTATCATAAGAAACTCCTGATCATCCTCGGTTAAGTCCAAGTCAGCCAAATGTGATTCTAATTCAATTGAACTAGTTCCTAAAGTTTGTCCTGCATACATGTCAACTACATCGACTCCTACGTCTCCTTCAAAGCAATTTTCTTCAGCTAATTCTTTAGAGTGATAGCAATCCCATTCCCATTCATTAGAATTTGTATCACTTGCAGCTTGCAATCTATAGATTTGTTCATATAGTATTTGATTTGTTTCATCAGCTTTTGTTGTTATATCTTTTCTTCTTTCATATTCAACCTCTTCAGGATTGAGATTGAGTTCTGTCAATATTTCTATGAGATCTCCTTGACTTATATTAGCTTCTTTCTTGTTTTGATTGAGATTTAATGCTTCTTGAGAGGTTCTTTTAGTTTTTTTCTCTTGTTGATTTGAAGCTTGCTTCTTTTCCCATTTCATTTTTGCTGGTGTTTGTTGCTTAGCTAATGTTTATTCTCTTTCAATTTCCAACTATTCTTGTCTGTTTTCATATTCCTCTTGTTGTTGACTAAAAGATGTGTCTTCTAGTAAAGTAGCTTGTCCATACCCTAAGCCTGTTTTGTCTGTAGTTTGTTGAGTGTAAGGTTGGATAGGTTCTGAGGTACCTTCTTTTCTTTTTCCTATAGGACCAGTTCCAGTGTATCCCATTTTTCTGAGAATGTTAAATCCTTTTCCATACTTTTTTGTAGTTATGTGACCATTGTTGATCTTTTGTTGAAATCCGTCATCCTTGTATAGCCATTGTAGCACATATTTGTCTTTTGTTTCCTCTAATAAGGTTCCAGCGCTAACAAATGATCCACCAAATATCAGAAGATGTTTCACAATTGGTTTTTATTTAAAGTTTGATGGTTTTCCAAAGGATTTAGGAGAAAGTGGTAATTGTGATATTGAATATTCTTCGTTCCCTCAATCTCTTAGTTGCATTTTTTTTTTCCATACTTGACAAGATAGAGGCAAATGATTGTTCCTTGGATTGTGTGTTTGAAGATGATGGCTCCCTATTATGAGGAACAATGACTTCTTGAATTGGTTTAAGATTACTACAATACTGAAATGGATTTGAATCTGCTGAGATCGTGATTTCCTGCCCACTGTAGGGAAACTTTAAGCACTGATGGTATGTTGATGGAACAACTTGTATGTCATGTATCTAGGGTCTTCCCAAGAGTATGCTGTATGATAAATCTAAGTCTAGAACTTGGCATGCTGTGTCTTTCTGCAAAGGTCCCACTCTGATGGGTCGCATCACAATTCCTTTAGAGGAATGTTCTTCCTCATCATAGGCTTTAATGGTGATCTTTGTCTAGGGATCAACTGTATCTTTTGAATAACCTAGAGCACGGACAAGACTCAAAGAGAAGATGTTTAAACCAGCTCCTCCATCTATTGGGACACGTTTAACTCGCGTCTTATGAATGATGACTTCGATATGCAAGGGAGGATTATGGAGATGTTGTAGGGACATGTCATCTTCTTTAGTGAATGATAAGCAGTGAGGGGTTGCGAGGTGTCCCACCATGGTTTGGAATTGATCGATATCAAGATCTTTGGACACTGTTGTATCTACTAATGCTCATTCGAGAATTTCTTTGTATGCAGCGGAAAGCTTTAAAAGTTCTAAGATGGATATTTGTGTGGGTGTTTTCTGTAATTGATACACTAGACTATATTGTTTGATAGTGGATGATGTGTTTGTCGTAGGACCCGAAAAAACAACTTTGGCTTTGCTTCTTGTGATAGCATGAATAGGTTCTTGATTTTGCTTCTATTTAACTACAATCACATTTACCACATTATCATATGTGTGAGCATAGTTTACCTTCACTTTACCCTTACCATTATTTGTTGTTCATGATTCACCTTTCTCATAGTTTGGAAGTGGATTTTTAAAAGTTGTATGAGATTCATTTGTTGTATGTCCATCCACAGTTATTACTCCATTATCAATCAAATCTTGGATGACATGTTTCAATTGCTGACAACTATCTGTGTGATGTCCCTTGTTTCGATGGAAATTGCAATAATGGTTATCATTCCACCAAGGTGGTTTTATTTGAGGTTCATAGTTCCTTTCTTCTAGCAAAGTGATCAATTTGTTTGCGAGAAGTATCTTTAATGCTGATCCAAGGGGTTCACCAATGTTTTTAAATTGCCTTCAAAAGAAATTTTTAATAGTCGCATTTTGGTGATGGTTGTTTTGCTGAGTTGCTACTGAGTGAGTGGATAAATTAAAAACCGGTTTCTTTTGTTTCACATTGTTGTTATCCACTATTCCATCATTGATGACATTTCAATTTCTATTCCAAAACTTTGGCTTATCATTGTGATTTTTGTTATTAGTGTTGTTAGGAGGATGGACTCCTTCTTTGTATATTTTCAATTCACCTGTCTTTATCATGGCTTCCTCCATTTTGATTCCATTATCAATCATTTTTCTGAAACTTTGATTTCCTTGAATTTTTAAATAATAACTCATTTGATCATTTAAGTTGTCGATGAATATGTCCATTTTTTCGTACTCTGGCACTATAAGAGGATATCTCGAAGCTAACCATCTCCATCGTTGTAAAAATGTCATGAAAGGTTCTCCACTTTTTTGTTTGGCATTACATACCTCTAGCATTGTTATTTCATGTTGTAAGAGTATTGTGAAATAAACTTATCCACCAACTCTGAGAATGATCTCATTCTAGGTGGAAGTTTGGTGAACCATTCCATAGCTAGTCTAGTTAAGCTTTTCGGAAATAATCTCATTAAGTAGGTATCCTCATGTGAAAAATCCATACTCATTGTGTATAATTCTCATATATGATCTTGAGGGTCAGTGCTTCCATCATATTTTTTGTATCTAGGAGTTTCAAAAGCTATAGGAAATGGTATCATGTTTATATTTTTGTCAAATGGATAAGGACAAATTTCTTGAAGTGAGTATCATCTAACATTCCCTCTTTGCATATCTTGAATTTGTGTTTGCATTGTTTGTATTTGTTGTGTGAGAGTTGTGATAGGATTATCAACATGATTTGTTCTTGCATAACCATGATTTTGCACTCTAGGAGGATCTAGATCTCTTCTGGTGTTATCTCTAGTCCTTCTTGTATCTTCATTGAATTGAATGTTATTCATAATTTCTACTTCATCTTTTCTGGGTATGTAAGTTTCTTCCTTTATTCTAGTTTTACTAGGAATTGACGTGTCATTCATTTCGAGACCAAAAATATCTTCATATTGTTCATTATTAGGGGGAGGATCACTTTTCTTTTGTGTCAATTTGTTTACATCAAAATCTTGGGGGAGTGTAGCACCAGATTTTGCTAACATTAGGAAATATATTACTTTTTCTCCCTCCAATAATTTTTGCATAAATTTATCGAATTGAGGATATTTATTGATGTCTCTAATATTTTGTTCTATTATTTCTCCTTCAACTTGTATTTCATCTTCATGTTCCATGGTTATATGTTCTTTAGTTGTTTCCAATGTTTTGATTTCCATCTCTGCGATTCTTTGTCCCTGAGCTCTAGTTAGAATGGGCATACATGTGTGTTAGATATTGTGCTATAATTAGATTGTCCAAAAGTTGTTTTGATAAGTGATCAACTGTGAATGTAAATGTGAGCACGATATGACACAAAAAGATGAGTCAAGTGTTTAAAAGTATGCAAATTTTTCGATCTTCGATTTTGGAGTGCAATGATGATGATTTGATAAAAACCAAGTCCAGTAGGAACAATATATCCTATGATGTGGGACAATATTATCCTGACCAAACATTTCAGTTTCATGATAGAGGATGATAGATCATGATGAGAAACTATGTTTGAGTGATCAGTTTACCAAAGAGGGTGATAATGCACTTTGAGATGTTTAGATCTTGAACTTGTTGAGGGTGAGTACTTGAAAATCTTAAGGTGTTTATCTTTTATAGTCTAATTTTGAAAGATGATAACTTGACCAAGCAAACAAAGGAGACAATCCAAGCACAAAGTGACAAATAACTAGTGTTTATGATTACTGCAAATTGATCAAGAAAAATTGATAGATATAAAAAAGGCATGTACGACACAGCTCTGGACTGGTAGAAACTGAGACTCGTACGACAAACTATACAACCCCAAATGACAAAAGATACAAGACCATATGAAAAACTAGGATTTTCATGTGCAAAATTACAGGTTCGTATGACAATACTTTCTAAACCATACGATAAAACAGATGCCTTGTACAAAAAAGAATACTAAGCAATACAACAAATCACCAGTTTGTATGACAAACTTTTCTGAGCCATACGACAAGATAAATGCCTCATATAACAGAGAATAGGATAGAAAAATATGTTTGTTTGGTCAAATTCTGATCACTAAAGTCTGATGTTTTGCTTATGTTTTCCAGTTTTAGATGTCTAATTTTTCAATTTAGGGATGAATACACAACAAACATGTGATATGATAAGTGACCACAAGCATGGTAAACTCTAAGGAAGTTGTCTGAGTGTGTAGGGGAAAAAGTGACACTGAGCAAACATGCCCTAATCTCACTTTTAATCACACACTTGTGGAATACGAAAGAGCCTAGAGGTATCACACAATTGGCTACTTCTTTTTGTGGAAGAGAGAGCCATAGGCTACCTATTAGGATTTCTATTCCTTTGTTGCAAATGATAGATAAAATGGTGCAAGTTCAACTACTAACCCTAGAGTGCAAGTATGAACTAGTAACAAGATTGCAAGATTGAGATTAAGTGATGAAAAGCTGTAAACACAAGGACAAAAAGAGAATGCAGATGTGTACCTGAGGTTAGAATCTAAGTGGAAATGTTCGAGATGGGGGCGCATGCGCCACTAACCTAATTCTGCACCTGAAACTGCTCCTTTTGGCAACCTGAAAGTTGTCGAAAAGTGTTGAAATCTACTGTTGTCTGAGGGACCAGGGCACCTAGCGCCCCTGTCCCAGGGACCAGGGCACCCCACGCCCCTGTCCTAGGTTTCCGCTTTGCAATTTGGTGTGTTGTCCCATCTCAATCTGCTTCCGTCGGATTTGCAACTTGCGGCGTCCTTTGAATTCGGAAATCTGCACTTATATCTGAAAAGGGGTTGTAGGTGGCTATATAGGGTTTTGCCTTAGTCAAACCCCCACTTTGGTGATTTCCACCTCCATGAATAGCCAAGTTGTATAGTAAAAGTTGTGTGTGCAGACCTTGTGTGTCTGGAAGATCCTAAAATGAAAGTAAGCAAACTAGAGCAACCTAGAAAGTAAACCCAAATTGCTTGTAAATGATAATGTAAATGCTCCAAATCAAGATTGAAAGTGATCTAAAGCATGAATACAAATGATACAATGAGGCTTATGCAATGACATGAAAACAACATGAAATCATACCGAACCCCAAGGGAGGGGTACAAGCCAATCTTTAGTCGGTAATCCCCTATTGCTCTTTAATGTCTTCAAAGCCCTAAATGGATGAATGAAATTGATGAACGCTTGATGGATGGATGTTGAATGTTGTTGAAGTCTCCAAAGATCTACTCTTTCACTGCATAGAAGGTCCTTGAAACCAAAATTCTGGATCCTTTCAAATGAAGAAAGAGAGCTCTTATATATGAAACCCTAGGTCTTAATTTCAACTTTTGGCCGACCTAGAGATTGAATCTCCCACCAATTTCTTGGGGTTAAGATTTATTTTATGATTGGATTGCGCTCCTAAAATTTCAGGAAAAATGTCCGAGATCGTGTGCACTTCGGGCGCCATGGTCTCGACAACTTTTCACCGAATTTTCAGGGCCGTCGGATATGATGATTTTAGAGCGAATCCCGAAGTTACAAGTGATTTCAAGATGTTTTGACCCCCAAAATCAAGCCCCCAAGTTCAAAATAGGACCTAATTAGGGTTTTTGATTAAATGATGTATTAGAGGAATAAAATGAAAGGGGCACACTTTAATGAAAGGGCCCAACTTTATGATGTGGGAGATGATAAAATAGAACCTTAGACCTAATTAATTTAATTAATTAAGTGCTAAAGGGGAAATGCAATGCAAAATGCAAAATGCGCCAAGGCGGGTGCTAAACTAGCTGTGAAATTGTACCACTTTAACAAGTGCATACAATTTACGATGCTACATTTAGCCCCCACTTTAGCGGTCATATGAACACTACGTGCATATGCAAGCTAAAGTACAGGAAAGTAAACATTATTTGAAAAAGGATATATCCATAAGTCTATCGAACAAAGCCCCCAGCGGTATCTACAGTACACAGTTAGGAACCACACCCTACAAAACACACGTTAGATCACAAAATCACCTAATGCCTACTAAGGAAGGTGATGAAAATTCGAGGGTAGCTATATGCCCCCCCCTGTTTCGGCTTGCTAATTTTAGTGAGTTGAAACAGGGTATCATGTTTACCACTTCGAATTGTTAAAGAATATTGATGACAAATGCTCACAAGAAGATTTGATATGAGATCAAAAACTAATGGAGAATCATTTGGTAAGAAAGAGGACTAAATCTCAATTCCAACACAATAAAGAGTGTGAGGATTTGAGAGTTCTCTAACACAAGATGAAGGACGTAAATGGAAACAAAATGCAAAGAGAAGAAAAGAAAGGAAAAAAAGCATGAATACACACAGTGGTAATCCATGAGAAGAATAGTGAGAGAGAAAACATGGACTTCTCACCCCTAGATCTTGTCTAGGTGATCCATGGGAAAAAGGACATGGAAAACTAGCCCCTAGAGTCTGTCTAGGTGATCCATGTAAGGGAGGAGAGTGAGAAAGTCTAGCCTTATGCCGCTAGTTCCACTCAACCTCGTGCATGTGTGTGTAAGGGAGGTTAGAAGCACCTCATAGGAGTCTATGCCCGAGTATGCTACAACCTATATATGTATAGTACAAAAGCGTGACATCTCGCTCTAAGAGTCTGTGCTCTGGTTCCGAGAATAATCACCTTGCATAAAAGAAAAAATGGAGAAATCTCACTCTAAGAGTCTGTGCTTTGGTTTTGAGCATGACCCATTGCTCAAAAAGTGTAATGTTTATGTCATAAGCAAAGTAGAACAAGGATACCTACCTTCATCACAAAAGAAGATACCCCAAAAATGCAACAATGTCATAGATCCAAGCAAGAGAGTTTTGCACTCTTTAAGCAAGGATAAGATAGTTGAAAAGGGATATCTTGTAGTATATGTAAAGGAGATCCTTAGAGGAGAAGAGATCTTTGTACAAAAGACACCTATCCCTGAGAGGAATTGTCTAAGAAGAGAATAAGAATGCAATATTTCCTTCTTTTGCGGGGTGAAAGTGATTCTTAATGAAGGATGACGCTTTTTTTTTAACCCAATTTGGAGAGTGAATTCATTATGGATGTATTTTACCAAGTGCAAAAGAGGTTGTAGTCAAGGACTTACACCTCTTGTAAGAGAGAATCCTTGAACAAATAACAACAAATGCATACAAGGAATAACATCAAGTAATAAAGTTCACACCATCCACGAAATAGGAAAAAGTGGATCCTTAGATAAAAATAAGGAAAGATCATTGCCTCCCAAGGATAAGGACAATGAGAAGGACTTACACAATCTTCTAGGGAGAGATTTAGACATAAGCAAAATGTACTACATACTCACATGAGTTCATGCAAGCAAAACATTAGTGTATGTAAAATGCTCCTCACAAGAAGTGGGTAGGATAAGAAAGAGAATAAACATCTTCTCTCATATCTAGGAAAAGAGGATTCTAAAGAAAAGATGATCAATATTTCCACACTATTACCCCAAAGGGAAATTTTAATCATAAAAAGAAGAGATGTATGAAATCACTCTTGTCCCCATAGGAACGAGAGATAACATAGAAAATTAGGCTATTATGTTGCTTCAAAAATATGATTGCACTTGAAATTGTACCATCATGAATGACAATGAGCCCCCAGTAAATGAGCTACCAATATCACATAATGATGAGCAACATAATAGCCATTAATGTTATTTAAAGACATGATAGATTGAATGAGGTATTTGAATATGACATGCTAAATTCTCAACTATAAGTGAGATCAAAAACATGTATAAAATGATAAAACCTGAAGAAGAAAAGTCACACGAAATCTTAGAAGAGGGATGAGTGTAATTTATTAGAGCCTTATCCCTGGAGGAAAGGACTTTATGATGAATAGGAGATAAAGATTCATAAGTGGATTTAGAAATTTGAGGGGAGTTATAAAGAGGTTTGTTCATCGCCAAGATTTCCTTATGAGGGGAATGAGAGTTGATAGAAGTAGAAGATGATTTAGTTGAAGTGAGATCATTATCACTACTAAATATAGCATTCACATTGAGAGATGGTCTTTTAGATGCTTTGGTGGGCTTAGAAAGATTATATCCAAGTCCAAATGAATTTTCATGCATGTTATGTTCTAAAGGAACTTTGATTCCTTGTTCATTTGCGGCACAACCATTTCCACTATAGCCACTCTTAGCCAAAATGTGAAAACCACGACCATAACAATTAGCCATTTCAGAAAGAGAAGGTGGTTTTTCATTAGACAAAGAATCAAATTCTTCAGAATTAGAGGTGTGAGGAGAAGAAGTGGCCACAAAATTATTGCTCATAGGTTCAGGTAAGACTGATTGATCTCTAGTTTCTTCCTTCTTTTTAACTTTAAGCTCTCTAGGAGGAACCCTATACTCACCTACAAAGGTGGGATTAAAATCAAGAGATCCCCAATCGTCTTCTCTGAGAACCTTCTCAGGATCAAAAACCTTTTCATGTGTAGATTCAAGTTGAGAAGAATCTTCTTCAAGAACTTCAGACTCATCCAAAGAATTTTGATTATCAGAGGGTGATGATTCATCTATAGGTATTTTGTTTAACGAGTCATCACTAGAAGAGGAAGGCTTATAAGAACTCCCTTTGGAAGTATATGTTTGCAAACAAGCTTGAAAATTAGTATCACCTATCAAGGTATATGTCTTATTGTTATAAATAAATTTAACTTGTCTATGCAATGTAGAAGGGACAGTTTGCATACTGTGAATCCAAGGTCTCCCTAATAACAAGTTGTATGTTAGATTTCCCGACATAACATGGATAGGAGTAGGCAAAGTAATAGGTCCCACTATGATGGGTAAGGTGATAATACCTAATGAAGACTTAGCCACATTATCAAAGCCTCGAATGGGATGAGAGTCAGGCTCAATAAGGGATGTATCCACATTCATCTTATGCAATAGATTAATGCTACACACATTAAGGCCAGAACCATTATCTACCAGTGTTCATCTTATAGCAGTGTTATTTATGATAACCACAATCATCAAGGGATCATATTGATGTTGAATTTCACTAGTAGGCAATTCATCTTGAGTAAACACAATTTGAGCTTTAGGATTCATCACAGAGTTAACCAAAGATACTATATTGCTAGATGTATTAGGTGGAGGAACATTCAAATCTTTCAAGGCATCTTGTAACATTTCATGATGAGCGGAAGAAGTTTGGATCAAATCCCAAAGGGATATCTTAGCAGGGGTAGCTTTAAGTTGTTCTATGAGATCATATTCCTTATCAAGAACTTGTGAAATATGAGGAGCTTAAGGAAGAATAGGTTGGGAAGGAGGAAGTGAAGTTGGGATAACTGGAGGAGGATTAGGTTGCCTATTGTTTCTTGTGTTATAGGTATGGGCAACCGCCTTATAACTCTCTCTATTCAGTTGCTTAGCATACTCATAAGAGCTCTTAGTAGAATAACCTCCTTGCACAGTAATAATAGGTTTCTTAGGAGTGCAAAAAGAATCATTAGCATAACCACCTTGAACCACTAAGATAGGCTTATTTAAAGGTTGAGAATTTTGAGAAGGACAAGCACCTTGGATAGTGAAGAGAGGTTTGTTAGGTGTTTCATTCACATGTATCAAATTGATTGAGGATGGTTTAGAGAAATGAACAAAAGTGTTGGAAGAATTATTGATAGTCTTCTCTTGCACTAAAATCTTATCATGGATTAAATCAATTTTAGGAGGGAGACAAGGGGTAGGCATTGATGTTCTAGTAGGAAGAGTAATACTAGGAAAGGTCATATCATCCTCTATCATCAAAGGATCTACATGGGGAATAAACTCTCTAGGAGACGGATCAACATTACTCTCTAAAGTCTCACTTTTGAGAGGGAGATCTTTGAAAGAGATGTTAACCATCTTGCTTTGAACTAGGGTTTCCTTATGAGTAGAACCAAGTTGAGGAGAGGGAGATGCTTTATTTTTAGAGGGAGAATAATTGAGATTCAAGGAAGGTGAGAAACTATCAAGGGAGTTTTCAATCTTGATTTCATCCCCTTTGGCTAGGGTTTTCTCATGGGGTAGAGAATAATCTACACCTTCTTCTAATGGTTCATCCCAAATAGTGAGTTTGTTGAAAGGAATGTTTGAAGTATTGTCAATTTCGGGAGAGGAGATAACATTGTTTATTAATTCCTTATCCTTAGGAGGGAGAGCATCAATAGATGTGTTAAACTCATCCTCCTTCCTCAAAATATGTTCAATATGATCTTTAGGGGAGAGAGAATTAAGGAAATTGCTTATTATTTCATCTTCTTTCTCTAAGGGATGCTTATGGGTAAGACCAACTTTAGGAGAAGGGTAAGCATTTATCATTAATTCATCATCTCTAGTGGGAATTTTGTTGGAAAAGGAAATGCCATCACTAGGAAATGTAGGGATAATGCCATCTTCTTGCACAAAAGGATCCTCATGAAGGGAGTGTTTTTTAGGAGGAACATGAACATATGTCTCCAAAGATTCATGCTTAGGAAGGAGATCTTTGAAAGAAGTGTTCATAACCTCTTGTTGCACTAACATGCCCCCATTGGAAGGACCAACTTTAGGAGAAAATAAGTCAATGTCCATCAATACCTTTTCACTTAGAGAGGCATCATGTAGGGAAGGTGAAGTAACATTAAGAAAGGTGTTTATGATATCATTCTCTTCCTCTAGGATAGCTAAATAGGAAGGGCACATTTTAGGAGAATTGTCAAGATCACTCTTAAAGTCTTCATCCTTAGAGCATGGGAGAGTCTCAAAGGGATTGGGAGCAACTGTTTTAGGCACTAAAATGTTGTTATAGATGGGGGGAGGTTCTTTAGGAGAAGGAAAAATTGAAACAAGGGAAGCTAACCCATTATCACATCTATGAAATGAATGCATCATGACAACAATTTTCCTCTTTCAAATGATAACACATGCAAAATAGAAGGAAATGTTTAATTTTAACCAATGCAAGCACTTAGAATGTAGATTTAGAAAATGAAATTTATGATTCAAATGAGTTCCTAAATCAGATTTGAAATTATTGATCCCAATTAAGCTATCCACAAGTTCAACTTTGAATTGAAAAATTAGGGTTTTAGCAAAAATTTCCTCTAAATTTTTGAATCTTGCAAGAAATTAAAACTTGTAAATACAAATTTGAATTTGAAATAGCATAAACACTCAAATTTGAAAACATAAATCAGAATTAGAGAAGATTGGAATTCAGGTCGGGTTCACCAAAATGTGTGGGGGAAAAAGTGACACTAAGTAAACATGCCCTAATCTCACTTTCAATCACACACTTGTGGAATACGAAAGAGCCTAGAGGTATCACACAATTGGCTACTTCTTTTTGTGGAAGAGGGAGCCATGAGCTACCTATTAGGATTTCTATTCCTTTGTTGCAAATGATAGATAAAATGGTGCAAGTTCAACTACTAGCCCTAGAGTGCAAGTATGAACTAGTAACAAGATTGCAAGATTGAGATTAAGTGATGAAAAGCTGTAAACACAAGGACAAAAGGAGAATGCAGATGTGTACCTGAGGTTAAAATCTGAGTGGAAATGTTCAGGACGGGGGCGCATGCGCCACTGACCTGATTCTGCACCTGAAACTGCTCCTTTTGGCAACCTGAAAGTTGTCGAAAAGTGTTGAAAACTGCTGTTCTCTGAGGGACCAGGGCGCCCAGTGCCCCTGTCCCAGGGACTAGGGCACCTAGCACCCCTGTCCTATTAGGACCAGGGCACCCCATGCCCCTGTCCTAGGTTTCTTGTCTACAATTTGGTGTGTTGTCCCGTCTCAGTCTGCTTCCGTCGGATCTACAACTTGCGGCGTCCTTCGAATTCAAAAATCTGCACTTATATCTGAAAAGGGGTTGTAGGTGGCTATATAGGGTTTTACCTTAGTCAAACCCCCGCTTTGGTGATTTCCACCTCTACGAATAGCCAAGTTGTATAGTAAAAGTTGTGTGTGCAGACCTTGTGTGTCTGGAAGATCCTAAAATGAAAGTAAGCAAACTAGAGCAACCTAGAAAGTAAACCCTAATTGCTTGTAAATGATAATGTAAATGATCCAAATCAAGATGCAAAGTGATCTAAAGCATGAATACAAATGATACAATGAGGCTTATGCAATGACATGAAAACAACATGAAATCATACCCAACCCCAAGGGAGGGGTACAAGCCAATCTTCAGTCGGTAATCCCCTATTGCTCTTCAATGTCTTCAAAGCCCTAAATGGATGAATGAAATTGATGAATTCTTGATGGATGGATGTTGAATGTTGTTGAAGTCTCCAAAGATCTGCTCTTTCGCTACATAGAAGGTCCTTGAAACCAAAATTCCGATCCTTTCAAATCAAGAAAGAGAGCTCTTATATATGAAACCCTAGGTCTTAATTTCAACTTTTGGCTGACCTAGAGATTGAATCTCCCACCAATTTCTTGGGGTTAAGCTTTATTTTATGATTGGATTGCACTCCTAAAATTTTGGGAAAAATGTCCGGAACCGTGTGTGCTCCGGGCGCCATGGTCCTGACAACTTTTCACCAAATTTTCAGGGTCGTCGGATATGATGATTTTAGAGCAAATCCCGAAGTTACAGGTGATTTAGAGATGTTTTGACCCCCGAAATCAAGCCCCCAAGTTCAAAATAGGACCTAATTAGGGGTTTTGATTAAATGATGTATTAGAGGAATAAAATGAAAGGGGCACACTTTAATGAAAGGGCCCAACTTTATGATGTGGGAGATGATAAAATAGAACCTTAGACCTAATTAATTTAATTAATTAAGTGCTAAAGGGGAAATGCAATGCAAAATGCAAAATGTGCCAAGGCGGGTGCTAAACTAGGTGTAAAATTGTACCACTTTAGCAAGTGCGTACAATTTAGGACGCTACACTGAGAGAGAAAACCTTTTCTTGCAAACTTAGTGACACACCCAATAGCTAATCAGAATACGATCGTTGAGTCTCACGCAATGGATTCTCAACGCCGTATTATCCGACTCTAAATGCTAATGGGGGCATGATATGGCAAGTGTCTTGGGAGAGTTACTATCTCTCTTGCACAAAGATTATCACCCTTTTGGAGGTGAATTGGGTAGCTTCTAATTTAACTGGAACTAGTAAGGGATCCATTCGGCACGTCGGGGTATAATACTCAATTAAGAGGTCTCCCAGCCTTGAAAACCAAGGTTTTCTATACTCGAAGGTACAAAGGAGAGCTATTCCCGAGCACTATCGTTGACTTGATTTTCATCAAATCGCATTTATTTTATAGTGGGTTGGATTACTTGGCATTAGCCATTCCCACTTAGGTCGTTCCCCTCTCACCGGCCTTAATGGCTAAGAGTTATTAGCTCCTCGGGAGGGCACGCCTGCTAAAGATATGCACTAATGAAAGTAAAAGATGAGTCTAGCTTTCTGATCACCTAAGAAAGGTGAGAGAATACTCGCCTATCATCAAAAACAAAAAATACATGATTGTTCCTTCCTTTAGCAAAAGACAAGTGTGCCTAGAAAAATTTAAGAAATACACAAAGTTTTGTTGAATTCTTTTAAGGCAACCTGCAAAATAGATCCATTAGTAATCATGGTGTGTTTGGTTGAAATAAGTTTTTGGCTAGCATATCTTTGAAAATCATCCTACAAAACTAGTTAGGATGCCAAAAAGCTCAGAAGCAAACCAAAGTTAGCATTAATAATGATCGGATTAAAACCTAAAAACCCTAAAATGTAGTCCATTTAAAAATCCCAGAAATAGAGAGTCGTATGACATGATTTACCAGCTTGTACGACAAAACTTTAGATCTCATGAGAATGCAGAAACAGGCTCGTACAATAGAGAAATGAGGTTATACGAGTAAAGAAAGGATTATCGTGCCAACTCACAAAAAAGTTCGTACAAGCGAGCAAAGGAGCTCGTACGAGTTTCAGAATCAGACCCAAGCAGAGATGAATGTTGATGAAGCTTGAGAGACCAAACATGATAATTTTGGCCCCATGGTGGATGCCAAAATGTCGTGCCTATGAAGTGTATACCTGCAGCAGCAACACAAAACACTCAATAGATGATTACAAGCATGGTTAGCAAATTTAGAACAAATAAAGATAAAACCATGGCTAATAGATCTATCACCTCCTAATAAATGCGAGTACAGATTTGCTCTCAGATCTAGATAAGGAAATTCCAATTACTTGACTACATCTAGATGGAGGATTTAAGATGATAATGATGCATTTAAGCTAGAAAAGACAATGATTAAGCTACATGATTCAACAATTATGCTAGAAAATAAGCTAGATCTAAGAATGCAATTTCCCATGATAACAATGCTCAAATGATATCCTAAGAGATATATGCCTATAGTAATAATGCCTGAAATGCAAATGAGATGGGATGATTATTTCTCCAAAATAGGGTCTATTTATAGGATTTCCAAGGCCAGGGGTGAGGTGGCAGGAATCAACGGTCAAGATTCAGTCTGAAGATATCAATGGTGAAATTGGAGGAGGTTAGAAAAGAGGTTGGATGAAAGGGAACATTTGTCATCTCTATGGTGACAAGTGTAAAGAAGATTCAAAGAGAGGTTAGATGACAAGGAATATTTGTCACGTCTACGGTGACAAGTGTCAAGAGGCTTCCAAGAGAGGGGACATGTGGCCTAAGAATGCCATGTGTCTCAAGGTGAGAATATCCACACCATAGGAGGTTAGGATGTGCAAGCTAAGGTAGGTTTAATTAAATGAAGGGTTAGATGGAATGGGGTAGGTTTATAAGTGGTTAGGTTAGGTGCTTAGAAGTTAGGAGGCATGTGGGTAATTTGAATTTAAAAATTCAAATAATAAGAAAAGGCTAATTAATTTTGAACAACTCATAAATTGATTTGTTTTAATTAATTAGAAGATTAGAAGAAATGAATTTGAATGGGAAGGAATTAATTAATCAAAGGGGATTATTGAAATGAACCTATTAAATAAATCCTTAGATTTATTAATAAGTAGATGAAAGGGGGATTTTAATCAAATTGCTGATGAATTCAATTAAATTTGGGAGGGGGATTAATTAAATGATTGCTTATTCAATTAATTATCTTTAGACCATTTTTAGGTGTATACAGAGAATACACACATAGAGGTATAATAGAGAAGCCAAGAAGCTAGCAAGTAACCTAATAAAGAGAGTCATTTTGCTGAAGGGCAAGACTAGTTCATTGCTTATTCATTGACTATACTTACTCTGAGGAGGGCTTTCCCCCATAGCCCCTAAAGGCGAAAGGGAATAAAGCCCGAACTACAAAGTAAGGATAGAAGTTGGAGGTGGGAGTTGCTAGCCAAACTAGGCAGAACTAGATAAAGTAGTTGAGTCAATAGAACTTTCACTCACTCAGCCTTCACTTAACATCCCAAGATCTTGGGAGGTTCTTTGAGTGGTTTTTGAATAATTGCCCAAAAACTGGCAAGGTAGGGCTAATTAGGGCTCTAGGGCTACTAGGCCTAGAAAATGGGAGATAGAGGGAACAATGAAGAAATGATGGAAAGCCAATTGAAGAACCAGCTGAATGGAATGGAAACACCTTTATAACACCTATTACAGCCCCTGCAAGTACATGTTAGAGGATTGAAAATCTTAAGGGTTGGACTTACCCTTGTGAACCTCAACCATGCTTGAAGCAACTATTGAGCACAACTTGATAGGGAGCACTCCAAGAGAGTTTGAGTGTTTTGGTTTGTTAAATGACAAGTGAATAATGAAAGGAGACCACTAAAATATCACCCAACTACCTATTGAGCAAGGTCAAGCTCTCTTTGAGAACCCCTCACCATCAGATACTTATTTCCTTCATCAACCTTCACATTAGCACTTTCAACTATCTTTCTCAATCTCTTGTTATAACATCAATAGGCCTTGGTCTTAGTAAAATAATGAAGAAATATTCTTTCATCACTTCCAGAATCAAACTTCCCTAGATCTTCATCTCTTCTGATATAGCATTTACTACCAAAATTTTTGAAATATCTAACTGTAGGAACATGACCAAACTATAACTCATAAGGATTCTGATCGATATCACCTTGGATATGCACCTAATTAAAGGTATACACTGTAGTACTCCCTACTTCTCTCTAATAGACATGCAAAACATTTCCTTCAATCATCATGGTTCTAGCAGCTTCCTGAATTGTCATGTTCTTCCTTTCCATAATACCATTCTGATGAGGGGTCCATGGAGCAGATAACTTTCTCTTCACCGCATTCTCTTCACAAAAAGAATTGAACTCACCAAAGGTAAATTCAGCACCTCTGTCAGATCTCAGATATTTTAGCTTCTGACCAGTCTTTGTCTCAACCATAGCTTTGAAAATCTTGAACTTCTCTAATGCTTTAGGCATTTCCTTATAGAAAGTAACCCACATCATCCTTGAATAGACATCAATCAACAACATGAAATAATTGTCTCTGTGCAAGCTTCTCACTCTAGAGGGACCACACAAATCAGTATGCAAAAGATCCAATATCCCATTAGAAGTATATTGTTTCCTTTTGAAAGAAACTCTTGTTGCTTTCCCTAGATGACATTCCTTACATACCGGATTAGTAGGATTTACAATCTTAGGAAGATATCTCATTGCTTGGTTAGAACTTATCTTAACCATGCAGTCAAAATTTACATGACACATTCTTCTATGCCATAACTAATCGTCATCATTATGAGAAATCAAACAGCTTTTATCACCAACAATCAAGTGAAAGATATTACTCAGTGTTATGCTTACCATCAAGAGAAATAGAACCTGTGCCATGGATTATACCAGCTTTGTCATATCCAAATCTTACTACACCACCATCATACTTTTCCATACTCACAAACTTACTCTTATCACCTGTCATATGATGAGAGAAACCATTGTTAGTAACCCATTGATATTTCTCTTCAACTTTAGCATCTAAAGCTTTCTCTTCAACACTACAACTAGTAGAATTAGTAGTAATCAGATCATCTTCTTTGATAGAAATGAACACCCATTAATATCCTAAATTTCCTTTCTCAGACTCATCATCTATTACACCTTCATCAGTAGCAAAATAACAATTCTTCTGATATTTAGGCTTATAGGGCTTAAATGGCTTCTTATAAACTCTAATTGGACACCTTGAGGCAAAATGTCTTATCTTATTGCATAAAAAACATTTAAGAGCCAACTTTCATTAATACTTATCGACAACTTTAGGCAATATTCTATAGATTAGGTCTTCAATCTCTATTTCATCTTCTTCAAGCTCTCTCATCTCCTTCTCATATCTGGATACCCTTGTAGATCTTTCTCTTGAATCATATTTCTACTTCCCAGATATAATATCTTTAAATTCTGATTCAAATTTAGGAGGGACTTTGCCAAACTCACTCAACACAAAAGAAGCAATCCTTCCAATCAGCATATCTCTAGTCAAATTTCTCACAATCCAAGTCTCTTCAATAGAAACAACCTTATGCTTGTAAGAAGGAGGGAAGGATCCTAGCACCTTACCAACAATCTCAGACTCTTCCAATACTCCACCGAGATGTCTAATGTTAAACACAAGCTCATTCAATTTTTGCATAAAGGAGGTAATATTCTCATCTTTGCCCATTCTTTGCGTCTCATACTTTTCTTTCATGCTCAACAACTTAGCAACTTTCACATGGCTATCACCTTCATACAAAGTCTCTAGATTCTTCCATATCTCATGATCAGTCTACAAATCCATCACATTAGTCATCTTAGAATCAAACAAGACACTCAACAATGCTTCCTTGGCTCTAATATTGAATTCAACTTCCTTTATCTCATCCAGAGTAGTAGGACCATTCTTAGGAGCATTATATACATTCTTAGTAATCTTCCAATAGTCTTCACCAATGCATCTCAAATAGCATTCCATCTAGTTCTTCTAGAGAGTGTAATTTGTTCCATCAAATCTTGGACTATCCTTCTTAAAAGAAAAGGTTTCCATCCTATATCTCCTCAAGTAGTCAAGCTTCTTCTAGAGGATCTAGATCTAATAGAAATTGTTGACAACAATGCAACAAACTAAGAGGGGAGATAAATCAGTTTACTCACAAACTCTACATAGTTCAAACTTAAATTTGGATCTGATTATTATCAATGAAAGCATAAACCATCACCACATCAATAACACATGACACCAATATTTTTGATGTGGAAAACCCAATTAAGGGAAAAACCATTGTGGGAACCTACCCACAATGAAATAATACCCTGTTAGGAGTAAATGTAAATATCATAATGGGGAATGCACATGCATTTAGACACACTACCTAGAGCTCACTACTCAAATAAAAGAAGGGATACATCCTTGATGAAGGCTCACTACCTTACACCATTCGGACAACAATCTAGATTACATGAACTATGAGAATAGCATCTCTAAATGCCTGGTTAGACTTTTGTTTAAGAATAGATACTCAAACTCTACTCTTCACACTTTTTTACACTCTTTTGTACTTCTCCTCTGCTAATGAAAGATTAATTCAATGTTTGCACATGCAGATACATCACATGAATATTACATATATTTATACAAATCATCAACCTATATTTCAAGGTTGGGTAAACGCTCAACACAAATTACAAAATAATAACCTTGTGCACACTACAACAATGCATGCAGACCAAAACAATACTGGGTAAGACATATTCTAGATCCAAATCAATACCACAACCACAAAACACCACCAATAATTATGCCTCGATCATTTGCAACATGCTACAATCACCAAGAATGTTGCATAACACAAAGAAAACCACTGGATAAAGAAAATGATCAATAATGTACACAACAATCAATGTAGACCATCAACACAGATAGGAACCAATCTACAAACATCCACAAGCAACATGAATCACCACAAAAATAACCGCAACATCACTACTTACTAGAATCTCCATCATCATTATACCGTACCTCAAGAACACAAACTAAACTGACTGTCAAACTGAAAGATTCACTTGTGGACTTCCAAATCATGAACCATCTAAATTGAGGACACACATTAATGTCCGAAACACTCTACCAAATCCACAAACCAAGATATAGCAATTTTGAAGCAATGCAGAGCACAATCCAAGATACCAAATAAAACAAACACCAAAAGAACAAACATACTACCGCATAACACAACTCGATCAAATCATCACGCATGCCACTAAAAATTCTACTGAATCAAATAGAGATAATTATCTCTAAACCCATTAAGTTGTAATAGCTCAACTGCAACACATTAGCCAAACCAACACATCCAATCTAACTACAACACTAGAATACACAAAACAATATGTTGACATCAATGACAACACATCATTCTAGAAAACTTCTCAACAATGTCCAACAAAAACATCACATCAACTACTTGTAGTAGATTTGGTTAAGAAACTTTGTAACTCATTTGCTATCTCCCTGCTACAATCCACTCACACTAAAAATACTGTTGCACTAAATTTTCTTTTCTTCTTCGTTGACAAATATCAACTTTCTTACTCTATCACTCATCACCTTATTTTTCGCTCATACATCACTATGTTCAAACATTATATATATATATATATATAGACACACACACACACACACACACACACATATATATATATATTTATTTGTGTGTGTGTGTGTGTGTGTGTGTGCCTATAAGAATATACATCAAGTTGGAGTCAATGACACTTTCCCAAAAGATACTCCAATAGTTAGATCACACACTACAAGCATGAGAGCAAAACAAGAATAAAAACATTAAATGTGGCCTAATCCGAAATGAACATATCCTCGGATTTCCACAAGAACACACTTCTAAAGCATTACGAGCATGATCCAACACATCATAAAGTGAGTTAAAGACATAAATAATGGATCATCAAAGAATTATCATTAGATATTAAAAACAATAGGAAAATGAAACTCGTAGAACTGTCAATCATTGCACAACTGAATGTATTTATAGAGCACAACATCTGGAGCATGACTTCTAGAGCATCAAAACTAGAATACAACAATCTCAAGTAATGACCACGAACATATAAAAAATGTGCTATCATATCTGCAATGAGACAACAATGCGGAGCATTGCAATTCTAAAAAGTGTCAACTGAATACCACCAGACTACATTATTATTAAAGAATATAGATCTAGAGCATGAAACCAATTACCACAACCAACACCAAAACTTAGACACTATGAGAAACATAACCACATACTTATACTACACGATTCTGAAGAAATTGTCTACCAAAAGAGTAATACCAACAACATACTTACAACCACTGCTGACCATCTTTCATACATATATACATATCTTTCATTGTTCTTCATTGCCTATACTCTACACACTCAGCATACACTACATACTGCAATATCTAGACCAATCTGGATTATCAAAATTGACATCATTGACAACCAATCAAGTATTTCAAACATGACCTCAAATCTGGTTTCTTTCATTGCTCCCACTCAAATCTAAAAAATCCCTACCAATTTATAGAAATGAATGGCTCTGATACCAATTGTTAGGTTTTAGGTGGATCCCAAAAAAAAAAAATTAACAATTATACGTAGATTTGAATACAAAACACAAATAATGCAGAGATTTAACGTGGTTCACCCAAGGTGGGCTACATCCATAGAACTCAACCATCCAATCTTTTCTTATTATTTAATTAAACAATACACCACCATTACCAATCTTTTTTCATTCCAAATGCTTATAATGTAACTTTTTAGGACAACAGATAGGCCAACACACTGGGGTAAAGAAATAAGACAAATTAATCACTAGATTTCTATTGGTCTACGTATCAATGTGGGACGTAAACTTGTGAAAGGTGTCAAGGTTGCATGCCACAAATGGGTGAAAGTCATGAGATGAGTGGCTATTAATGCATCTATGAAAATAAACCTACAACAAATCAAAATAACTCTAGAGTTGATAGGAACTGTCACTTCCTGGTGACAGTACGACATTAATCTGTGATAACAACAGTTTATTACAGAATATAAATCTGTCTTAATGATAAATCATATTAGTTGAAATTCCAGAGTATTAACCAATCTGTAATAACATAAAGTGCTTAATCGATTTGCAATAGTAATAATGTAATATTAATCACTCTTAATTATTGAAATAAAATAGAAAACAATAAAAATTAAATCACATGTTACTAAAATAAAATTACAGAAATCAAAAGTCACCAAGTGCCCTATGAAGTGGGCCTTGCCTGCACCTGGTGATGAAACGAGAACTTCTCTTCTACACTGAACTAATCATGCAAATATTATTTATTAGACAATGGAGTTTTGAGATCAAAATCTTCATACAATAATCTTCTTTCGAGCTGAGATATATAGATCAAGCTTATAACAATAGCTGGATAAAATAAGATAGTTTTGATTTTTCCATCCTAACAAAATAACAGTGTACATACAACCTTGGTCGTTGGCCACATATTAAAATCGTTTCTGTTACAACAACAGGCAAAAATAGGAAAATACGCAGATTTTGGTTTCTTCGAAAAGTTAGAAAGTGCTTCCTCTACCACACATTCATTTCCTCAATTAGCAATCAACGTTTCCACTTGAAGAAGTCACAAATTAAGCTAGAAAAGAGATTAAATCTATATGACTGAATATTGTTCGACAAGAAATTAATGTGGCAGCAATAGAAGTTGTTAGCTGCAATCATGAAAGCCCACCGTGGAATGCTTGTCATACGCTAAGATGGTGATGGTGTATGTCTGATATACTAACCCTATAATTATCTTAAAATAATAAAATTGTAGAATGATGACAATCCATGGGACAATACTAAGTGATTGGAAGGCTCTTGCATAGAAGGTGGCAGGAAGATTATAGAAAGTCTACGTTCTTCTCCATGTTGAAAAATATATTTTCTAAGGGTTGAAATAACAATGCTCATTAATAAATACAATCAATAATCAATATTCATAATTTAATCTCAAAACTATATTAATTATCTCTTGTATATATGAAACCATATGAAACCATATGCAACATAATGGCAACAAAATGCTATGATATAGAACGGAATTGGAATGTTTGAATGAATATGGAGGTGCATGAAATAGATCAGAATATGGCATAAAATGAGCCATAATTTTCTCTCATCATTCCTCCAACTTAGCATATTGCACGTCCTCGTGCAATCATTATGATCAAAAGGTTTTTTATTTGAATGGTAACTTTTTGGATCGATAGCTTTGGTCGTCTTCTTTAGCCTTGGCTACTATACCTAATCATATTTTTCATCAACCCCTCTTCATAAAAAGCATCATGGATTTACTTTCAATTATTTTTCACCATCTCTTCATAAAAAGTTTCATGTTTTTTCTTTAATTTTCAACCTTATAGTCTTCTTTCAAGCTTTCAATTTATTCAATCCTCCTCCGATGTTCATTTTTCCTCCATTTTTCTTTTTCATTTTCAATTTCTCTTAATTTTCTTTTTACACTTTTCACTTATTTTATTTTTATTTATTATGCACAACATCAATTTTTTAGATGCTATATATAGGAGGTATCATGAAAATTTTATATCCACATTCAGCTATGTGAAATGGGTAAAATGAAATGATAGCCAACAAAAAAGATAAGGAATATGAAGTGCTCATGCTGGGTGAACTATGAAGGGGTGGTAAAGGATAAAGTGAAATAATGGATGAAAAGATATGTAATAAGGATGGTATACCTCCCCCCAACTTAAAGCTTTGACCGTCCTCGGGAAACAAGGAGATGATAGGAATAGATGTTGCATATATAAATAATATAATAAGCAATATTAATAAAGTGAAGAGATAAAATACTGAAAAATAAAACTGATTGTTTTAGCAACTTGCATGTCCAGTTATGCCAAGGTATGGTAGGCAAAAGAACTTAACAACTATGAACCGCTAGCAAGGAAAGAACCAAAAATTTTGACTGGTACTACAACTTGATGAAATATCTCCATTTGATTGAAGCATTACATACCAAATTGATGCGAGTTGAATCCACTTGCCATAACACTTGAACTGAATCTATAGCACTTTCTATAGGTGATCAATGTCATGAGAACCACCAAAAACCAAGGCATAGCTACAAGTGAATGACAAGAGATGCTAGAAACACTCAAAGAGTGAAACAACCATAGAAGTGCATGAGTGTGCCTCAAAAAGAATTAGCTCAAAGGAAGAACACCATTATTGCATTTTTCTTTTTTCTTTTCATTTTTTTTCATTATTTTTTTTTTCATTTTCATTTTTGATAATGACAAGTGATCATTGGCAAGCCATTTTTCAATCATGCACAACTTAGTGGCACTATAAAAAAATAGATTTTCGTCACTAAGAATTTATTTCAACTACAATCTGCAAAAACTGGTTTACAAATTGTAGTTGTCTAACAACTCTTGAAGGTTTTCATTGTTAGAACTTATTGCTTTCTTTCATTTTTTTCATTTTTTTTTTCCTTTCAAAAACTACATATAATGACCACAAAATATGAAACTCTCATATGGATGTTGAAGTGAGCCCATCCAAAACTTTGAGTTCCTTTTGAAGCCCTCATGAATTAAGAAATATACCTTCACAAAGATTGACCATGCATATTCTTATAGCATGATTTCTACAAAAATTATTAATCTCATTTATCTCATACCACCATATCTAAAAGCTAAATGCAAAACTTTGTAATACATGTCCAATCACTTGGTTAAAATAATTACTTACAAGAGAAGCAATCCACCAAAGAAAAGGCTATGTCAAGAAAGACCAATGGATTCTCTCAACTTATCCATATATCATTATATGGGTGGATGAATCAATCATTATGATAAAGTCTACACATTTGCATTAGAATATGGACAAGCTCCTTGTAAGGCCTCTAACTGTTTTCAAGTTATCTCTAGGTGTGTGGCTTGTGAAAAATTTGCCAAGAACATGGTACTGCAAGATCCATAATTACACCAAGTTACATCTTGCCCTCCACGTGGTCTAGAATAAAGGATGGTGAAATAGAAAATTTGTGTCTATTAATGTGAAATACTTTGGCACAAAAATCCTCTTGTGATCTACAAGAGTGAAGCACAAAAGAAACTTTATTTTGACCATCTAGTGATAAACTCCAAGAAAGTGTGTCTTAGATACCCATATAGAGAAGCATCATTAAACTAGTACGGGTGTAAAAAGGCTGAGTAACCATAGTAAGAAACACATAACAACATTCTCAAGACCAAGAATATCAAGTATAGTAATGTAAAATATCATCTATTTAATAACTCCACCGTCAATAACTAATGTATTAATAAGAAGGGCAAAGTTAGTAATATGAACAAATACTTGAGAATAAGAAAATGGATAAACTACAATTAATTCTTGTGTAAAAATAATATAAATGAAATGACAAGACACACAAGAATGCATACCTTGATTTAGTCTAGAGCTCACTCATGAGGTTTTATTACAGGCACCAATGAAACACACAATGAAAACATTACCAAGAATTTACAAATGATTTATAAAATTAAAGGGATTTCCCCCCTACAAACTCGGTTTTTCAAAATAAAACACCCAATAAGGATACATTACGAGTGTATAGTATTTGTATGATTAGTCATGTGGAAGGGCTAGTGAAAGTACGTAGGGTAGCTACATTTTTCTTGATTAGGCTTGCCTTCATAGTCTCACCTCATCTCAATTCAGCATCCTAATTTGGTATGAGTTGGGATGATTTGAGATCTCTGACCAAACAACAAATAACTTATGATGGGTGGGTCCTGGACAAACTCATGTAATCATAAGATGGAGAGGATGTTTCTCTTGATTGACACCTCTTGAAAGGATCAAATGAGCGGGTATGGTGGAGAGACACATGGTATGCATAGGAATAGAGGAAATATTAAGGGTGATTTGTTGTGATAGTTGTAGCATGCCACATATTGATGAAAAATTTACAAAAGAGAGCAAAAATGTGTGCAATAACTCAAATGAAATCCTACAAGGTAATACACATATTTGATATGATGAGTTGGATGATATAATATTTATTAAACTACCTAATGGCTGGTCATGGTGATATATGGCGAGTGACTAGAAATAAGAGTGGGTAGTGGTGAATGATACATTGGGTTCTGCCTACTTCTAGAATTTTGAAAAAGTGTGAGTGATGGACATGCCAATCATGCTCAAATCAATAAAATGATAGATTTCTTTTCTAAGGAAGGTGACAGAAAAAAGAAAGGCAAACATACTTTCCTCTGGCCATAGTCTGGTGATGCATTTTACAAAAATTGTGCTAGGGAGAGAATTTACGAAGACTTGCCATTCATATAGGATTAATATCAATGTCAAATTAATGTTCTTGGTAGTACTACTATATATGGGTGTGAATAAAGCCAAGGCCAACAAACTATGTAAAATGTTGTTCAAGTATGTATTTCTAGGGGAAATTGATATAGTCCAAGCTAATGTGGATGACAACCTACTGATTCCACTACCCCAAAATTACTACATGTCTAAGGACTATGGTAGATAAATGAGGAAATTATCTGTTGTCTACACCCTAGAATTGAAAATGGTGGAGATGGTGGAGATATGATGGGAGGAGATGGAGTGGAGCATTTTTTTCTTCTTTGTTTGGCTGAAATAATGTCAGGTCTACAAGATGAATGGGTTAAAGAATTTGTGGAACTGTAAGGACAAGTAGTGGAAGAAGGGAGTGAGGATGATGAGGATTGGCAATTTCATCTTGGTGAAGAATGGGTGGAGAGTGACGATCGTGAGATTGAAGAAATGGTGAAGAGTCCTGCCCATGACACATGTTGAATTGAGTGCCCAATGGTAGCTAGAATGCTCATGATAGAGAAAATGAGAGAAAATAAAGAAGCCTAACCTTGGGTGGTGGTTTTCATCTACTAGATTGCATCATTCAAAATATGGTAATATTTGTATATGTTAGTTTATACTATCACCATTTTCTTTTGGGTGACAAATATAGAAGATAGTAGATATTTTCCACTAGTTCTCTAAACATAGAGTATATATAAGATTACAGTAGGGATATGTGTTGTCTGCAAATGGGGCTAAGGAAGGACGATAGGTTTGGGGATATATACATCATTTTTCTATTGTATAGGTGGGATTAGAATATCTCAACAATGGACACATGCCATCTATGATGTAATTATCAAAATTGTAATATCATTTTTGATGATCAATATAATGAGTATTTTCCCTTATCAAATATTATCTTATCAAAAATAAACAAATTAGTTTTTTATTAAGGAAAAAGCGGGTTTTACAGGGACCCAAAACGATAGAGTTACAGGCTAAATGAAAATAAACATCCAAAGTCCACAAAAATAGAAAGGCTGTCACACAGACAAAAAGGATAGTAGACCAATCCAAAAGACATCAAAAAGCTAAAACCAGAGAAACATTAACCTAAGGACTTTAAATTCTTTGCAATCTTAGTTTCAAGGATATTCATCTCTTGAGCTGCCTTCTTCAGGTCCTGGAACTCCTGAATGGAAGACTCTGCCTTTCTCTTAAGGTTGTCTATGGTTCTCTTAGAGGGACAAGAATCCTCTTTCTAGTCTTTTTCTCTATCAGCATCCAGGTCCATGATCAAGGAACCTTGCTAGGATTTATCCAACTTATCCACCAATGTACTCATAGTGGTCGAAGAGTTCTTCACAATTTTATGGCTTTTCTTCATAATGGCATTCATTGTTTCCTTGATTTTACCAATTTCCCCTTTGAGCTGCATGGTATTTTTCTCATTTTCCTTTTTCATTTTTTCCATTAGTTCTATGGTTCTTTGGAGACATTGTACCATCGAAAGCTTCTCTTCTTTAGACCACATTTCCCCTTCAGTATTCTGAGGCTGCCTTTTTTCTATCAATCCATCCAGTTTGCTAGACACCACCTTGTTCTTTAAATTAATGTCTTTTATTTTATGAAAAACCAATTTAAAAACCCTAAATAAATCCACAACACCATTTCTAGCGATTGCCAGAATATCATTTGGAAATTCCTAGTCTGGTTTTAAATAATGGTCTTCAGGATTAAGGTCTTTGGGAAGTCTAGGCCTATTCTCTCTATCACTGGTAGGGTGAGAAGAGTGGGGTCCTTCAGAGGGATTAGAGGTATCATAGGAGTCTTCCGATGAGTCCTCAGAGTAAGAAACTAGCTTCTTCTTAGGAGGGGCCTTCGCATTTTATTTAGCTTTAGAAAGGGTTTTCGCAGAGAGATCTTTTTTACCTAAAGGCTTCCTCACAATGGTTTTCTTAGGCACCTTCTTAAAGGGGGGAGTATTTTCCTCATCCCAATCAGAATTGCCATAAAAAAAAACTAGGTTTAGTATCATACCCTTCTGAGGCTGGGGTCAAAATGGGATTAGATGGAGCTAGCATATAAGCAAAGTGCTCATGAATAAGCTGAATGAGAATGACATGTAGGATAGGGTAATTCCTAGGGCTATTACGATGTTCTTGAAGATAATGTTTCAAAGAGCACAACAAGTAGTAGGGAAAAGAAATTCTAACCTTGTGTCGGAAGTGGTTGAGAAGGACAAAATGGTAGCCATAGACTCTGATAAATCTATCGTCCATGGTAATGTATTCCATTACAACCTCGAGCACTTCCCTCCAGAGCTTCTTAATGGTACCAACCTCAAAATTGTTGTTTGAAACTTTAACAAGTGCTTCCCTTTCCTCGATGGTTTTAAAAAATTTGATAACCGCTTCGTCAGAGATCTTTTTGTCAGGAAAGAACTTCATCCCCTTTGTAGAAAGGCTCGTTACTTCCCTGATAAGATTCTCATCTATCTTCACTTTTCTCCCAGAGAGAACAATTCCTTCCTCCTTCCAATTTTTGACAAAATACTTTAGAATATTAGGTTTAGTGCAATGAAGTTTCTCAAGGAAAGGTCTCATTCCTCCTCTATCAATTTGCCTCCAAACCTTTTGGTTTTTCTTGTGCTTCTCGCAAAATAAATAAGTTAGTTAAACTAAACTAGTGACTCTTGACATTTTGTGGTTCTTTTATAAATTTTCTCCAACTACATTATTTTTAAACTTATTTGTTACTTCAAATTCTATTATTTTATAGATGAATTTTCCATTAAAATCTTATGTTTAAAATATTAAGCCAAAAATTTATGATTCTTTTAGTATTTATAGATGGCATGTCCCTATTGTTAGTTTTTTATGGTTGTCTCTTTATGTTAGATGATGAAGGAATCGCTTAATGAGTCTATTATTATCTCCAAATATTTTTTACTTTAATTGTCAACCTCTAATGTTCTTATATGGGTCCCCTCCCCCCATCAGGTTAACCTATTATTAGCCCTTTTTCTAGCTTATAGGAATGACAAATAAGATGAAAAGTTGATGTTGTTTTAATTTCTTCAGATTCTATATGCAGTTCAAGAAATTGTAATTTTAATAATAATGAATAATAAATCAAAACTGTTAACCATTGACATTTTTGAGTTTTATGACAATTTTTCCGTTATAAATTTATCATCACACTTATTTGATACTTTAAACTTTATCAATTTTTAAACAGCACTTACCTTCAAATATTATAAAAATAATTTCTCTTACTTTTAAATACTAAAATATGACTAGTTAACCTTACATTTTAAGATCCCTACTTCAAATTAAATACTAAGTATAATTTAATATATGAAAAAGTCCATCCATTATAAATAAATAAAAAATGAAATGCACAAAAACTATATTTTAATATGTTATAGGTATTAATAAGTTAAACGCATTTTACAGAAACCTTCACTTTAGAACTCACTATGACCATTACATTCAATTTGTAAATACATCAATTCGATGAAACTTTTTCAATATAAATTTATCTTCTTTTGAAAAGGATTGGATGTTGGCAAATACAATGAATACACACCATTACCTAATAATATAACATCAATTTCTAAGATTCCAAATTCACATTTAATACCTATGCATAATTATATATTAAAGACTCCATTCATTCAAAATTACACACAAAAAAGAAACAATAAAAATATTTTAATATATTATATTCCAATGTAAAAGTTACATATAATCTATGAAAAAACATAACTGTAATACTTGATGGAAAACGGAAATCTAATAATTTTCCTTCTCTCTAGTTTCTTGAGGCATATCTATGAAAAGCAAAGTAGATCTCTTAGGAGTTGCATTTTTTTCTTAATTAGTTTGATACTAACCAAAGTTAATTTAACATATATTTATTTTCTTTCTGCATAGCAAAAAAAATATATTCACCACTTTTCGTTCCCTTTAGACATAACTCTTTCACATGGAATATATTTTAGTTATATGATATACTATTTTCATTTATACAAATAATGAAATATTTTTTTCTATGACTAATAGAATATATAAATCATATTTATGTGTTAAAGTATAAGTTGTGAGAAGTGTAATTTGGGATGGAGAAACATAGGATAATGAAAAAATGAGTTTTGCAATAAAATTCTAGTTCTTCAAAATTGTTTCTATTGTAGTTAAACTACTTATAAGTGTGGCTTTGAGCTAGATAATGAAGGAATCACTTGACTATTTCATCACATTCTTAAAATATTTTTAACATTCGTTGTAAACCTATAAGATTTTTATATGGGTTCCTTCTTACCATCAAATTAAGCTATTATTAGTCATTTATTCAACCTATGAAGTTGATAAATAAAACCATAAATTAATGATGTTTCATATTTTTAAGACCTTGTACATACTTCAAGAAATTTCCATTTTAACATATAATAACTTAGGCAAAATTATTCACTCTTCACATTTTGTGGTTCTTTTATAAATTTCTTCCCATAACTTTATTTTCACACTTATTTGCTACATCAAATTCTATTAGTTCATAGATGAAATTTCTCTTAAGAAAATATGTAAATAATTTGTTATGTTTTTTAAGTATTTGGAGATAGCATGTCCCTATTGTCAACTACTTATGGTTGTCTCTTTGTGTTACTTGATAAAATTATTATGTGCTTTAAATATTTTTAACTTTGATTGTGAATCTATAATTTTCTAATATGGGTCCCTTCTCACCATCATGTTAACATGTTATTAGACCTTTTTTTCCATCTTATAGACATGACAAATAAGACTGAAAAATCATGACGTTTCCATTTCTTCAAAGTCTAATTACGTACTTCAAAAAAAAATAAAAAATATTTATAAGTTGTTAAACCAAACTATTGACTTTTGATGTTTTTTATTGTACCACAAATTTTTTCCCATAATTTTATTTTGACAATTATTTAATACTTTAAACCCTTATTAGTTTCGAAATGACATTTACCTTAAACTATTATGCAAAGTATTTCTTATATTTTAAAATATTAAAATATGACTAACTCACTTTTATAGATTAACCTCACCTTCTAAGATCCCAACTACAAATTTGATACTGAATATAATTTAATATATACAAAAGTCCATCCACTGAAAATAAATAGAGAATAAATGAACAAAGACTATATTTTAGCATGCTGTAGGCATGAAAAACTTAAAGGCAACTCACAGGAAGCTTCGCTTTAGAACTCAGTACGACAGTATTACATGCATTCTGCAAATACATAAATTTCGGGAAAATCTTTAAATATAAATTTATCTTCCTTCGAAAAGCACTGAAAGGAGGCCAATACAATGAATACACACTGTTACCGAATTTAGGGTCGGCTTATAAATCATGTGAAAAAACAAAGTTTCTGTACAATTGGTATCTTGCGACGGCCATAATGAGTACTCTAACACCCAACGAAGCTCGTTGTTTGAATGCAATTGCCCACTTTTTGCTTGATGATCACGATGAATTCTCCGATGGGACGACGAATTCTCCGATACCAACGGATGCTAATGTTTGTGGGGAGAATCGGGAAAGGCATTACAGGGGAGTGAGGTTCGTCAAGGCTCGCCGGAAATATGCTGCAGAGATTCGAAACCCTAAAAAGAAGGGTTCCAGACTTTGGCTTGGCACCTTCAGTACAGCTGAAGAAGCTGCAACAGCATATGACCGTGCGGCTTTCCAACTTCGCGGTTCAAAGGCTATTCTCAACTTCCCTATCAACGCTCAGTTCGGACGGTATGAGGATCCTTTCCTCAGTCCTTCTTTTCGGACAGAATATCAGAGGGGTAGGAAAAGGAAAGATGAATCTGATTTATCCCACGACAATAGGATGGAGTGACCCAGAAGTGTATTAGAAATTGTGCAGTCCTCCATGAATAAGAAATAAATTTTGTTCATACTTTTTTTTGTTGATGTAATGCACAACTGTAACTCCACAGGTTGAATTAAGTGTCAGAATTTGTAGAATTGTTATCATCAGTTAGTTTGATGTCGAAAGCAATTTCAGTTAGGTCTGTAAACAATTGTCCGTCTTGTTATCTTTGTTGGGTTTCTGGGCCAACTGAGGAAATTGTTATACTGTCTGATATAGAAGACCTTCCTCTGCATAAACGGTGCAATAAATGTAATATCTTTTAGGCTAAAGTGTATAAAGTTTTGTTTTCACTGTAAAGTGTGATTCAAGTGATTGATCTTCTCTCGATAGACTGCATGTTGCAGATTGTATGATTTCTTTGTGGAAAATTACAAATACAAATTGATATGTGTTTCAGAAACGCAAATGAAAAGTTTCAGTTATTATTTGCTCAAAGTTAAAGAAAAGTTGAGAGATAAGCTTAAGAATTTTGGTGCATTTTAGTTATTGGTACTTTAAACGGTATGATGAGTGAACACCTTAGTTTGGTTACAAGGAACTTTCATCTACGTTTGAAAACTTAGCATTGACAATTTAGTACTTACACAAGAGGAGCAAAGGAGAGAGCATCTGGGTAGTTTATTTTAGGCTACAAATTTACTATTAATGGGCAAGTACAAGAAGCCATTCAAAAGAAAGCGATGAAAAAATTATACAGGTGGTTAAATTTGTGAGAAAAGATAGAAAGATATAAACACATCATTTAAGTCAAATTTCAATCGTGTTTCATGTACTAAATTTTGGCATTTTGTATGAATGTCAAAAAATAAATTTAATGGATCTAAAAATATTAATAGGAATATATCATTGTTAATGGTAAGCATAAGATAAATGGTGAAGTTATTTCTTTTATTTGATTCTCTTTCTTACAATGGTTGGTTATATATCCAATAATATTTAGTCATAGGTCATGCAATGGAGATTGCTTTTATGTCTTTATGACAAAAGTTATGGTAGTAAGATTTATCTAGGAGATGATAGGTTTCATGATATAATATCTTCATGTAATGTTTTTGATTAAGATAAATGAGTTTTACAAGGCCTCGAAACCCAAATGCAACATAAAAAAATAAAATCAATAGCGAATCAGAGTCTAAACAACATTCAAATAGCTACAAAAATAGGGGATACACCCCACAACTCCTAATAGTAAACAATGAGAATAGAGAAAAACATAAACTAGCCAAAAAAAAATGCTAACAAAGACCTTTCATGAAATCCGCATTTTTCTAGATTATTTTCTTGTTAATATCTTTGAGCTCCTCCATGATGAATCTCAAGATGCTCCTCTCCTAGTTCTTGCATCTAGTCCTGGTAGAAGTACTAGTAAAAGTTGGCATATTCTTGTCCTTTATATTTATCTCCACACTCTTCTTACTCGACTTGGTGGTTGAAGTTGAAACGTTACTTAAGGGCTGGGCTCTCTAGATCGCAATTGTCTCATTAACCCTTTTGAGGCCTTCTGCACTATTCTTCATAGCCTCTTTTCTTATTTCAAACAATCCCCTGAGGCTACATGTTAATTTCTCCATACTTTTCTCCAGCTAAACAATTCTTTACTCATGCTCAGTTTTCATAACCACAACATCTTCCGTTAATGTTGGAGTCATCCTCAGAAGCTTGTTAGTTTTATTTGGCATAGGGTTCTTAGTAAAGGTATTGATGATATCATTAATACCCTATTTTAAGAGGGCGATTTCATTGTTCATCCAATGGAAACACTTCTCTCGATATATGGTAGAGTTACCCAGGAGCACTTCAAATCCGTTTCTTCCTTTATTTATATTCCCGGACCCACATTAAGAGGGATATCTAGTTTAATTTCATCATCCCCATTACCTTTAGTCTCCACCCCTTTCCCCAATTTCTTCTTTTTAAAGTTTTGAAGGCCCATGTCTTGGGGTTTAGAAAGGGGGGTTTTCAACTTTTTGGCTGGATGTCTAGGATGATGTTTTCTTTTCATGCTACTATTGGTACCGGGAGTAGATTTTTGTGAGGGGCTCTCTTTCTCCAATGACCGATACTCTAACTCATCAGACACCTAGAGGTCATTCCCATCCATGGCCATTTCACCCACCTCATTCTCATCAACTTGGCATCATAAACCACATGCACATCATGGCTAGCCAAAGATTTAGGTTTGGTCACAATAGGGGAAGGTTTAACTTTGTTGGCCTTTGCGTATTCCATAATAAGTAATATTAATCCCTGATGAAATACAAGATTTTCATTGTTTTTGGCATGGTTTAAAAGACTTTGCTCAAGTGAAGAAAGTAAATAAAAAGGTATGGAAATTTTCCTATCCTACCTAAAATGGTTAAGAATGGTGAACTGATAGGAAAAAATTCTAGCATGGTAGCCTTCTAGAGTTATGTACCTCATTATAATCTCCACCATTTACACCCAAAGATTCAAGAGGTCTTTCCTATTGTAGCCCCTATCAAGCATTTTCCTCAATCTATTTCTTTCACTCTCTTTGTCATAGAAGATTGACAAGGATTTCTTTGAGTTCTTCCTTTCTCTGTAGAACTTCTTTCCTTTCATATTTAAACTTGTAATCTTCGCTATGAAAGGCTCATCAATCCTAAATTCAAGACCATACACACATAGAATGCATTTGTTCCAGCCCTTCACAAATTCTTCTATCAACCTATGATTTTTGCCATGCAAATTTATGAGGTAGGGCTCAAGACTATCATCCATAATTTTAGTCCAAAGCTCCTTGTTCTATTTCAAATTCTTACATGAAGATGGCTTCATTTTATTCTTGTCTTCCCCTATAGAAATAATGTTCATACAAAAAAAATCAGACCCAAACCAGGTGATACAAAACAAGACATGCAAGAACAATCTAGAAATTCATATCCACTTATTTCTATAAATCTCTTTACTCATGTGAATGGATGACATAATTAATATTTTCCTATTGGGCAAGATTTTTGGCATCCCTTCATGTCATTTTACACAAGTGAATTGGCAAGGAATCCCTATCTGTCCACCATTTTATTTCATCACTTAGCACACCAAGATTTCCCATGTAATTCATAGGCATATTGACTTCCCTAAAGACATGGGTAATTTGAATTTCGTCAATATTGGAAATCATATCGAGGCATTCATGGATTAAATGTTTGATTGTCCAGCTGGGAGGTGTCTTTTTAATTAGGCAATTAATGATATTAAGAGGGTCACTTTCTAACCAGACCTTTTTATGCCCTTCACGAATAGCAATTTGAATCCCAATGTAGGTAGCATTTGAGTCGGCAAAGTGGTTTGTTTGAGTACCCATTGGGAGTGGTATCTTCATGTACTATTTTAGATTATGATAAATGGGTTTTACATGGACCTGAAATCTGATGTCTTAGAGATATAAATAATAAACAGTCGCTAACAAGTCTAGAACCAATGGAAAAATAGCCACAAAAATAGCGGCCAAGCCCACACAGCAAAAATGCAGAATAGTAATAGAGAAAAACTAAAAACCACTAAACCAGAGATTGCATTAGCTTTGAATTCTTTTGGATCATACTCTTGTTGATTTCCTCGAGATCATCCATGATGAACCAGGAGGTACTCTTCTCATTTTTCCTACTTCTTGTCCTTGTATAGGAGCCACTAGTTGTCTATGGTCCCGTATCTTCATGTAATGTTACCTAATAGGCATCTAGTATTTTCTTTAGAAATCATAAATTATCTAGGCTTAAAAATTGTAATCATGAAGATATGTTTGTAATTGATGGACATGCAATGCAATGTCCTCTATTTGGACTTAATTTTCCCTAGACTTCCTAGTTGAAGCCTCAATTAATACCTTGATCTAAATCCTACAACTAAGTTAGTCATCAATAGAAAAATGTATACTTAAACAATGTTTTGAAGGGAATTGTACTCATCATTATAATACTCTTAATGTACATGAGATTACCTAAGATATTTTCCCAACATTCCTTCCACACTATGAAGAACCTAGGAGATCATGCAAAGTGCATTTAACCTATCCATCAAGACCAAGAGCTTGTTAATGGCACCCGCTATTTAGCTTGGCAATCCCACTAGAGGCTACCACTACTTGAATGGAAATTTTTGTTGCTTTCCATCTTCATATGTCCTACATCCCCTCCAAAATTAAATCATGGATTAGCTATAGGCCTAAAGGATTCTTTTCCACATTAATCATACAATCCAATTACTTATCATATGTTATAAGTAATATAATCTTTGAAAGCATTCAAACATCTTATCAAATGATGATGTGCATAGAGTTATCTAAATCATATAATAATGCAATATATTCATACCACAATATTTGCTATTTATGTAACTATTTTTATTAATAAAAAGGAAAGTTAGGCTCATACCTTTACAAATCCATAGAAAAGTGTCACCTAGGGTACTTGAGAAGTGAACGCCTATCTAAAGACAAAACACCAAAAAAACAACAAGGTACCACCAAGGACTCCTATAGGGAAGCTAAATTCCTTAGGACCATCTATTGGCTTCTCTTGGACATCTCCTTAATTTTACACTTAAGGATATCTTGGCTTTTCCTCATCTCCATTACAACCTTGTTTTCATTTATTTGAGATGCCTTCTCACTAAGGTCATTCAACATCCCCTCAACTTTATTCCAATTCTCTAATTTACTAGCCATATTGCTCATAGCTTCCTATAACTATTCATCCTTATCCTCAATAGTCCATTTTCCTACCCTAGTGTCAACCTTAGTCACAACCTTAACTCTATTAATCTTCCTAATAGCCACATTAAATTATGATTAAAGCCATTAAATAACTAGGTCCTACTACTCAACACTTTCTTTCATCTTTAAAACCTTCTAGTGCAAGTTAAGAGGGCCTGTCTTGGAGTTGGGAATCTCCTAACTAGGGGGAAAGGAGGCAACCTCCTTAGAATCTATAGGGGACCATTTTGATTGTAAATCATAAGATGATTAAGAATCTTTGTACAGTTCCTCTTCATTTGACTCGAGCACCTCCACATCCTTAGGAGTTAGAGTAGGAGAGGTCTTATGTTTTTCTTCTTTGATGGGATTAAAGAAGGTAGGGACAAGCTTAGGTTTTTAAGAGGATCCAACACTGGGGTTGGGTTTCACCGTGGGGGCACTAAAGAGATCAACAACTAAATTTGGGTCCAATGATGGGTGAGGAGGACTTAACAAGGACCTACAAGAAGTGGTTAAAAGCTAGGAGAAATTTATAGAGTCTAAGAACTAACCCTTGATGGAGGGAAGGGATTTTTTAGACTTATCTCTTGCAATAGATTGAGATAATGAAGAAGAAAGCCAGTAAGAAAAAATTATCCTTATACCATACCTAAAGTGGTTTAACATTAAGAAAAGCTCGGTGTGAAAACAGATGAAACACCCATCTAGAGTGAAGAATTTCATCAGTAAAAGTACAATATCTTTCCAAATACTAGGTATCTCTTCTCTATTATACCCGATTTGTAACCTAGAAACCCCTTCTCACAATTTGAAGAAATTGTTTATTTCCTCCTTGTAGGACCCTTTTGACTACTTGGGGAAAGTTATACCATCCCGAAGAAACCCATTGATGGAAGAAATCAAATGTGGAGTGACTTTGAAAGCAACCTTTCTAATTTTCACCTCCCCTTCTATCAGGCCTGGGCAAAATTATTCGCGAGCTTTGAGTTGAAACCCTACTTGCGTTAAACATAACTACCTAGGTTCTCTTTAACCACTATGTATCATAGCTTAACATTACTTTTGAATTCATCACACGAATTGGGTTTAGTTTGATTTAGGTCTCTTCCCATCTCAATCACAGAGAGCTTTGGAGTAAAAATAGGTGGGTAGAGAAAAAACTAACAATTTGATCATTAAAACACTTATGAGAAAAGGGGAAACTACCACTTTTTTTTTAAAGATACATCGATCACTAAAATAGAAAAGGACTAGCCAAAAATATGGTGAAAATAATGAAAAAGGTGATCCTTGAATTATGCTTCATCATTAATCTTTATATCCTCAAAGATTTCCACACAAACCAAATTCAAAATATCATAGATATTCATCCATATTTTTAAAATCTTGGAAAAGGGTCCTAATGAAGGTATCGTATCTGCTACTTTATTTCCTTCCCTTATCGTATGACAAAGATGAACATGACTAATCCAATAAATGAGGTCCTTACACTTGGCCACAAGGTCTTCACACTTTTAGTCCAGAATGGCTTCATTCTTGAGTAGGAGGATGGGTTTTTTTAATCACCTTCTATGATAATTGTATTGTACCTTATTTCATTAATAATGGCAAGTTCATGACAAATATCTCTCCATTGTGGTTGAAGAGTTATGTCCTTCCCTCAACCATGGGTGAGGAATCATGTTCGTTCATAAAGTCATAGCC